>NC_051310.1:150762695-151074195 GCF_015220235.1 Choloepus didactylus | reverse complement strand
TTTTCTACATTGTAGTGACTAACAGTCAAACAATGGCTTATCTAAGGAAACAACAGAAGCCAGAAGATAATAATACAATATTTTCATTACCTGAGAGAAAATAATGAGTAATCTGTATTTCTGTATCCAGTTATGTACTCATTCAGGGTGAAGGAAATAATAAAGTTCCATGTAAAGACAGAAAAATACCTATGGATCACGGCTTAAAGAATTAGTTTAAAAATGCTTGTAGCTAATAGTACAAATACAATACTATTCTTCCATCAGTTGTAACAAAGATATCATACTAATGCAGGGTATGAATAATGAGGGGTTAATATGGGAACTGAATTTTCTGCATGATTGTTCTGTAAACCTACAACTTTTCTAAAATAAAAATGTAAATTTAATAACAATAAGTTAAAAAATTATTTCCTCATCAAGGAAATCAAAGTTAAGAGGAAAAGGTAGAAGAAAAAAGGAATGTTAAGCAAAGAATTTTGTACATTTGGATAAATCTTAACAAACATTGATTGTATAAAAAATGATAATATGACAAATTTTGGGAATACAAAAGCAAGATGGAACAAACATATCAAGTAGATGTTGAAGAGAAGGAATTAAAGTAACTGGCCTGTTCTCCATTCTCTCCCTTCACCAGGCAAAAGCAGGTGACTTCATCAAATCTTGTAAACATGCTGCTAACAGACCTCCTGTAAATAGCCCAATGATATTTGCTAAGAAGAGGATCCTTATATCTGGAATGTTTTGTGCAGGGTGACCCTGATAAATGATTGCTTATAGTAAGTAAACTTGGGAGGCTGTGGACTTATGAGGCATATCTCCCTAAATAAGGGTTACAAAAAGGAGATTTTCATAAATTCATGCCCTTCTGCTAGTCAGGTAATGCTGAAAAACTTCGTTTGGAAGCCTTATTTATTTTTCCAGCCCATAGAGGGCCTGTCAGATGTGGGAAGAAAAACCTGTAAAGCCATGTGGGATGTCCCATAGCTCTCCCTGCTTTGCCTGTGCCTCCTGATGGCTCATGTCTTTGAAGGTATTAGTAAAGTATCATACTGGGTAAGATCTTGGATTGATGAAAGTCAGACATGACCACCCAGTCTTTTGTGTAAGCCCAGCTGGGATGGGAGGGAGTATATTAAAGAGCTCTGAGGCTCTTGTATTTTTAAGGAGACAGTAAAGATACTGAATATTTTTTACTTGTTATGTCAAGTATGCTTGTTAAAATTGTGAGGGCAATTGCTAAAATAAGAAAAGAATATATGATATTCAAACTAACATTCTGTAGAGGAGAAAAAGATGAAACACAATCCATTTCATAGGATGTAAGAATGGAAAGAAAAAAGCAAAAGCAGAACATAAGATAGTAGAAGTAAATCCAGTCGATATGAGAGAGAAAGAAAAGTAGGTGGGGGAGACTTAAAGAAGAAGACTTAATTCACAACCTAAAAGGGAGAATGACAAATAAGCTTTTATTTTTCAACCCATGCTAAACCATATGGCAATAGAAAGTTGAAAGTAAAAGAAATAAGTATACCAGACAAACACTTACAAAAGAAAGCTGATGTGGGCATATTAGGCTTATGACTATCAACTAAAAAGCATTTTAATGCAGAAAGCTTTATTACAAACAAGTTAGGTGAGAATATATTGTTCAAGGAGACTGCTGTATTCTCCAGGATTATATTACCCTCCTAAACTTGTATAGACCTAATGACATAGCCTCAAAATACATAAAATTCAGAGTTACAAGGAAAAATGAGAAATCCCACAATCATTATCAGAGATTTTAAGGAAAATAATTGATATACCAAGTAAAAAAACTTGCTAAATCTATAGGAGAACTGAAACACAATAGACTAGATCTAATGAACATATAAGGAAAAAACACTGCATAATTATGTCAAAGAAGTTATAATTTGTTTCCTGTAGATGGCCATACTGCTGCCTGGATGACTTTTGTTGACTTCTGAGACATAGAAAGAAGGGAAAAATGGCTATTCTATTATCATTGACAATGTCTGCTACCATTGTAAATAAGCATTTCACAGAAGAAACTTAAATGTATAATAAAACTATGAGAAGATTTAGAGCTCACAATAATCAGAGGAAAGCCAATAATAATGACTATAGTATGGCTTTGAATATGAGCTTAATTGGTCAAAATTAGTATACCTTATTTAATCAAGTGTTGGTGAGCATGTAGAATAGGAGCTTTCATATAGAGTAGAAGTACGTAGCAGTCTGGGTCCAATTAGGAGACAGAGACCACACATAGTTTAACAAGGGGAAAGTTTAATATAAAGAATCTGTAACTGGGATAAAAGAATAACTAAAAGATATAAGGGAACTCTATGTGGTACCCTAGGGTGCAGGAAGGGTGATCAAGGAAGCACAAACTTGGAAGGATTTCACACCTCATTTCAGAAAGTGTGGTTCCTTCCACCAGAGAGTGAAGAAATTTTCTGGTTTTTCCAGATCATATCACGTCTGGGGGGGGGGGGCAATCAATAAGCCACCTTCTGGAATGCATATTGGGGAGCAGGTGCTCATGTGAAGAAAGTCTGGATGTTGGGATGGGCAGGAATCTTTGAGTTGGGACTTTGGTTTCTGTGTCAAAAAGCCCTGGAAAGGTTGTTGTCAGGCCATGGCTGCAGGGTCATAGAGGGACAGCATTCTGGACACATGACTGGTGCAGGAACTGTTGGACATCCTCATATCCACACTGCTGTGCAAGAGCCTCTTCCTCTTACAATGTTTCACTAGCATCTTACTCTGAGAAAACAGCATTATGCCCAGTTCAAAGGAGAAATATTTAAAGGAATTCTGTTGTTTACTAAAGAGCATGCATTGAAGGGTGCATTCAGAGCAGAGAGGCAATAAGTTAATGAGTGAAACAAAGTGCAAATGTGTAAATCATTTTGTAGAGTAATTTGGAAAATTTTTATGCTTTGTGACTAAACAATTCATTTCCTAAGAAGACACTTTGAATGATCTCTAGTACATATTTATTAGGACACATTCACATGAATGTTCATTATGACATTGCTTATAATAGATTCAGAAACAACCTAAATGTCCATTCACCAAAAAATGGACAAATACATGGATGGGAAAGGACATACCTACAAACAGTGGAAAATTCTACAGCATTAAAATGAGTGAACTAAAATGGGTACCACTACAGATGACTGTTCAAGAGATATTACTGAGTGAAAACTGGTAAGTTGCAAAAAAATGCATAGAGGATGCTACCATCTGAAAATCAAGACTGTATTTTTTTGAATACAACTTTATGTCCTAAGACTGTTAAAAAAATCATAGGAGTATTAAATAACAAACTCAGATTATGTTTTGACTCTGAAAACATTTGATTTGAAGTTGTGTATAAAATACTTCAACTAACATTATTTTATTTCTGTTAAAAATAAAGGAAATGTGGCCTAATAATAAGATTTGGCAAATCTGATTACTGTATACAGTGGTATTCATTTAATAGGTTATTTTCTATATTTTCTATGTGAATGGAATACTAAAAGTCATTTTACACAAGAGCAAACTAAGGCTCAGAGGGGTAAAGTGACTTGTCCAATAACTTATTCTTAGTTATTGGTAGATTGGGAACAAGAACCCCTATCCTCTAAGTTCTAATTAATTACTTCCCTAATCACCACATGCTCAAGTGGCAATGACACAGTATGCATTCCATTGCCAAATCAGAACATTTCTCATTTAGATGAAAGTACCATTGTCAATTACATGGAATTCACAGAAGATACTTTACTCCACATACTGCCCAGAGGCTAAATGACATTTTTTTTTCTACAGTCTTATGGTCCTCGATGTAATTGTTAACAATGTGAGGTGTTATTTACTTTGTTCCAATGGGACTGTCTTGTGGAAGGCATTAATCATCCCCATTGGGATTATCAATTGGTCACTTAGATACAATCATGGTCCTCTTCCAGTTTGACAACAGAGGGCACCTATAAATGTCACTACTCTGCAGAGAGTAAACCCACAGTAGAAAAAGAGAAGAAATCAGTTAAATTCTCTGATATGCATCATATCAGGTAGGATTTATCTGGCAAAGATATAACTTAAAAATCGATTGTGTCCATTTACTTTTTTGATTTAATTGTTGCATTTTTCCTTAGATAGGATCCACAAATGAAAGGAAAAATTTTTAGGAAGTAAAGGAAAGGGAGTCAAGAGAAGGATATTCATATGTCTTGGCATCATGCTTGGGACAACTTGTGAAAAGTTATATAATAATGTGACGTGTTCCCAGGGAGTTTATGGCAAACTCTGTACTTACGAAACACCATTATGACATTCTCAGATATCATCTGGAGGGCAACAGTGTTGTAGTACCTCTGCATTAATGATTTATTTTACTAAATTTGTACTTAAAAGTGGATCAGGAAGGATTTATTAGCACTGCAGAATAGAATGCAACATTTTTCCTCTTTAACATATCTAATTCATATTAGTAGTAGTTTTAAAATTTTGATAGCCAAAATATTGGTTAGAAAAGTACAAAACTATTTGCCTTATACTGAAATCCAAAAGAATAATTTCATTGCCTTTGAATTTTCGGATTTGATTAACTTGCACTGGTTTTAATGAGTTAAGAACGAGCTTCTATTACTAATGAGATAAAATATTTTTAGTACATTGGAAGGCTTTATGTTTTGCATAGTTCAAGGCCTTGCACTGGGAGGGTCTCTGTGTACAGGAAAATTAGAAGGTAGAAATGTTGAGTGAGTGATAAATTTGGGTGGAATATATTTCAGTTAACACTCATACATATTTATTGAGAATATACTTCATGAACATCTCTACACCAAATACTGTGAGTGATAATATAGAAGCTTAAGAGTTCAAATAACTCTCCATGTAGAAGGGAAATATCTACACAAAAACTCTTTTCCTTGGGAAAGAATATTATACACAGGCTAGTGAAGTGCTACAGCAACATTACAAACAAGAGAAATTTCAACTCTAGTCTCTGGAAAGGCTTTTTGGGGGAGATGGCATTTGCATTGGAATAGATAATCTGTGATGAGAATAAGAAAAGGAATGGGAAGTGTTCAGAAGTTTAATCAATATTGGATGGCCTATTTTTTGCTGGAGAGTAGCTTATGTATAGATGAAACATCATATAAACTTGGCTGTCAGGATAAGACTAACTTTTAAATTTAAGGAGTGATTTTAGCCCCTTAAGGACTTTAAGTAAGCTACAGGAAAAAAAGAAGGTCAAAATGTACAACCTGGAAGAAAGATTAAGAAAAGTTTAAAGGAAAAACGAGCTGAGTTCAGGAGAGAAATTGTGAGCTGAGATTTGAGATGACTATAAAACTGTCAGAAACACATTAGGTGTGCAGAGTGGAATGGAGCTGCAAAATTAGCAGCATCATGCAGAGGTAATAATAGATGCCAGGTAAGTGATGAAATGACCAAAGGAGGGAGAACAAGGAGTGAGAAGGGAGGGGGGAGGGTGACGTGGATATAAGGGTATAACATAAGAGAAAAGGAGAAGCAGAAGAGCAGAGGGGAAAAGACAGAAGAATGTATTTGAGAAAGGCTGAGAACTTAGTGGAAAACTATTTATAAGGGGCAGTAGCATAGAAGAAGGAAACTAATATTAAAAATTCTGACAGGAAAAACAGTTCTCAATTAGCTTTTGTAACTTAATCTGTGAGGATGTTTGAAAATGTAGTTTTCCTGGCTATGGCAGCAAAAGGCATAGTTGAAAGTGTTAAGGTCTGAACATGTGGAAAAGAAGTGGAGAGGGAATGCATAGATGGTTCTTCAAGAAAATTCTTATTAAAAAGAAGAGAAATTAAGTAAACAAAGTAAAACAATTAAAGAAGGTAGAAGAATGTAGAGGAGTTTTTGTTGGTTTTTTTTATGAGTGAGACTGAACACAATTGTCAATAGATGGGAAGGTGAAGGGAAAGAGCAGAAAACTACAAATAGAAGTTAAAGGTGGCTTAATTCAGTGGTTCTCTCCTGAAGGCAATTTTGCCACCCTCCCCCACCCCCCACACCCCCTCAGCCCTAGTTTACATTTTCATTTTCTGAAAACATTTTTTGTTGTCACAACTTGAGAGAAGGAGCTACTGGCATCCAGTGGGTAGAGGCCAGGAATGCTGCTGAACATCCTACAATGCACAGGCAGCCTCCACAGTTATCTAGTCCAATATGTTAATAGTGGCAAGGTTGAGAAACTCTGGCTTAACTGAAGGACAAATGTCTCATGGAAAGTTAGAAGGAAGATCATAATTAAAGGTATATACAACTATAGCATATTTCAAGTGGCATGGGATTTATATAATTCAGATTAAGACAGGATGATATAGTACTGAAGAGAGCTCGCTCTGGAGTCAAAGGCCTGGGTTCAAATTCTAGTTCAATAACTTTTCAACTATGTAATTCTGGGCAAGTTGTATACTGTCTCTGTAATGCCAATTTCTATTTTAACATGGTGCTAATAATAGTATTTACCAGGTGGTGTTATGGGAGGATTCAATTAATAAAAGTAAATTGCTTAAAGTGTCTGATGCTTTGATGGCATTTAGCAAATATTAAATATTATCTTTTATTATCTGATTTGAAATTGCCTCTAAGATTAGCTATCTGACTCCTTGGCAATTACTAAACCTGTCTGATCCTCAGTTTTCTCCTCTGAAGTTTGGGAATGATGGTGCCTTCCTCACAAATCGGTGGTGAGAAGCACTTGATACAACATACATGTAAACATCGAACACAATGGCTGTGACCTTGCAAGCTTGAAACAAACCCAAGCTTTCTTTCCCCTTCTTTCGATCATTTTATAATTTTTATTCATCATTGACTAGACTCTACCTCATTCTTTTAGTTTACATGCATTACATTCATACAATAAACATTTTCATTTGATAGACTTGGCCATATCATAGAATTTATTCATGAACTTGAGCATAAACAACTTTATTTTAGAAATGGGGAAACAGAAAAAAATGATTCAGATGTGAGATAAAGTGAAAAAATAATTTGCACTATATTTCAGAGCCCCCTCAGTTATTGTTCTCTTACAGATATTATAAACACTAGTTTCATTTTTGTCATTGTTACTAATGCCAGCCATGCAATTATTATGGGTCATTTTGATACCTTTGTTTCAGCTCCAGTGCCTACAACAATGTCCTGTCCATAGTGTGGACAAGTGAAATACTTCTCAGAATATTCTTGCAATAAGAGTATATGAAATGATCCATGATCACTTGAGGCTTACCTATGTGGGTTGCTTCCATCTAAATGAGGGTCTATGCTTGTATCCTAGGGAAATGGGAAAAACTCTGGCTCCTGTATGACATAAGTACTCAGTGGCAGATGTTTTTATTCTTAAGTGGGACTACAATCACCCTCTTATGTTCCTTACTGTGACTGTGGTCAACAATTAACTGCCAGAACTAGTACAGTTTCTTAAAACAGGATCTCTTGAAAGTTTTTCTACCTCAACCAAACAAGATTTATATAGCATGGCTTTATCTGTACAGGAGAAAAATTAAATGCAATTTTGAAGTATTATTAGTGTTATACAGATTTCAAACAAACATTTTAGGAATGTAGGATGTTTATAATTTTATCATTTTTTTAGTTAGCCATGTAGAAAGAAATCCTCAAACAACTCATCTCTTCTTTCATTATTTATAGAGAAGTATTAATTAAGTCATTGAGAATATGAGGAAGACGGGAGCATAAATGACCCCTATCTAATTCTGATGGCACAGAAAATTGAAAATTTAGGTATTGATCTAGGGCAATCAGGGAAAATGAGATTTAGATAAATAAGGTACAGACATAAAAGGCATTTTAAAAAATTACACAGATGAATAATTGACAGACTGTGTTGCTACTATGGACCTAGATAATACAGAACCAGCTGTATCTCTTGAGTAGGAATTGTCTAAATTGTATATATGACTGTAGCAACAGCTAAAGTAAGAGAAATTTTTTATTGAATATTTAACATAATAAGAACATCTATTGTATGATGATCATGTTAATAAGAAAATTTCATAAGTTCTTATGTTTAAATGTGAAAACCTTCTGTATAGTATGTATTTTTAACTATACTCCCCTTTTTAAGATGTAGAAATAAATTCTCAGAAAAATTAGTTGTCCTAAAGATACACAAGCAGTAAACATCAAACCATGAATATCTCTTGGAGATTTAAAGAGAATGCCGTATTTAAAGGTTCATTAAAACAATGATGGAAAATGATCACAAGATCAACACATCTAAATTGTTTTTGCCAACATAGAAAGCCTATGGACTGGGCTTTCAACTAGTCCTCTGGTCTTAGGCTCACTGCCAGTCGGCTCATAGATGATCTAGTTTAATACTGTGTACCACATTACTGAGATTATTCCAAAACTCAGGGGGCTGTAATGAGAAAGACCAAATTTTAAGCATTATTTAGCCATTCTACTGGCTTCTTCCTGCTCTCCAAATCTTATAATGGTCTCTTCAAAACTTCAGTGTACAGCAAACACATGCTTTATCTGGGATGTCAGAATCCTTCACATTGCAAGTGTTCTTAGTTTATCTTTCTGATCTCTCTATTGCCTCTCCCTTAGGGTTGTTTCACTGCAAGTCTGCAAACTGGATCCATGGATGAGGTCAATTCTTCAGCGGTGTCTGAGTTTGTATTGCTGGGACTCTCGAGTTCTCAGGAACTCCAGTTTTTCTTTTTCATTTTCTTCTTGCTGTTGTATGTGGCCATTGTGCTGGGCAACCTTCTCATTATTGTCACGGTGACTTCTGATGCCAGCCTGCACTCCCCCACGTACTTCCTCCTGGGAAACCTTTCCTTTGTGGACATCTGTCAGGCTTCCTTTGCTACCCCTAAAATGATTGCAGATTTTCTGAGTGAACACAAGACCATCTCCTTCAGTGGCTGCATAGCCCAGATTGTCTTTATCCACCTTTTTACTGGAGGAGAGATGGTGTTACTTGTCTCCATGGCCTATGACAGATATGTGGCCATATGCAAACCCCTTCACTATGTGGTCATCATGAGCTGGCGGACATGCACTGTTATGGTAATGATTTCCTGGGCTGTGGGCTTGGTGCACACATTGAGTCAGTTATCATTTACCATGAACTTACCTTTTTGTGGACCAAATATAGTAGATAGCTTTTTTTGTGACCTTCCTCGAGTGACCAAGCTTGCCTGCCTGGACTCTTACATCATTGAAATATTAATTGTGGCCAATAGTGGAATTCTTTCCCTGAGCACATTCTCCACTTTGATTGGCTCTTATGTCATTATTTTTGTCACTGTCTGGTTTAAGTCTTCTGCTGCAATGGCCAAGGCATTTTCCACGCTGGCTGCCCATATCACAGTGGTGATACTATTCTTTGGACCTTGCATCTTCATCTACGTGTGGCCTTTCACCACCTACCCTGTGGACAAAGTCCTTGCCATATTTTATACCATTTTCACCCCCATCCTAAACCCCATTATTTACACACTGAGGAACAGAGATATGAAGGAAGCCATGAGAAAAATTGTGACCCATTACTTGAGGTCCCAGAAAGTTTCTGAAATGCCACTAGTAGTAAGGAATTCCCTTTATTAGGACAGAATTCCTTCTAACTCCTCAAATCACTAGGCTGTCTTGAAGATTTTCATTGTATTCTTGGGACATGTCTAAACTGTGGAGAAAGCAATGAAGAAGTTGACATAGAGAGTATTTAATGGATACTCAAAAGTCTTTACCCAGGTATCACCTAAGCAAAGCTTAAATATCAAAAAATATGAAAAATTATATTGCTGTCCAAATGACTAATTATCTGCCATAGAAATAAAATATGGAATTTCTTCACACGGTTAGTATGTATGCATTCATTCCTTTAGTTGCAGATAAATATGAATATGATAGAAAAAAGTAATGAGTGCCACATTTTTTTTGGTGGGGCATAAATTTACACATTTTTATGATGTTATAAGTCTTCTAATTAACATGCCTGAAAAATCTATACAGGTGAACAGTATTTAAGAATCAGAAACTGATTTTTTTTTTTTTTTTTTTTTTCAAATTCAGGGGCTAGCCAATTCCTAGTTAATATAAATGTTAAGGCTTACATGGAGGTCATCAATTCATGAGATCCCAACTTCTCTCTACACCTACCCTTTATGTTTTTCCAATAACTAAAAATGCTTTAAAATATGGACTCATGATAATCATGAGATTCTATTTTAAACATTCCATTTAATTGGCTTTCTCTGTTCAGTTAGGAGAATTCCAATCACTTTTGATATTATGAGTTGCAGAAGTCAGATGAGAATCTAGAAAACTGAACCATATCACTATCAACTTTTCAGTGCTGTGAGCAACTGTGCAGCACTCTGAATTTGGTCCAAAATATGAAGAGTTCAATGATAAAGAATAATGTTAAAATATATACCCTGATTACCTATCTGGACCCCTCAGCTGGATTTCTACCCTGGATTCTAGAGATGATTAGAGGATGCATTTGTATTGATTAGAGTTTTCAAGTTTACTTTCCCTATGCCCTCAATTCTTAAAAAGCTAGTAAACTAATGTAAGCATTAGTCTCTCCTTCATGCCAAGGATAGGAACACTAGATTTGTACTTTGTCATCTTCTCACCCTCCCAACTCCAGCTAATCTTTTCAGAATCCATCTCAAACAGAACCATGGTTAATTAAAACTGAAGTAACCTTGTGTATCTCCTTTTCTCCCTCACCACCCATTTATTTTCTCCCTTCATAGCATCCTTGTTCTTCTGAAACCTGTTTTTTTGTTGTTGGTTTTTATTTGCTTTTTTTTTCAAAATCTGTAACATAAGAACAATTTATAACTGAGTATAAATTTAAATCCATCAGTTAACTTCTCTCAGTAATTTGTACATGTTCATCTCTCTTTCTAATTTTGGAATACAATTCCATCAAATGTGAAAGAAGAGATTTGAGGGCTTGGTTCTAGTACAGGGACATAAAAATGAGATCTTACCAATGTCCCTGATTTATACCATGCAGAAGGCCTAGTATCCTGGTCTGGCCTTATGAGTTTGAACTTCTTGAATTAAAGGAGTATCTACCGTTTGATTTTCTCCTCGTCAGCCTGGTGTACCAAAGCATTAGGAAGGTGCTATTCATTAAAATGCTTATTCTTTTTATCTTTTTTTTCATGACTAGGTGAATCAATTGCTCTGATGTGAGATTGACCCTTCTTTGTAAGTGTTTTATATAAAAAGGCTAAAGTAAATCTAGTAAAAAATGAGAATCAACATGCTAATAAATTCAGAAATATGTAAACTTAACTGAACTATTTATTAGCTACTCACTCATGACATTCTTTGGCTCAAAAGCTCCTTTGAAAATATAATGAATGTTATAGCTCTCCTTCCCAAGAAACAGCATTGACACACATAATATTGTTATACAGCTTATTTCTTTTACAATTTATTTCAATAATATAAATCAAGTATAAACATAATTTTAAAGTTTACCTCCTTTTTTACTTTTATGTTTTTTTATGTAAACTTAATAGAGTTTTCCCAAAAAATAATATAAATGCAAATTTTGCAAGTAAAAATAAATTTTAATTCTGTTCAGTTGTATACTTTAATGCAAAAGCAGCTGTTTTCAGTAGGAATAAGAAACTTAGTGGAGTGATCTTTGACATGACAATGCACATTCTATCTATGATATTTGATAAACCTTGAATTTTAACTTTAATGGAATCCCTGAGAGATAATGATGTGTAGTAAGAAATACTCAGAACTCCCATAGCTAGTATTGGCACAAGAAGGAAAGCCTGAGTTAAAGAAGTACAACTTTTCCTGGATACTTTGAATTCTTTTCAATGCCCTCATTTACATTGCTTGCAAATGAATAAGGATATCTTTTCAAGGCCTCTTTCAAAAAGAGATCAAGTGCTACCTGAATTTCAATTAATTTCTTCCAGAGAATGTCAGGGAAGCCAGCAAACTTTTGTGTAGTAGAGAAAAAACACATTTTATTATTAATTCTTGGTAGAAACACTTGACAAATGGCATTCAAGCATTTTCTATGCCAATATATGCCAAAAAAAAAGAACAATAGTCACAATAATTTATGGAGTTTCTTTTCATCAAAAGAATAACAAGAGCAGATATGTTGCAGAAAATTTCAAGTACTTCATTTAATTATAGTATCATATTTTTTTTTCTTTGGAGAATTTCTTGACAAGGAAGATATGTCAGTTTCAATTTATTGCCTCTTGACCCCAAATCTATGCTTCATGTACCTGCTTTGTGATACTGCAGTGGTACTCTGTAAACCTTTGTCATTTTCCAACTGTCAGAAGAAGTTGGTAGATGAGTACTGCAGAAGGAAGGGGCTTCTCTTCCTTGTTCCAGTGAGCTTCCTCTCTTCTTTCTCCTACATTGCAGCTGCAGTTGCATAGGTCCACGACACCCGGTTGTGTTCACCTCCTGCAAATTTTCTTGCCAGTCTCAGCCTGAAGTTCCCTACTCACCGGATTTGGCCCACCCTCTCTGAATCAGCTCTGACCCAGGGCAACCCAGGGATCTTCTCCTTGTCATGGGCCACACCTATACCCTCTCCAAAGAGGCTTGAAACTCTGAAACTCACGCTCATGGATGCAGTCCCCACGTCCACATTCATTCCTTCCTTAGGCCCAAGGTATTCTCTAGTGTTCTGTTTTATACCCTAGTAGTAGCTAATCTATTATCAGTTGTTAATTATTTTATTAAATATTCCCTGTTTAAATTGCAAGTGTGGTTTCCATTTCCTGGCTGGACTCGGACTGATACAGAATTTGAAACATTTTGAAGATATTGAGAAACCAAAAGCATCCAAAAGTGACTCATAAAATGTAATACTCACAATGAGGGAAATCAGGAGTTGACAGAACAAAAATATGTCCATTCTTTAATCTACTTACACACTGAAGTAAAATTCATCTATAAGAAAATCTAGCATATATGAAGTGGATGACATCATTTCATAAAGCCTCTATTTAATCTTCTTTCTCTGCTCCAAGTCAACTTGATGATTTCCTTAGCTTAATCAACGATTTATTTTTGCTTGTTGTCTGATACTGTTTTGTTTACTTCTTTTTTGCGGGAGTGTGATAGGAAAACTTGCAGAGTGCTTCTCTAATGGGAGCAAATTCAACTTTGCAACATTTTAATCATTATGTTTATACAAAAGTTTTAATTATTAAGGATCAAGTTTTCATTAAGAGATCCATGCTGATGAACTTTACTTGGAAAAGATAAAGCTGCCCCTGTACCCTGCCACTATCAAGACATGAAATCAGAAGTAGCCCAGGTTTGTGTTATTGCATTTCTGTGTCATGCAATGATAGAAATAAAGCCAACAATACATGGACATTTTTTTCCTTGAAATATTTAACTTACTCTTGTCCCAATAATAATAATAGAAATGTATTTTAATTTAATTTCTAATTATGGGAAACTAAATAGTTTAGGTTCAGACATTATCATTTTGATTAGATTTGAGACATTATATGCAGTTTACATTTTTGTTTAAAATAAAAAAATAATCTTAATATAATTTTGGTAGTAAAACTGTTTTCTAAGTAATATGACAATACCCAGAATTCTTTTTTTTTTTTTTTTACCAGTTAGTTTGTAGCTCTCCATAGGTCATTTATACACCACTGGAAAATTGACAGAAAAATATTTAACTGTATCCAAATCATGAAGAGCTGAAATTTTAGGAAATGTGATAATGATTCTAGTTAATAGGAAACAGTGTGAAGTGTCTGAGCTGGGTATCCAAAGACATAGATTTGAATATTGACTCTATTATCATATTTGTGACTTTAAGCTATTAAATGACTTTCGATCAGATCACCAATCTCTTTAGTCTTTCAATTTCTATCCAATAGCCTTAGGATAATTTTTTTTTTTTTAAAGAATAACTCTTTAATCTGCTTAATAAGGTTCTGCATGATTTGGATCCCTACTTTATCTCAATCACATACCATCATTTGATTAACGTATTTCTCCCTGACTAAACTGTAAACTCCATGAGAACAAGGACATTGTCTATGGAAGATAAATATTTCCCCAAGGTGGTTTTGATTACCTGAGTATTAAAAAAAAAAAAAAAAAAAGGTAGGAAAAGATGCTACCAAAAGTCAGGGAAGACTTTTGTTTCCTCAGCTCTCAGATTATGTTTTCTCTCCTATGTTTATGAACTAAGTGAATGAGCAGCACATCAGACAAGGAACAGAGACTTAACACAGAGCTCAGGGACTATCTGAAGGAGTTGATGTGATGCACCAGACTCCAGAGACAGAGGGTGATATGGTCAGTGGAGAGTGTGCCTCAAGATACTAACATATGATAAAAGGTGAAGAAGCTTTAGCTCCACTAACTTTAACAACTGCCAATAATATGATTCAAATTAAACAAAGAACACAGAGGAAATACAATTTCCAGGAATGTAGAGTAACAGAAACATCCAGGAAAAACAAAGTAGATGATTGCACAGGCATTTCTGATGGTCTTTAAGGGATCAGTAAGGGAAAACAAATCTGACATTAGAATCTGATCCAATGATTAACTTCAGTGTTTTACTTTTCTGGCCTACAACCATATTTCATCATTTAAATGCTTTTCCTTAGAGAAGATCCTTGCCACAGTATGTGCTGCATTTGGAATACCTTAAAATTCCAGTATATATTAACTCAGGATCAAATACTCGAAGGATGCCATGAAGGAAGTTGAAGAAAATCACTCAATTCTAGCTTGTGATGAAGTTTTCACAATTAAAAAAAAAAAAAAAAATCATTCACTCCCTAACCTTTTGAAACATCTGAATTCTAATTATAAAATTTTAGGGAATTGTAAAACATTTCAACAAAATACAGAGGATCAATTTTGAAGAAGGCAGCATTTGACCCAGTTTACCTGCTCTATGATTTCTACAGAACCACAAAATCTAATAATTAGAAGTGTCATTTCATTTAACATCAATTTATATTTATTCTCCTAGTGTCAATTTCTAGAGCTTCATTTCTAGAATATATTACAATGTCTCCTGAATTGGAAAATGCAATGGAACAGAAGCAAACCACATCTTCATTTTCTTTCACCATGAAAAGCAGAATTCATACATTGTTGCGGGAATAGCAGATGTGATCAACTCATCCAAAGCAGAGACTGTAGGCTTGTAAACCTGAGCCCAGCTTTACTGATGGTAAAGTCCACTGAAGTTTAGTGGTGCAGTGGGATTTCTTTGCTTTGCAATTTGAACTTGTCCCACTTGTGTTCCCCTTCTAGTCCATACCTACATTGGGACAATGGAAAAGGATGAATTGAAATAAAGATAAATTGCTTCTTTTTACCTCCACAATCTCAGAAGGAAAAACGCAAGATTTCATCATATATATGATGTATAATGTAGAACTTTTTTATTAGTAACCTTTTAACAGATTAAGGAAGGTTTCTTAAATTATTAAGTTTCTAATGTGTTTTTATGAAATTTTAGTTTTTAAATGTTTTTATGCCTAAATTGAGATGAATACATTATTATTTTCCTTTTATTTTGTAAGCTGGTGACTTACAGTGTTAATTTTGAAAGCTAAACTAAGTAACATTTCTATAACAAACCCTATTTGGTCATTATGTACTATTAATTATTAGATATGCTGGATCATTTTGCTAATATATTTATTAGGAGTTTTATTTCTATATTCATAAGTGAGATTGACCTATAATTTTCCATTCTTATGTTTTTGTCAGGTTTTTCATCAAGATTTTGTATAGCCTCTTTTTTTTAATCCTCTTGTAATTTCTATGTAAGATTGGTGATATCTCTTCATGAACTAAATATTACCAGATTTAACAAGTAACAATTTCTAGCTGTCACAGCAGCAAGCCATCATATGTTGGAACTTTTACATCTGAGATCAGGTTGACATTGTCCAAAGGCACAAATAATCAGTATAAACATATAGTCCAGGGCCCCATGTCACCTACTTCTGTTGCACTGATATTTTGCTTTTAGCTCAACTTTATGGTCTCATGGGAGAGTATCTCTGGATGGCTCAATTCCAGGTCTTGCATGGACACCATGGGTTACTGCTGCACTGCAGCCCACTCAGAGACCCTGGCAAGGGGAAATTATATTACTGGTCAGAGACACTTAGCTATTAAATTTGGGTGGAGAACTGGTCAGAGGTAAAAATAAATATGAATTCCTGGACAGTGAAAAATGGCTTTGCCAGGTTGTTAGGAGTCTTGAAAGAACAAAATTAGAATATTAGAGAGAGGTGTTCTGAGGAAGAAGAAAGAGGATAGAACATTGTCAGTAGGCACAAATCTGTGGATTTTCATACCACACATCAATGCCCCCAGAAGACCATAGGCATGAACTCCTTCTTATAAGGTTGATGTCACTTCTGCCAGTACTGCTCCTGAATGCTTGCCCTGACAGCAGGAAAAGTTGATATGAGAACTTGATATGTTGCCATTCCTCACAGAGACCATATCTATGTGGTGGCAAGTCAGTTATATTACACCCTTTAATGGCCAAAAGAAGCACCGAGCAGCATGTCTTTCAGGTCTTCCCTTTCTTTTTTTTTTTTTTTTAATTCATTTTTATTGAGATATATTCACATACCATGCAGTCATACAAAACAAAGCATACATTCAGTTGTTTAGAGTACCATTATATAGTTGCACATTCATCACCAAAATTAATTATTGAAATTTTCATTACCACACACACAAAAATAATAAGAATAAAAATTAAAGTGAAAAAGAAGAATTAAAGTAAAAAAAGAACACTGGATGCCTTTTTTTTTTTCTTCTCCTATTTTTCTACTCATCCATCCTCAATCTAGACAAACAGGAGTGTGGTCCATATGGCTTTCCCAAACACATTGTCACCCTCATAATCTTCATTTTTATACAATCATCTTTAAGATTAATGGGTTCTGGGTTGCAGTTTGATAGTTTCAGGTATTTACTGCTAGCTATTCCAATTCATTAGAACCTAAAAAGGGTTGTCTATATTGTGCGTAAGAGTGCCCACCAGAGTGACCTCTCGGCTCCTTTTGGAATCTCTCTGCCACTGAAGCTTATATCATTTCCTTTCACGTCCCCCTTTTGGTCAAGAAGATATTCTCCATTCCATGATGCAGGGTCTAGATTCCTCCCCTGGAGTCATATTCCACTTTGCTAGGGAGATTCACTCCCCTGGGTGTCAGATCCCATGTAGCAGGGAGGGCAGTGATTTCACCTGCCAAGTTGGCTTAGCTAGAGAGAGAGAACCACATCTGAGCAACAAAGAGACATCTAGGAGGAGGCTCTTAGGCACAATTATAGGGAGGCCTAGCCTGTCCTTTGCAGCAACATTCTTCCCAAGGGCAAGTCCTGTGGTAGAGGGCTCAGACCATCAAACCACCAGTTCCCTATATCTGTGAGCACATCAGCAACCATTGAGGTGGGGAAGCCCAACACCCCTCATTCTCCACCAGCTATTCAATGAGGCTTTGCATATTTTTTTCATTGTTTTTTTTTAATTAACTCTTTTTTTTTAAATCAACTATATCAAAAAACAATTTTTAAAAAAATACAATAAAAATAACATTTCAGATAAACCACCACAAGGGAATAAGAAAAAGACAACTAACGTAAGATAACTACTTTACTTCCAACATGTTCCTACTCTACCCCAAGAAAGTAACCTAATATAGCAACATTTCTGTGAACTTGTTCCTACCATACCCATCAGAAATTAACAGACCATAGTCATTCCTGGGCATTCCCAGAATGTTAAATTTACCCACAATAGACTACCACAACTAGACTATTGCTAGTTCCCCTACATTCTTCATTACAAACCATTTATTTTACATTTTCCAGTGTTCACATTAGTGGTAGCATATAATATTTCTCTTTTTGTGCCTGATTTATTTCACTCAGCATTATGTTTTCAAGGTTCATCCATATTGTCATATGTTCCATGACATCATTCCTTCTTACTGCCATGTAGTATTCTATCATGTATATACACCACGGTTATTTATCCAGTCATCTGTTGAAGGATATTTGGGTGTTTGCATCTCTTGGTAATTGTGAATAATGCTACTGTGAACATTGGCTTGCAGATATCTGTTCGTGTCACTGCTTTCAGAGCTTCCGGTATATACTGAGAAGTGCAATCGCTGGATTGAAGGGTAACTCTATGTCTACAACTGCCAGATTGACTTCCAGAGAGACTGAACCATTATACAGTCCCACAAACAATGAATAAGAGTTCCAATTTGTCCACATCCTCTCCAGCATTTGTAGTTTCTTGTTTGTTTAATGGCAGCCATTCTAATTGGTGTGAGATGGTGTCTCATTGTGGTCTTAATTTGCATCTCCCTAATAGCTAGTGAAGCTGAACATTTTTTCATGTGTTTATTGGCCATTTGTATTTCCTCTTCAGAGAACTGTCTTTTCATATTTCTTGCCCATTTTATAATTGGGCTGTCTGTGCTATTGTCATTGAGTTGTAGGATTTCTTTATATGTGCAAAATATCAGTCTTTTGTCAGATACATAGTTTCCAAAATTTTTTCCCATTGAGTTGTCTGCCTCTTCACCTTTATGACAAATGCCTTTGAGGTACAGAAACTTCTAAGCTTGAGGAGTTCTCATTTATCTATTTTTTTCTTTTGTGGCTTGTGCTTTGGGTGTAAGGTCAAGGAAGTGGCTGCCTAATACAAGGTCTTGAAGATGTTTCCCTACATTATCTTCTAGGAGTTTTATGGTACTGTCTTTTATATTGAGATCTTTGATCCACTTTGAGTTAATTTTGGTGAAGGGTGTGAGGCAGGGATCCTCTTTCATTTTTTTTGGATATGGATATCCAACACTCCCAGCCCCATTTGTTGAAAAGACTGTTATGTTCCAGTTTAGTGGCTTTGGGGGCCTTATCAAAGATAAGTTGGCTGTAGATCCGGGGGTCTATCTCTGAATTCTCAATTGAATTCCATTGATCAATATGTCTATCTTTGTGCCAGTACCATGCTATTTTGACAACTGTGGCTTTATAATAAGCTTCAAAGTCAGGGAGTGTAGTCCTCCCACTTCATTTTTCTTTTTTAAACTTTTTCTTTAGCAATTTGAGGCATCTTCCCTTTCCAAATAAATTTGATATATAGCTTTTCAAAGTCTACAAAGTAGGTTGCTGGAATTTTGATTGGGACTGCATTGAATTTGTAGACAATTTTGGGTGGAATTGACATCTTAAAGAAATTTATCCTTCCTATCCTTCCATCTTTTAAGGTCCCATTATATTTCTTTTAGTAGAGTTACGTAGTTTTCTTTGTATAGGTCTTTTACATCTTTGGTTACATTTATCCCTAGGTACTTGATTTTTTTAGTTACTATTGAAAATGGTATCTTTTTCTTGAGTGACTTCAATTTGTTCATTTCTAGCATATAGAAACATTACTGACTTATGTGCATTAATTTCATATTCCATTACATTGTTAAATCTGTTTATTAGCTATAGTAGCTGTGTCGTTGATTTTTCAGGGTTTTCCAGACATAAGATCATATCATGTGCAAATAATGACAGTTTTGTTTTTTCCTTTACAATTTGGATGACTTTTATTTCTTTGTCATGATGGATTGCCCTGGCTAGCACTTCTAGCACAATGTTGAATAACAGTGGTGACAGCGTGCATCCTTGTCCTGTTCCTGATCTTCGGGGGAAGGCTTTCAGTCTCTCACCATTGAGTACTATGCAGGCTGTGGGTTTTCCATATATTCCCTTTATCATATTGAGGAATTTTTCTTCAATTCCTACCATTTGAAGTGATTTTATGAAAAAGGGATGTTGATTTTGTTGACTGCTTTTTCAGCACCTATTAAGATCATTTGATTTTCCCTTTTGATTTGTTAATGTGTTGTAATACATTGATTGATTTTCTTATGTTGAACCATCCTTGCATGCCTGGAATGAACCCCACTTGGTCATGGAGTATGATTTTTTAATGTGTCTTTGGATTTGATTTGCAAGTATTTTGTTGAGAACTTTTGCATCTATATTCATTGGGGAGATTGTCCTGTAGTTTTCCTTTTTTGTAGCATCTTTCCCTGGTTTTGGTTATAGATTGATGCTAGCTTCATAAAATGTGTTAGGTAGTGTTCCAGTTTTTTCGATGTTTTAAAAGAATTTAAGTAAGATTGGCGTCAGTTCTTTTTGGAAAGTTTGGTAGAATTCCCCTGTGAAGCAATCTGGCCCTGGGCATTTATTTGTGGGAAGCTTATTGATGACTGATTGGATCTCTTTGTCTGTGATTGGTTGGTTGAGATCTTCTGTTTCTTCTCTAGTCAGTCTAGGTTGTTCATATGTTTCCAAGAAATTGTCCATTTCCTCTACATTATTCACTTTGTTGGCATACAGTTGTTCATAGTATCCTCTTATATATATATATTTTTTTAATTTCTTCAGGATCCACAGTAATGTCACCTTTATCATTCATTATTTTGTTTATATGGGTTTTCTCTCTTTTTGATTTTGTCAGTGTTGCTTGGGGCTTGTCAATCTCGTTGATCTTCTCAAAGAACCAACTTTTGGTGGTATTTCTTCTCTCTGTTTTCTTTTTTTCTTTTTTCTTTTTTCTTTTTTTTCTCTATGTCATTTATTTCTGCTTTAATCCTTGCCAATTTCTTTTCTTCTCCTTGGTTTACAATTGTTTTCCTGTTCATTTTCTAGCTTCTTCGGTTGCTCCATTAGTCCTTTGATTTTAGATCTTTCTTCCTTTATAATGTATGCATTTTGTGCTATAAATTTCTCCCTCAGCACCACTTTTGCTGCGTCCCATAGGTTTTGATATGTTGTGTTCTCATTCTCATTTTTCTCTATATATTTAGCAATTTCTCCTGCTATTTCTTCTTTAACCCACTGATTTTTTAGAAGTGTGTTGTTTAAAATCCAGGTATTTGTGAATTTTATAAATCTCTGATGGTTATTGCCTTCTAATTGTATTCCATTGTGGTCAGAGAATGTGCTTTGAATAATTTCAATCTTTTTAAACTTATTGAGGCTCATTTTATATCCCAGCATATGATCTATTTTGGAGAAAGTTCTGTAAGCACTAAATAAGAATGTGTATCCAACTGATTTGGGATGCAATATTCTATATTTGTCTGTTAAATCAAATTTACTTATCAGATTGTTTAGGTTTTCAATTTCCTTATTGGTCTTCTGTCTGGTTGATCTATCTACAGGAGAGAGTGATGTGTTGAAGTCTCCCACAATTATTGTGGAAACATCCATTGCTTCCTTTAGTTTTGCCTGTGTTTGTCTCATGTATTTTGTGACACCTTGATTGGGTGCATAAACATTTATGATTATTTCTTCTTGTTGAATTGCCCCTTTTATTAGTATGTAGAGGCCTTCTTTGTCTTTCATAACATCCTTGCATTTAAAGTCTATTTTATCTGAGATTAATAATGCTACTCCTGCTTTCTTTTGGCTGTAGCTTGCATGAAATATTTTTTCCATCCGTTCACTTTCAATTTCTTTGTGTCCCTGTGTATGAGTCTCTTGTATGCAACATACTGATGGTTCATTTTTTTTATCCATTCTGCTAGTCTATATCTTTAATTGGAGAGTTTAATCCATTTACATTCAATGTTATTACTGTGAAGGCATTTCTTGAATCAGCCATCTTATCCTTTGTTTTATGCTTGTCAGATATATTTTTCCCTCTCTCTCTTTATGTCCTTTTACATACCCATACTGAATCTCTTTAGTACTGAACCTTTCTTCTTATCTCTTTCTCCTTTCTTTGTTTCTCTGTTGGAAGGGCTCCCTTTAGTATCTCAAGCAGGGAAGGTCTCTTCTTAGCAAATTCTCTCAGCATTTGTTTGTCTGTGAAAAATTTAAGCTCTCCCTCAATTTGAAGGAGAGCTTTGCTGGATAAAGAATTCTTGGTTGGCAATTTTTCTGTCTCAGAATTTTAAATATGTCATGCCACTGCCTTCTTGCCTCCATGGTGGCTGCTGAGTAGTCACTACTTTGCCTTATGCTGTTTCCTTTGTATGTGGTGAATTGCTTTTCTCTTGCAGCTTTCAGAACTTGCTCCTCCTCTTCAGTATTTGACAGTCTTATCAGAATATGACTCAGAGTGGGTTCATTTGGATTTATTCTATTTGGAGTTCGCTGGGCATTTATGATTTGTGTATTTATGGTGTTTAGAAGATTTGGGAAGTTTTCCCCAACAATTTCTTTGAATACTCTTCCTAGATCTTTATCCTTCTCTTCCCCTTTGGGAACTCCAATGATTCTTCTATTTGGATGTTTTATATTATCTATCATATCCCTGAGGTTATTTCCATTTTTATGATTTTTCACCATTCTTTTTTTCTGTTCTTTCATTTTCTTTTCTATTGTCCTCAAGGTCACTGATTTGCTGTTTAGCTTCCTCTAGTCTTGTATCCAGAATCTTTTTAATTTGGTCAACAGTTTCTTTTATTTCCATAAGATTGTCTATTTTTTAATTTACTCTTGCAATTTCTTCTTTATGCTCTTCTAGGGTCTTCTTCATGTCCTTTATATCCTGTGCCATGCCCTCATTGTTTGTCTTTAGTTCTTTGATTAATTGTTCCAAGTACTTTGTCTCCTCTGATCTTTTGATTTGGGTGTTTGGGTTTGGGTTAGCCATATCATCTGTTTTTTTTTTTTCATGTGCTTTAAAATTTTCTGTTGTTTTTTGACTCTTGGCATTTGTTTAAGTTGATGTGTTTCGTTTAGGATATATACACTGATTCAAACACTTATTTCTAATTTGTCAGATCTACAGCTTCTTGGAGTACACTTTCTGTAACTAACCAGCAGGTGGCATCCATGAGCCACCTATTCTTCTCAAGCCATTTCTCCCCAACTTTGTCTTCATGGTGAGTGGGGCTGTGAGTCTTTTGGGCTCCAAATGGTGCACCAAGTTTGCTTGTGTAGTTCGTGCTTCCTGCCCTGAATGTGGGGTGTGTGTCTGAGTGATTAAGAAGAGAGGGCAGCTTTAATAATCAAATCTCCCAGGTGTTCCTGGAGATTCAAAGCTGTCACAATAGTCTAAATCCTTCAGTTCAGTCTCCCCACAGTTTGTCTCTGCCACTGACCCACAAGTCCTTGGTATTGGCATATGGTCCCTGGGACTTGTGAGTGGGTCTCTCTTCCAAGCCATGCCCTCCTAGGTGCTCTGCTGAGGGAAGACTTTGTTATGTCACAGGTGAGCACTATCCCCCAAGGGAAGTTCTGGGCTGCAGGGCTGTGTAGGAGCATTCCCAGCCTGCTGATAGGATGGCTGAATGGGGTGTGTTAATTTCCTCCTTTTCACACAGCTCTGCCTTCCCAGCTCTGGGACAATTAGCTGCTGGTGTGCGAAAGGCTATTGCCCATGCCTGATATTGTGGTGTCTGTGTATATTGTTGGAAACACTTCCTATCACACTGAGTTGTTTGAGGCAGCTCTGGGCTGTGGTGCTGGCCCCAGGCAGGAGCTTTCCCAGCCCTCTGGGAAGATGACTGTAAGGCGATGCCCCTCTTTTCTTGGGAAGTTGTGGTGTTTAGCCAATTTTCTCAGCCACTAGACTTATTGCTTTGTCTCTCAGAGCTATCTTAGCTCTGCTCTTGCCTGTGCCCAAATTGCAAGTCTTTGAGGCTTTCTGTAATGGACTTATTAGAGTAATTGTTTTAGAAAAAGAGAAAAAGATTAAAAAATAAAAATAATAAAAAAATGAAGGGCCCTCTTTGCACATCTAATGGGCTATTGAAATGCTAAGAGACAAGGACATCAGGGCCATTAAGGAACAATCAAGAAAGCAGAGAAACTGGCTCTTTAGACAAGGAACCTCACCCACTGGATTTGCATATGAGCCTGATTCTGTTTGAGTCCTGCCTTCTCTGCTTTGTGTTCTCCAGAACTCCAAAAAGTCTGTTTTTACTTTTGTTTTTTGTTTTTTGTTTTTTGTTTTTTTTTGTTTTGTTTTTTTGCTGTTTTTGCTAGCTCTATCTCCTCTCCACCAGGCTGACTGCTCCCAGTTTGTCCAATGTCTGGTCTCAGTCTATCTAGGTTTGGAGTTTTGATCAGCAGTCTGAGTTCTGCAACTGCAGTTCTCTCTCCTCATTCCTAGCACTTATGTCTCCTCCTCCCATGGGACTGAGTCTGGAAGGGGAGGGCACAGGTCCCCTGGCTGTGAGAAATTAACAGATTTAGTTGATTGCAGCTGTTCCAGGCAGTCATGAGGGTTGTATGAAGTATGCTCAAAGTCAAATTGCTCTGCGGTGTCCAGCCCATGCAGTTCCTGGCTTTCTACCTACTGCCCTGGAAGAGTAACTAAATCCTACACCTCACCACTCCACCCTCTTGCCCTGCCTCCCAGGTCTTTTCTTTGCCAAATCTTTGCCAATTTAACTGACAATGAGAAGCTTGTTCTTTTATTTCTCCTATTTTTTATTTTGCATTTCTTTAATAACAACAAGAAAAATGTTTTCTGTAATTAAGTATTTTTATGGCTTTAAAGTTAGGAATATTTTTTGTCATATGTTCTTTTAATATATACAGTAATACATGAAATATGTTTCCAGTTAGACTATCAATGGGCAATGAATAAAAGTATGCTTTTTCCAAATCTTGCCAAATTATTTGGAAACTTTGCCAACCATAAGACAAAGCAGTCTCATGATTATTTCAGGTAAAATGATCTTAGTTATGAGTGAGTTGAGAATCTTTATAAGATGTGATCATTTGTAAGCTATTTCTGTCCCTATGAACTGCTTGTGTTTGCCTTTGCTTATTTTCTATAGGTTTATTGATATTATTTCATTTCAATTTCTAACAGTATTTTGATTTATAAAGAATTAGTCTTTTCTTGGTAATATGTGTTGCACATATTTTCCAGTTTGCCATTTTTATTTAATGTTGATTATGATTTTTGATATACCAAATTTAAAAAATATTATGCAGTAAAATCAGTGAGTTGTATCCATTATGGTTTCTTTAATGTTATGCTTAGAAAGGACTTATTTCCAACATTTAAAACACATATTTCACACATAGTTCTTGTTAGTTCCCTTAAAATATTTTTGTTTTAATCCTCAACCCAATTGAAATTTTTTTTGCTGTCAGAATTGATATACAGACAGAAATTCATCTTTTCTTACCAATTCTATTTATTTAATAATTTGTATTTTCTTGTCATTACAAATAACTCCATTAATACAAGCATATTATATATATTTGTTTCTATTTCTAGGTGTTAATCTCTTTCATTTATTGCTCTATCTACATTTGTATTAGTACCAAAATATTTCAATTCTAAACTTTTAAAATATTTTTGTTTAATTTTATTAAATATTATTTAAATAATAAATTATATTATTTAACTTTATTATTTATTAGTTAAGTAATTGATTATTATTTAATACCAGTTCTCTCTTTAATTCTTCACTTTCAACTATTTCTTGTCTATTCTCACACATTCATCTTCCTAATAACCTTTATTATCAATTTTAATAGTGATTTTTTTTTTACAAGCAAAATAAAATGATTCTAGCCATGCAGAAGGTAATTATTGGAAGGATTTATGGTCAGCCACATATTTGACTGTAAATTTGGAGAAGCAGCTTCAGAAAATGAGCAGAAACCACAGCCAGTCAGCATGAAACAAGCCAGGATTGTGTTTGAACAGTTAAAACAAATGTTCACTGACACTGGGTATTCCTTGCACCACTGCTGCTGAAATCCAACATTATATTACTGCTGTGATACAGTCTTAACTGTCCCTTTGTCACTGAAAACCTCCTTAAGATTCAAAGTCCTGAGTAATATAATTCAGTTGTCCATAAATACCCACTCTATCTGGCAGGGGCAGAGGAAGAGTTCCAAGAACTTTGGCTTCAACAAAGGAAGACTTGGCACATCTCCACACCCAGACTCACAAAATGCAGATGGAGATTTCCCCCAAATAGAAAAAGTATTCAAAGTATCAGCAGTTAAACAAAAATAGACATAAATACAGCTATAGCTATAGGTATAGATAGATATATAGATAAATATCTACCAAATAAAATTTTGTCTACTTTGAAGACTAATCCCCTGCTATTTTCTGAAATAAATCACATTATATTTATAGTATACCTATAATATAATTTACGGAAACAAATTTGTAGGGTTTATTGGGTTTTTTTTTTAATACAAAACTGAGTCTCCAGACAATAAAAATACATGCCCCCAGTGCATATTTCAGTCTCATATTTTCACTAAGTTTTAAAATTTTCATCTTATGGGACCTGTATATGTATGATTAACTTTTTCCAAATATGTTTTATTTTATCTTTTTTGTTTGTTTCTAATGTGAATGGAACCTGTTCTTCCATTATATTTTCTCAGTATTTTTATAAAATTTTGTTCTTTAAAATATACTATTTTGAATTGTTTTGTAAAGATTATTTTTCATGTAAAATATTTAAGACATAGGGAATAAAAATTTTAAATAATCTCTCCTAAACTTAACACCACATGTAGTAAATACTGATAGTTTGCATTAGCTGGATTAGATCCTTGAAAATATTTGCAATGTTATTGATTCATTTGAAATGTTCTTCATACACCTCTTTATCACTTCCCTTTTCCCTTTTCTTCCAGCACAGTTTAGAATTCATATTACTCCCCTGGTAATTTTTTTAATGCAATAGCATTTTTTTTTTCACTTTATCAAAGAAATAAAAAAAAAAAACAATTCAAACAAAACAAAACAAAGCAATAAGAAAAACAAATAATCTAGAATAACTACATTGCTTCCAAAATGATCCTGCCATACCCAAGAAAGTTTGCAAACCATAATCATTCCTGAGCATTCCCATAACATTGAGATTACCCTCAATAGCTTATCTGTTCTTATTAGATTATTGTTCCTCATTCACTAGTTGCTGTCTATCTTTAGGTCCCCTTTATTCTGCAATATAAAATAGTTATTTTACATTTTTCCCAGAGTTCACATTAGTGGTAACATACAATCTCTCTCTTTTTGTGCCTGGTTTATTTCATTCAGCATTATGTCTTCGAGATTCATCCATGTTGACCTATGTTCATTACCTCATTCCTTCTTACTGCTGCAAAGTATTCCACCATGTGCATATACCAAATTTTGTTTATCCACTCATTTGTTGAAGAGCATTCAGATTGTTCCCATTTCTTGACAATTGTGAAAATGCCACTATGAACATTGGTGTGCAAATATCTGTTCATGTCACTGCGTTCAGATCTTCTGGGTATACACCGAGAAGTGCAATTGCTGGATCGAATGGTAACTCTATATCTAGTTTTCTAAGGAACTGCCAGACTGTCTTCCAGACTGTATAATGGTACTGCCAGAGTGGCTGTACCATTATACAATCCCACCAGTAATGAATAAGAGTTGCAAATTCTCCACATCCTCTCCAGCATTTGTAGTTTCCTGTTTGTTTAATGGCAGCCACTCTAATAGTTGTTAGATGGTATCTCATTGTGGTCTTAATTTGCATCTCCCTAATAGCTAGTAAAGATGAACATTTTTTCATGTGTTTTATAGTCATTTGTATTTCCTCTTTGGAGAAATATCTCTTCACATCTTTTGCCCATTTTATAATTGGGCTGTCTGTACTACTGTCATTGAGTTGTAGGATTTCTTTATATGTGCAAGATATCAGTCTTCCCAGATACATGGTTTCCAAAAATTTTTTCACATTGAGTTGGCTCCCTGTTCACTTTTATGACAAATTCTTTTGAGGTACAGAAGCTTTTAATTTTGAGGAGTTCACGTTTATCTATTTTTTCTTTCATTGCTTTTGCTTTGGGTGTCAGGTCTAAGAAGTGACCTCATAATAAAAGGTCTTGAAGATGATTCCTTACATTATCTTCTAGGCATTTTATGGTGCTATTATATTGAGGTCTTTAATCCACTTTGAGTTACTTTTTGTGTAGAGTGTGAGGTAGGGTTCCTCTTTCATTCTTTTGGATATGGATATCCAGTTCTCTCTACTCCATTTGTTGAAAAGACTGTTGTATTCCAGTTAAGTGTTTTTTGCGAACTTATCAAAGATCAATTGACCATATATCTGGGGGTCTGTCTCCAAAGTCTCAGTTTGATTACGTTGATTAATATGTCTATCTTTGTGCCAGTACCATGCTGTTTTGACTATTGTGGCTTTATAGTAAGCTTCAAAGTCAGGGAGTGTAAGTCCTTCTGCTTTGTTTTTCTTTTTTAGAATGTTTTTTAGCAACTCAATGCATCTTACCCTTCCAAATAAATTTGATAACTAGCTTTTACAAGTCTGCAAAGTAGGTTGTGGGAAATTTGATTAGAACAGCATTTAATCTGTAGATGAGTTTGTGTAGAATTGACATCTTAATGACATTAAGCCTTCCTATCCATGAACACAGAGTATATTTCCATCTTTATAGATCCCCTTCTATTACATTAAGTGAAGTTATGCAATTTTCTATGTATAGGTCTTTTGCATCCTTGGTTAAGTTTATTCCTGGATACTTGATTTTTTTAGTTGCTATTGAGAACGGAATCTTTTTCTTGAGTGTCTCTTCAGTTAGGTCATTTCTAGTGTATAGGAACATTATTGACTTATATACATTAATCTTGTATCCTGCTACTTTGCTAAATTTATTGATTAGCTCAAGTAGCTGTGTCATCAATTTCTCAGAGTTTTCCAACTATAAGATCATATCATCTGCAAATAATGACTGTTTTACTTATTCCTTTCCAATTTGGATGCCTTTTATTTCTCTGTTTTGCTGAATTTCTCTGGCTAGCACTTCTAGCACAATGTTGAATAACAGTGGTGACAGCGGGCATCCTTGTCTCCTTCCTGATCTTAGGGGAAGGCTTTCAGTCTCTCACCATTTAGCACTATGCTGGCTGTGAGTTTTTCATATATTCCCTTTATCATTTTGAGGCAATTTCTTCAATTCTTAACTTTTGAAGTGTTTTTTATCAAAAAATGATGCTGGATTTTCTTGAGTGCCTTTTCAGCATCTATTGAGATGATCATTTGATTTTTCCCATTTGATTTGTTAATGTGTTGTATTACATTGATTTTCTTATGTTGAAACATCCTTGCATATCTGGAATGAACCCCAATTGGTCATGGAGTATGATTTATTTAACGTGTCTTTGGTTTTGATTTGCAAGTATTTTGTTAAGAATTTTTGCATCTATAATCATTAGGGAGATTGGCCTGTAGTTTTCCTTTCTTGTAGCATCTTTACCTGGTTTTTGGTATTAGAATGATGTTAGTTTCATAAAATTAGTTAGGTAACTTTTCATTTTCTTCAGTTTTTTGAAATAGTTTAAGTAAGATTGGGGTCAGTTCTCTTTGGAAGATTTGATGGAATCCCCCTGTGAAGTCACCTGGCTCTGGGTATTTATTTGTGGGAAGATTTTTGATGACTGTTGGGATCTCTTTGCTTGTGATTGGTTGGTTGAGGTCTTCTATTTCTTCTCTGGACAGTCTAGGATCATGTGTTTCCAAGAAGTTTTCCATTTCCTCTACATTATCATATTTGTTGGCATACAGTTGTTCATAGTATGTAATTTTTTCAATTTCTTTTGGATTTGCAGTAATGTCCCCTCTCTTGTTTATTTTTTTTTTCCTCTGGGTCTTCTTTCTTTTTGATTTTGTCAGTCTAGGTAAGGGCTTGTCAGTCTTGTTTATCTTCTCAAAGAACCAACCTTTGGTTTTATTTATTCTCTGTATTGTTTGGTTTACTTTTTTTTTCTCTCTGTCATTTATTTCTGCTTTAATCCTTGCTATTTTTTTTCTCTTCTGCTTGGTTTAGGATTAGTTTGCTGTTCATTTTCTAGCTTCTTCAACTGTTCCATTAGCTCTTTGGTTTATTGTTTAGGAGTGTGTTGTTTAACCTCCAGGTGTTTGTGAATGTTCTAAATAGTTGATGGTTATTGAATTTAGTTGTGTTCCATTATGATCAGACAATGTGCTTTGAATAATTTCAATCTTTTTAAATTTATTGAGGCTTGTTTTGTGGCCCAGCATATGATCTATCCTAGAGAAAGTTATGTGGGCACTAGAAAAGAATGTAAATCCTGGTGATTTGGAATGTATTTCTCTATATATGTCTGTTAAGTCAAAATCATTTATCACATTGTTTAATTTTTCAGTTTCCTTATTGTTCCTCTGTCTGGTTGATCTACCTATAGTAGAGAGTGATGTATTGAGTCTCCCACAATTATTATGGAAACATCTACTGCTTCCTTCAGTTTTACCAATGTTTGTTTCGTGTACTTTGGGGCACTTTGATTGGGTGCAAAGACATTTATGATTATTATTTCTTCTTGTTGAATTCTTCCTTTTATTAATATACAGTGTCCTTCTCTGTCTCTTATGAAGTCCGTACATTTAAAGTCTTTCAATTTCTTTTTGTCTCTGGATCTAAGATGTCTCTTGCAAGCAACATACTAATGATTCATATTTTTTAATCCATACTACCAATCTATATCTTTTAATTGGGGAGTTTAATCCATTCACTTTCAATGTTATTTCTGTGAAGGCAGTTCTTGAGTCAGCCATCATATACTTTGGCTTTTATTTGTCAGATATATTTTTCCCCTCTCTTTATTTCCTTCAATGTATCCTTACTACTTTTTACTTCTGTGCCCTTCTCCATAATTCTCTCTCATTTCATTTTTTTTTTCTCAGCTGGTAAGGCTGCCTTTAGTATTTCTTCTAGGGCAGGTTTCTTCTTAGCAGATTCTCCAAGCATTTGTTTGTGAAGATTTTAAACTCTCCCTCAAATTTGAGGGAGAGCTTTCCTGAATAAAGAATTTTTGGTTGGCAATTTTTCTCCTTCAGAATTTAAAATATGTCATACCACTGCTTTCTCACCTCCATGGTAGCTGCTGAGTAGTCACTTCTTAGTCTTATGTTGCTTCCCTTGTATATGGTGAATTGCTTCTCTCTTGCTGCTTTCAGAACTTGCTCCTCCTCTTCAGCAGTTGACAATCTGATCTGAATATGTCTCAGAATGGGTTTATTTGGCTTAATTCTGTTTGGAGTTCATTGGGCATCTATGATTTGCATATTTATGTCATTTAGAAGGGTTGGGAAGTTCTCATCAAGAATGTCTTTGAATACTTTTCCTAGTCCTTTACCCTTCTCTTCCTTCTGGAATACCAATGATTCCTATATTTGTGTGCTTCATGTTGTCCATCATATACCTGAGGTCCATTTTGAATTTTTTTCACCATTCATTCTTTCTTGCTTTCACTTTGCAAACTACATTCTTCCCATTTGCTTATTCTTTCCTCAGCTTTCTCTAATCTAATACTGTGTGTATCAAGAATCTTTTGAATTTGAATCAACAGAATCTTTTATTTTCATAAGGTCCTCTATTTTTTTATGTACTCTTGCAAATTCTTCTTTATGCTTCTAGGGTCTTCTTGATGTCCTTTATATACTGAGCCATGGTATTGGTGTTTGGGTTTACTTCTTTGATTAATTTCTCCAAGTTCTGTATCGCCTTTGATTTTTTATTTGGGCATTTGGATTCTCCATATGTTCTGATTTCTTCATATGCTTTATAATTTTCTGTTGTATTTGGCCTCTTGGTATTTGCTTATCTTGATAGGGTTCTTTTAGGATATGCAGGCTTATTTAAACAATTATCTATAATTTGACAGAGCTAGAGGTTGATGTGGTGAACTTTCCCTGACCTACCAGCAGATGGAACTCCCAAGCCACATCTTATCCTCAATCCAGTTCTCCTGAACTTTGTTTATACAGTGAGTGGGTGTTCAAACCATGTGGATGTCCAACAAGTGCACCAATTTTCCATGTGCAATGGGGACTGCCAGCACTGGCTGGGGGTTGTGCCCTGTGCATTTTGGCAGGGAAGAGAGCTTTAAGACCAATTACTCCCTGCCATTCCTGGGGTTGTGGCTGTGATAACCTGGGGCTGTGACATGTGTCCACACCTTCTGGTCAGACTCCCCTCAGTCCCTCTCTGCAATGGACCCACAAGTCTCTGGGTTGGGTGTAGAGCTCCTATCATTTCCCTGCACTCCCCTGCCTCTCAGCTGTGTACCCCATGGGCTTCTGTGGAGGAGGAGTTGCACCATCACAAGCCAGCCAAATCTCAAGTTCCCTTGAGAAGGCTCTCAGCCACAGTGCTGCAGGTGGCTCCCAGCCCATTTCAAAAATGTTTGGGGAGGACAAGGAAAATAACCCACTTCCAAAATCATCCACTTGCTGCAGCAGTTTGTCCCTGACTCACGGGCCTTCTGTTGTGGGTGTGCAAAGGGCTGTCACCCATGCCAGTTACTGGGGCAGGTGCCTAGGACATGGAAGGCATTCCATGCCATGTTTGACTGCATGTCCCTCTGCCATCTTCCTGACTACTTCCCGGATCCCAATCTGACCTGCCTCCAAACACAGCATGAGTGTGGCTGCTGTTTCCCAAACAGCTCTCTGGATCAAAGATTTACACAATTCCAAACACACACTGTTGGCTTCTCCAAGTGCTCAATCACTATGGATATTTAAGTCTCTGCCCAGCTGGTGAAATCCTGGAACCAGTATTCTGGAACACTTTCTGGATTTTATCTAGCATTTTTCACACAGGAGAATTTTCCTTTGTCTCTCCTAATCCACCATCTTGGATCTCTCCTCCCCTGGTTATTTTTTTTTTTTCCAATGCAGTTTTAGTGAAATATATTCACATACCATACAATCATCCATGATATACAATCAACTGTTCACAGTATGATCATATAGTTATGCATTCATCACCACAATCTATTTCTTAACATTTTCCTTACATCAGAATGAATCAGAATAAGAATAAAAAAAGAAATGTAAAAAAAGAATACCCAAACCATCCCCCATCCACCCTATTTTTCACTTAGCTTTTATCCCCATTTTTCTACTCATCCATCCATACACTAGATAAAGGGAGTATGATCCTCAAGGTTTTCACAATCAGAGTCACCCCTTGTAATCTACATTATTATATAATCATCTTCAGGAGTCCAGACTACTGTGTTGGAGTTTGGTAGTCTCAGGTATTTATTTCTAGCTATTCCAATACATTAAAACCTAAGAGGTGTTATGTATATAGGGCATAAGAATGTCCACCAGAGTGACCTCTCAACTCCATTTGAAATCTCTCGGCCACTGAAACTATTTCATCTCATTTGGCATCCCCCTTTTGGTCAAGAAGATATTCTCAATCCCATGATGCCAGGTCCAGATTCATCCCCAGGAGTCATATCCTGCATTGCCAGGGAGATTTACACCCCTGGGAGTCAAGTCCCACATGGGGGGAGGGCAATGAGTTCACCTGCTGAGGTGGCTCAGTTAGAGTGAGAGAGAGCCACACCTGAGCAACAAAGAGGTACTCAGGGGGAGACTCTTAGCACAATTATATGCAAGTTTAGCCCCTCCTTTTCAGTAATGAGCTTCATAAGGCAAGTCCCACAATGGAGGGCTTGGCACATCAAACCGCCAGCACCGATGTTTGTGATAACATCAACAGCAGTCCAGGTGAGGAAGTCCAACACTTCTGCACCTTATCCCAGCTCCTCGGGGTGGGGGGGGGCTGTAAATATATTCTTTATTCTCTTCCCAAATTACTTTGGGATATGTCAGTATTTCACTCTAACCTATACTAACCTACCGTATCTCACTTCCTATTCAAATTTCCATGTAATTCTGGTGTTTGAACAAACCGACTGTAGAGTTATACTGTTTAGAAAACATAGATCCTGCATCTCTTCCCTTGGTCTCACATGGAGGTTGAAGTTTTAAAACAAAGTCATTTTCACCCTTTACCCTTTGGCCTGGTTTGCCCTAGTCTTAACCAGATCTGCTTCATTCATATCACTAACTGAAGTCTGGGCTCTTTTTCAGCTTTTTTTTCAACAGTTGCTATATGCACTAATACTGACATTCATATCTGCTGAGCTCTAGCTCTGAGTTTCAGGTGTCTCAGAGATACGCATTGTTCCAGAGACCAACCAGATTATACACTAAGGGATCAGCATCTAAAAGTTTAGAGATAGGCATTACAATTCAGGAATAGAGTTGACTGCTACAAGAGCTTACAATCTAGGGACCATTACAATAATCATGTCCATGTTAGGCTATGTTCTAAGATTCAATTCTGAGTTAACACATTGTAGTTAGTCCATATTGGTGAGGCATTATAGTTTTGCCTTTATTTCTGGTGTACTTCACTCGAATACTGTGTACAGGATCCATTCACCTCATTGTGTGTCTCACAGCTTCACTCCTTCTTGTAGTTGCTCAGTATTCCATTGTATGCATACGCCACAGTTCACCATTCTGTTCCTCAGTCTATGTATCCTTAGGTCACTTCTACCCATTGCAAATCATGATTGCTCTCTCCATGAACAACCATTTGCAAATGTCCATTGATGCCTCTGCTCTCAGATCTTCAAATGACATATCCCATAACGAGTCCTGTCTTCCAGTTCACTGATCCTTTCTTCTGCCTGCTCAAATGTACTTTTGTGTCCCTCCATTATGTTTTTCATCTCCTCCATTGTGGCCTCCATTCCCATGAGTTCTGCTACTTGTTTTTAAAAGTTTATGAATTCTTCTTTATGGTCATCCAGTGTCTTCTTCATATCCTTCATCTCTTTTGCTATATCTTCCTTCATTTCTTTGAATTTATTTAGCATTAGTTGCCTCAACTCCTGTATCTCAGTTGAACTATTAATTGGTTCCTTTGGCTGGTCCATATTTTAATGTTTCCTGGTATGGCTTGTTATCCTAAGTTGTCTAGGCATCTGATTTTCTTAACTAGTTTATTCTGGAGCCTATTTTCTATCTTTTACCTAGGGCTTTTCTTGTTGGTTGGCTTTGTTCTTTGGCCTCTGTTATTCAGTTCAACTTATTCTAGACCTCTAACTTAGGTTCTGTTTAGTTGATCAGAATTTTTCATCTCTTGTTTTTTCTGTTTCTTGCTCTGCCTCTATGTAGCCTTTTTGTGAGAGGGTCCCCTCAGATATGGACGACCCCAATCAGATTTTCCCAGTCTAGAGAGGCCCAGGTCTCATTGGGAGGGTATGGAGTTTTTCTGAGAATGAGACCCTCCTATGAGGTCTTTAGAATCGGTGATTTTCCTCTCCTGTCCAGCAGGTGGTGCTTGCCAGTCTGCAGCTCCCCAACCAGTGTAAGGAGGTATGGAGACTTTAGTTCTCCTGGTGACCTTGATCCTGTCGGGGCTGTGGCTGACTGAAGCTGGAATCTGAATTCCAGCCCCTGGGGTCTGTCTTCGCAGAAGGAGGACTGCCAGTTGAGCTGGACCTCCTTCCACTCAACTGGAATGCCAGTTGTCTCTCAGAGGCACTATTCCCTTCTACCCTCTCCTCTTTGGGGCATCTCCATCTAGATTCCTTGGTCAGCCTGAGTTGCTAATTAAAGATGGGGGTGGAGAGCTTCAGAAGTGAATGCAGAACTCAAAGACATTGTGGGTACTCTGTCTCCCCCCAAGCCCAGTCTAGTCCCTCAACCTGGGCTTTCCGATAGAAAATAACCTCATATGTTACTTTTAGATTAAAAAAAAAATAGAAAAGAAAACAAGAAAAAGAAAAAGAAAAAAAAGGAGTCCCTTTTAAAAGTCTTTCCCCAGCTGCAAGTTTTGTCAGTGTCAGAATAGAGCATTTAAAGTTGTACTTTCGGCTATTGTCTGATAATTACTCTCCAACAGCTTCAATTCCACCCCTACTGGGGGCTATTGAAATGCAAAAAGATAAGGAATCAGTGAGAAGCCAGAGGGACAAAATGTAGGGGGAAAAAATGCCTTTTTTGGAGGCTGGGAATGGGTGCCTGCTTTTATGTGCCCCACTTCTCAGAGCCCAGCCCTTCTTTAGCACCCCCAGCTCCCAAAATTAGTTAATTAATTTGTTAATTATTCTGTACTTGAGGCTGGGTTGAGCCTCCCTTCTTCCCCTCAGCAGATTACTGTTTTTTTGTTTTTTTGTGTGTTTTTTTCCCCTTTCAGGGAGCCAGCAGCAAGACAGTCTATGAGGTCTGAGTGGGGAGGAGTGCCAGACCCCTGGTCTGGGGAACTTACAATGTTGCTGCATTCTCAGCTTTTCTTCCAGTTCCAAACACGTCCCATGTATGACTGGTTACTGGAGACCACAAAAACACGGTTTCATGTAGCTCTTAGGTAATTGCCAGCTGCTTTAAGGGAGAGACAAAATTCTGCACCTCACCATTCCACCATCTTGCCCCGCCCTGTGTCCTCTGGTTATTTTTAAAGTTATATTTCATAAATTTGTCTACATTATTTTGGTTATATAAATATGAACATAAAAATTTTATCAATCTTGAATTTTCTTTTTCCCTCAAAATTATGTTCTTAGATCTCATATATGTTTATACACAATTTAATTTATTAATTTTAATCACTGATGCATTATATCACTCTATATCATTATTTTTTATTCTCAAATTTATAGACACAAGTTTTTATAAGGCAGTTTATTGAGATATATTCATACAGTATACACACCATCCAAAGTGTACAATCCACAGCTTTTAAAGCAGAATCACAGAGTTGTACATTCATCAGCACAATCAATTTTAGAACATTTTCATTACTCCCCAAAGAAAAATCCCATACCTCTTAGCAGTCAACTCTCAATCCCTCTATCCTTGAAAAGCCCTACATAACCACTAACCTAATTCTGTCTTTATAAATTTATTTATATTTACATTTTATATAAATGGAATTATATGATATGTAGTACTTTGACTCTTAAGTTTTTACCAGTATGTCTCTTGTTTACCCAAGGCTGCAATGTGCAACAATGTGCATGCGTCTTTATGTATATGAACATATATGTACACATACATAAATTTATACTTACTTATACAAACACACATGAAAATATACATAATAAGTGGTAGGGATTCTTATCCTCAATTTCCTTCTTTAAAGGTCACCATTTAAAACTTACTCCAAAATGGTACAGCCACTGTGGAAAGCAGTACGGCAAGTCCTCAAAAAGTGAACAGAATTATCATGTGATCCAGCAATGCCACTCCTAGATACATACCCAAAGAAACTGAAAACAGGGACTCGATAGATATTTTCAAACCAATATTCATAGTAGTATCTTTCATAATAGCCAAAATGCAGAAATAACCCAAGTGTCTATCAACAGATGAATGGATATACAAAATAGTGGTACATACACACAATGGTGTATTATTCAGCCATATAAAGTAATGATGTTCTGAGATGCTGCAATAAGAACGAACACTGAGGACATTATGCTGAGTGAAATAAGCCTGGCACAAGAAAAGAAATACTATATGAATTCACTTATATGAGATATTGAGAAGTAGCAAATTGATAGACACTGAAAATAGGTTAGAGGTATAAGGGGAGAGTGGGGAAGGATGAGGAAGTGTTACTTGGTGCTGATAGAGTGTAAATTTTGAAAATTTTTAAATGAAATTTTAAAAACTTGCATGAGATCTCTGGAGTGAATAAGAAAACTTCCTATATGAAATATTGTGGAACAAACTTGTGTTTTGGGGGAAAAAGATAAGATATGGAATGGAGAAGAAATGAGAGCACCTTCAAATATTTAAAGAATCATATTGAAGAGGTGGTGATTTGTCCTATGAAGCTACAGATAGTAGAACCATTTGAGTACTCAACAATAGATTAAACTCTCTTGTGAAGTAGTGGGTTCCTTATGATCAGAGGAAACCACCCTTAAGCTAGGAGATCATTTCTGCAAGATTGCATAAATATTTTCCTTGTCAATTAGAAAGTGAGAAGGTTGGAAAATTACTTTGATGACTATGAGTTCAAAGGGAAAATCAAATGATTTCAGATATACCAACCAGTTGGCAAACTTTTGTGTTCCTTCTCTGTCCTTGGAAAAATAATTTGTAAAGCATAATTACTCCCACTGCATGGTGACCTCAGAGATCTCTAAAGGGTAATTTCTTAATTCTCCAATGAGATCAGTTCCTTGGGATCAGGATGCAAGGCTTTATATTGCCTTACCTTAGGATATCATGATTATTCCAGTGGTTGAGAGCCAAAGGAGTAGAGCCCTATTTAACTCAGGGCAGGACATGAGGAGCTTACTTTAGCACAGTGCAGGGGCCCAAGTTAAAATGCATCAAGTCAAGAGTACATTGCAAATATTTTCAGAATGAAGACTCATAACCAAAAATAAGAAGTTCACAAATAAATTGAAAGACACCAAATTAAGGAAAACAAGGAAGCACTTACAGCTGAAGGAAATTATTAAAAGTGTGAGTATTAAGCATGCATTTTTGTCATATATTTTGGACTAGAGAAATAATAGATATACCGTCTTCTAGATGCAAAAGCAGTAGCTAGAATTCAGCAAAGGGAAAGTCATTGTTGTCTCAGTAAATTTGGAAGCTGTCTAGAAGAGGTAAATTCCTGTTCTCCTTCTCTGTCTATATGACTCTTCCACAGCACTGGTTTCAGGGCAGTTCTGATAGAAATAGGATCATAATCTCAAGAAGAGAGGGAACCATGTTGCAACTATTCTATGTCCTCTCTCCCTTTTATGCCTTCTTTTTGGAGGATATTTAGCCATTTGTTAAAACAAAGATTTACAAGCTATCGAAATCTGCCTAGAAGAAGTGAGGAGTTCCTGTGCAAAGTAGAATAATGATCAAAAAGGATGCTTTGTTACCTTTGGTTTCTAGTCTTATTTAAAAAAAGTGTTCAAAAATAAATTATGGATAAGACAGATTATGCACACTTACAGTTTCAGGATTCCATTGACATATTTTAGTGAAGGATATTAATGTAAGATTAATTTCCTATATATCAACTTGGTCTTAAACTAGGAAGGAGAAATTTTGTCACAGTGCTTTTTGAAATCTGAAAACATTTTTACCCCAGAAGTACACTGGCAACATGAGAGCAAATTATCCAGCCTCAAAGGAGCTGGATATTCTAAGCATAGTCCAAGGAATTCTGAGTGACTTTTTCAAACTTATATGTTCTCATTACATAACTCCCTCTACACTTTGAAGTTTAGAGAGGAAAATAGTCTTAGAGATAATCTAGTTCTATATTCTAAAATTGATTACACAGCTAGTAGGTTGAAAAATGTTATACATCTCTACTAGTTCTTTCCTACCTTAATTATTAAGAAGAAAATGAAATATAATGTCGAGCCTGGTCTATTAAGAAATCCTAAGAAGTTAATTTGGAGAGGATTTTTTGGGTATTTCCTGTATTTTGAAAAATGAAGACTGTGAAATCTTGTCATTCACTAGGTATTGGAAAGACTGACTCTTTAGGGAATTTGGCTATTTTCAGAAAATTTCTGTCTCAAAGCTAAGACTGATACACTAACTTTATCTAAACTGATATTAAACCACATGCTTTCTTCTCCCCTACCCTTCTCTCTCTTGACAACACACCCCCTCCCCGCCCTGCCCTGCTGGCCTTCTCTGTCTCAGGCATTGTGCATACATCATCACTTGTAATCTTTCCAGTATCCATGAAATGTAATGAGTAATATCACCATTTCACGTTTTAGGAAACAGGTTGAAAGAAGTTAAGAAGCTTCTTAAATCATTCCATTATAAAATGGAGAAGTTGAGATGTGAACCTTATCTGCCCAGTTTCAGAGCCCCAGTGCTCTGTTCTGATCTAGCTTATATTTTTTGTTTGAAATCATCTCCCAGTTCACCATGGTAGTCATTACTGTTTCTATAAACAATATATTAGTTCTATAAACTTTTTGCAATTTTCTGTCTTAGCATCTCTCTTGTCATCTCTGTGTCTCAGTTTTCACATCTATAAAATGGCAATGTGAGTGTAGGTAGCTTGATGGGTAATAATGAGGATTAGGTGAGTTAACGCAATAATGTTTTTAGGAGAGTGCCTGGTATATATAAAATGGCATGAAATTATTATTACTGTTACAATTATCATATAAAGCATATTTTCTAATACTTGCTCTGAGAGAAGTATGCACCAGATGTGTGATTCATTTAAGTGGCAAACGATATTACACAATAAAAGCAAACTTCTGTGCTAGATTCTTTCTTACTGTGACTAATGGTTTCTATTAGTGCTGTTATCATCCACTGATGTATCTGCATGCTCTGCTACAAGAATAATGTTTTGTTCACTAGCCTCAGAGGTCTCCGAGTTGCCTCCCTACAATATTTCCCCATTAAATTATCATAATATTTAGCAGATTTTACACAGTGGGTTGGCTCCTGGGAGAAGTCTCTTACAGTGTCATATTTTAATTTTTAAATTCAAAATTGTAGCTCTTCAGGTCTTGTTTTTTAATCTTCAAAGTGAACACTTCCTTCTTTTCCAGTGTTTGCTTGCCTTCTTCTCTCCCTGTCCCATGTGAACTCATTCCAGGCTTGGCCCAGATCTTGGCAATGAGATGAATATCCCACGCTGGAAGCTTGTAATCAGGTCAGTTCTGGCCTCACTGATCTGTTTATATACTTGGGTAAATTATGTTTCAGAATTCTTCTTACACTAGATATCAGAACTGAAATACAAGGATGGTAACCTCTGAATGAGTAGGTTTTAGCACTTCAAAAACCAGATTAAAATTACATTAAAAAGCTTAAAAACAATTTAAACAGTTTAATCTCTTTTATCTTGCTAATATTTATTGTATTATTGTATTAATGTATTACTCATTTTTTATTTGCCTATTTCTGATTTCATATTATTTATTTTTAATATGTGTGTCTTATCTCGATAATTATAATTGGAACTATATCCTGTCCTCTTTGTTTCACACTTCTTTGACTTCCCATTGCAGTTTTAGGTGCTAAATATTAGTCAACTAATTATCTATCTATATTTCATTAAACTGACTCAACTGAAAGCTTATCACAGATCTTTTATATGTAAACTAGATATATTATAATGCCAATCATTCTGATATTTCCCTAATTTACTTTTATTTAGGTGACTATAGATTGGATACATGGCTCATACAAATGAATCAGTGGTGTCTGAGTTTGTGTTGCTGGGCCTCACTAGTTCTTATGAACTGCAGCTTTTCTTCTTTGTGATCTTCTCTATCATGTATGTGGCATCTGTGCTGGGCAACATCATGATTATTGCTATCATTTCCTCTGACTCCCATTTGAACTCTCCCATGTACTTCCTGCTCAGTAACCTTTCCTTCATTGACATCTGTCAGTCCAACTTTGCCACCCCCAAGATGCTTGTGGACTTCTTTGTTGAGCACAAGACAATCTCCTTTGAGGGGTGCATGACCCAGATATTCCTTCTTCACAGTTTTGTTGGGAGTGAGATGATGTTGCTTGTAGCTATGGCATATGACAGATTCATAGCCATATGTAAGCCCCTGCACTATAGCACCATTATGAATCGGAGACTCTGTATGATTTTTGTGTCTATTTCCTGGACTGTGGGTATTCTTCATTCTGTGAGCCACTTAGCTTTTACTGTGGGTCTGACATTCTGTGGCCCCAATGAGGTAGACAGCTTCTTTTGTGACCTTCCGCTGGTCATAGAGCTGACTTGCATAGATACGTATGAAATGGAAATCATGACACTAACTAACAGTGGCCTGATCTCACTGAGCTGTTTTCTGGCTTTAATTATATCTTACACCATCATTTTGATCACTGTTCGGCACCGGTCCTCCAGTGGCTCATCCAAGGCACTTTCCACATTAACTGCCCACATCACAGTGGTGATTCTTTTCTTTGGGCCTTGCATTTATTTCTATATATGGCCTTTCAGTAGATTTTCTGTGGATAAGTTCCTTTCTGTGTTCTACATTGTGTGTACACCCTTGTTGAACCCCATCATCTATTCTCTGAGGAATGAAGACTTTAAATCAGCTATGAGAAAATTAAGAAAACATCATGTGAACTCCTGGAAAAACTAGGGGACCCACATGAGGGAGCATGATCCTCCATGGCAATGAAAGCTTTCAGTGAATCACAGCATCATGCCAATGAGCTCTACAAATGATGTGGTTTATTTAGTTACAGAATTATTATTTTGCTCTGAATACTCTGGTTTATTTTGCTCCTGGTTTATTCTTTAAATGGAATTTTAAACAATTCCTTCATTCTTTATACTTCTAAATTACAAACTGTCTTGAAATTATTTAGTCATACTTTGAAATATTTTACACAGAAAACAGATTCTAATGTGCATAAAATTCTATTAATATTACTAAAATTGTGGTTCTCTTCAATTTACCACTTGGGATGTTTACAAGCTGCAATCAATATATACAAGGAAATTAAGTCTTTTATTTCTTTATTCAACTTATTCATGATATTATTCCATATACTGACACAGTAGAAAAATCATATTTCACAACATGGTTTTCACTTCACTGATGTACACTTATTAGCTTATCTTTCCATTGTGTAATGAATATTTTGGTTATTTATAATTTTCCTTACATATTATTAATAATACACAAATCCACAAATATTCCTATATATTTTTGGGCCTTTTTGATAAATTGGTATCCATTTCTACTCATTACAAGACTTTTTCTAGATATATGGTGCCATCAATAACACGTTTTTAAAATAGCATGTTGGTTACAACGAATTCCACAACATTCCCAAAAAGTTACAAATGTTTTGAAATCATTTGCAAACATGTCAGGTTTGAATATTTAAAGGCAAAGCAAAATGATTTCACTTCACAGTTATCTAAACCTGAGAAATGCACAGTGACAAAATTTATTGGTGACTGAGAACCAAATATGCAATGTATTCTTTCATATATCTTGAAAACATAAGAAAGAAGGTAAAATTCATGTACATCTAATATAAAAATAGAATCTATTAAATATTGTTTTGTTTCCTGTATACTTTCCACCTGACATTGTTTTATGAAAAAGGTCTTATAACTGAAAGATTAAATATATTCAAAAAATGGAAAGAATTGCTTGACCCAAAATATAATGCCTGTGATTGTTATCAGTCCACACTCAGTATTTTAATTGTACAATGAAACATAAATGAGTGGCTTTGTGCATAAATATTAACTCTGCAGGCTACCTCTTATTTTAAGCTAAATTTTAGATATAAACACACAGCTAAGATTTCTAAGAACACCAGATTTTTAGGCAGTGTCATTTGTACAATGTCAAACATGAATAATCTTTTAAGTTTGAATACCTGTTACATATTTTTATACAGTGCCAAAAAAAATTGTAGTTGTACAATAAACAGATCACTCATGATATTGTTGTTGGTGGTGTTTTTTCCTTTTGACTCTGCCCTGATCATGAAAATGGAAAGGCTTGAATCATAGCCTTGAAAAAGCAGGTCATTTGACTGCTCTGATCCTCAGTATTCTAATATGTAAAATTGGATTGTTAATAATAGCCATTTCACAGGAAAGATTTCCAATAATGGAAATAAAAGCATTTTATGAATACTTAAACATTAAGCAAATAGAATTATTGCTTTTATTTTAACAATATTACAGTAGTCTTAACAATGTTGGGGGGAAGAGAGAGTGTGAACATGATAGACTCACTTTTGCAAAAAAAAAAAATCATCCAAAATGGATATTATCTTCATTAATGAAGAAGAAGAGGGAGAAAAAGGAGAAGGAGAAGCAGCAGCAGCAGCAGAGTCAGTGGAAAAGGAGAAAAAGGAGGATAAAGAAGAGGGAAATTTGAAGCTCTCAGTGGCTATTTGATTCGATTTATTCTTTGTAGCATTGGAGACACAGTCTTTCAGTTTCTAATTCTTACTTTGGGTATATTTGAGTTTTCATGATCAGGCATGGCTATCTATAATCTATCACATTAAGTATGACAAAAATCTGCAAGTCATAAAATTTTTAAAAAATGATAAATTTGACTATATTATTTTCTACAGAGATTTTAAAAATATCCATCACAAATAAAGTCAAAAGAAAAACTAGTTAAAGAAATAGAACTCAGAGACAAAGAACAAATGTTTTTGCACATAAAGAGCCAATAGGAAAACTCAATAAGCCAACAGAAAATTTGGCAAAGAATATGAATATGAAATTTCTTGTTATTGTAATGGACGTGGTTCTTGGAACATATAAATAAATGCTAAAACTCAATTATAAAAATATTCAAGTAAAAGCATAGCAATATGTCTTTGTTCATCTACAGATTGGTAAAGATCCAAAGGTTTGATAGTATGCTGTGTTGATAAAACTGTGGGAAAATAGCAACTTTCAAAATTTATTGGTAAGTCTCTACATTGAAACAATATATGGAGGGTAATTTTCAATACATATTAAAATTTTAAATTCTTGAATTGGTAATTCTAGTTCTAGTATTTTATCTGACAGATATACCTACACATATGTAAAAATATTTACATAATATTTATTGCAAGCATTGTTTTTGAGAAAAAAATTTTGAAAAAAATACGAATATGAAAACCTAAATGCCCATCAACACAGACTCCTGAAATACAGGTACAGCCATAAAATACAATGTTGTGCAGCTATTAAAAAAGAGTGAGGGAGTTCTTTATGTGCTGAGAGTATCACACCAAAGTATTCACATATGAGAAAATCAGAATGCAGAACCATGTTGTTCTAGTTTGCTAACACTGCCAGAATGCAAAACACCAGAGATGGATTGGCTTTTATAAAGGGGGGTTTATTTGGTTACACAGTTACACTCTGAAGACCATAAAGTGTCCAAGGTAAGTCATCAACAATCAGATGCCTTCACTGGAGGATGGCCAATGGTATCCAGAAAACCTCGGTTATCTGGGAAGGCACGTGGCCGGCATCTACTCCAGAGTTCTGGTTTCAAAATGGCTTTCTCCCAGGACATTCCTCTCTAGGCTGCAGTTCCTCAAAAATGTCACTCTTAAATGCTCTTGGGGTGTTTGTCCTCTCTTAGATTCTTTGGAGCAAAAGTCTGCTTTCAAAGGCCATCTGCAGAATGTCTCTGTAGTCTGAAGCTCCTCTCGGTTCCAGTGCATTCTTCAGAGTGTCCCTCTTGGCTGTAGCTCCTCTTCAAAACATCACTCACAGCTGCACTGAGTTCCCTCTGCCCATCAGCTCATTTACAGGGCTTCACTGATCAAGGCCCACCCTGAATGGGTGGGGCCATGCCTCCATGGAAATATCTCATCAGTGTTATCATCTGCAGTTGGGTGGGTCACAGCTCCATGGAAATCTAATCAGCACCAAAGCGCCTGCCCCACAAGACTGCATAAAAGAATATGGCTTTTTCTGGGGAACATAATACATTCAAACTGGCACACACGTGTAAAGTGTCCTACCATTTTTGTTTACCAATATAAGTGTATAAAAAATACATTATTTAGATGCAATTGCTTATATAAACATAAATTAACTCTGGAAATATTAAAAAGCCTGGCGAAGAATGCTATCTTTGAGGAGAGGAACTGGTTGCCTGGGGTAGGGGATAAGAGTTAGATCAAGATTTATTTTTATATCTTATTAAACATCACATTAAAATATTACTTGAATTTTACTTTTTGGGCATGATGGAATAGCAGATATAATATTTTCCTTCCCAAGTGAAATGAATTATAAAGTGGATAAAACATATTAAATAATAACTATTAGGCATTGGACAACAGACAGTGAATAACAGTAATACCTTTGAGAAGAGAAACAATCAAGGTGCACTCGACTGATTTTCTAGCTTGTAGTCGGAGAAAGTTTCTAGGCTTCAGTAGAAGGAGGAGAGCCTAAATGAACCTGATACTCTCCCTGAGTAAAAGAGAGAATTTCTGGAGACCAGAAAAGTCAGAATAGAAAGAATTTGCATGGCAAAACACTAGAGAAGAAGGAGCTACACAGAAAGACAGCTGAAAGAGTTTCAGAATACTACTTCCAAGTATTTGGCTAAATATTAATCTGTACATCTGTGGGGAAGCTTGATGAAACCCAGGAAAGAACCACCTGGAAAGAAGTGGGGGGGTGGGGAGTCAGAATAATCCTAAACTCCCACAGGACAGGGAGTAGTTTATGCTCCCACCAGCAAAAGTAGAATATTGGGTATTTGGCAGAGTTATGGGAGAGTATTGCTCTAGAAGTACTGAAAAATTAGCCCTAGATGAGAAGCCAATCTGGACTTGTGCTAACAAAGTTTACAAGCAAACCTAGAAAGGACCAAACTGATTCCAGGTACTTAACTGTGTCACAGAATGAAAACCAACAATATATGCAGGAATACAGAAAAAGAAATAAAGACACACTGCAAAATTCATAAGGCATAATACAGCCTATAGGGATTAGCCCACAGGGACTCAGAGCAGAAATCAGTGGAGAATGAATTCTCCTACAGCTCCCAATGTCAGGGCTATCTTCCAGGGAAGGGTAGGATATCAGTATTTCACATCCTGCTCCCAGCTACCTATTGCTGACATTAAGTTCTGGGCTAGTGAAACCAAGTGGTTGGTGCTCCCATCTTCCAGCTAGCTAGGAGAATAGAGGCTTTGCCTTGGGTGCAGTGTCACTGAGGAAACTGGAGCCCTGCTCACCATTGAACCAGCTTGGAAGGATTGTGGTTCCACCACAATGGGAACCAAGAAGACCTGAGGCTACTGCCCCTCCCCCAACTCCACCTAGCATTCAGCTCCTAGAAAATGTATATCACTTAGAGAGAAGTGCACCATTTTACTCATCCCCAGCCCCACAGCCTGGTTTGGAGATTATGTTTGAGAGGAGAATCAGGCCATAATACCAGTGGCTCTTAATGTCTTCCCAGAGGAACTGTCTTCATTTGCAACAGAGTGTGACAAGTTCAAGTTTAAGGGAACTCTCAAAATCAATGGAGGTGTGGTGAAAGGCTATTGGGAGAAGATTAATGGAGCCATTGGACAAAGAGACTAAACGGTAGACAGGCTTCTTTGCCTGAGAGAATCTGGGAGTGAGACAGCTGGCAGTTGACCTCTAGGAGCCTGAATTTGATGGCTCAGTCTATGGAGCTCTAAGGCTTTGGTGGCAATAGTAAAGCAATATGCTGGCAAATAGTGGGGTTTAACAAATGGGTAGGGTCTGGGAAACAGTCAAAAAGAGCCTTGCCAAAGCCGCTGTCAAACAGGTTGACTGTGGCCATACCAAAGACTTTGCCCACCCCAGGAAGAGCAACATCAGAGACTTAATGTTGGAGGGGGAGGAGAAAGCCTGAGCATAATAGACTCCACTAAAATAATCTAACCACTCACTAAACAAATAAGCAAATAATAACAAGCCCTGCAGGAGACAGGAGGGGGAGCGGGGGGACAAGTACTCAGACTTTTTGCAATATATTATCTAAAATATGCAGTTTCCAAGGAAAAATTATAAAACATGAAAATAAACAGAAAAGTATGGCTCATGCACTAGGGAAAAAAACAGGCAACAAAAACTGCCTGTGTTGTCATCAGATGTCAGATTTAATAGATAAAGCTCTTCAAAATGGTAATTAAAAATATGTTCAAAGAACTAAAGGAAATCATGATTAAAGAAGTAAGGAAAAGTATAATAATGTAACATCAAATAGAAATGTCATTAAAAAGAGAAAAATTATTTAAAATACCAAAATAAAATTATGGAATTGAAAATTACTATTGCTGAAATGAAAAATTCACCAGAGGGGCCAACAGATTTCAGCTGGTAGAAGAAGGAGTTAGTGAACTTGAAGACAGATCAATAGAGATGATGCAGTCCTAACAACATAGAACAAAGCATGGGGAAAAATGAACAAAGCCTCAGAGATATGAAGGACATTACTAAGCCCACCAACATATATGTGATAGGAGTGCCGGAAGGAGAGGACAGAGAGAGAGAAAGGAGCAGAAAAGCTACTCAAAGAAATAATGACTGAAAAGTTGCGTTTCCTTACATTAGACGTTAGTTTACATACAGCTTTTTAGCAGCACATACACAAAAAGAAAAGGGCTGGAAGTGGAGCAAGGAGAGAAAAAACAAACAACAGAAGATGTGAATGGGGGGTGAGGAGGTGAAGACAGTGGTGCAATTATCTCTTATAAGAGGTTTGGTATAACTGACGAAGAGTTTTGTTTATAGTTGGAGAAGAAAGTTAAGAACTCAGTGTTCTTAAAATGGAGAAAGTGGAATAAACCCAGGTTAAGGGTAGTGAGATTGATACCATTTCTATGACTTTCTCGAAAGACAAATTATTTTGACAAATGAAAAGAAATCACCTCACAGCCACTTATTCATGCATTCACTGGATCAATAATATTATCAGAGCACCTACCATTTAGTAGTTTCTTTACCAAGACACAGGGATTCAATGGTGACCCAGAGAGACTGTTTTTTCCCACTTGGAGTTTACAGTCTTGAGGTGAAAAGGGGGGAGGAAGGAACAAACACATGTAAACAAACAAATATATAAACAAATGAAAATAGAGATGACTGCTGTGAAGAAAAAAATAGTGTCTTGAAACAAAAAAAAATTAAAAAGAGGAGCAGAAGGAAAGGGAAATGTGCTCAGGAAAAACCTCTCTGTCCAATGACCTTTCAGCTAATCCTGAAAGATAAGAACATAGCCATGTGAAGAACCAGAAGACATATTCAGGTAGAGGAAAAAGAAAGTGAAAATCCTTGATGGGAAAAAGGTATGTTCTACTCAAGGAAATGAAAACAGGAATTTAGTGAGTGAGCAAAAGGTAACAAGAGATGAAGTTGCAGGGTAAAATGTAAAATTGGAAATTGTAGGACTTGGTTAGGTGATTGAATTTTATTCCAAGGGCAGTGTGAAGATATTTGTCATTTAAAAGGTGAGTGGCATGTTCTGACTTTTTCTGAGGTCTCTCTGATCACTCTTGGAGGAAATGATTGGATAAAGTCAATGGTAGAGGTGGGAGACCATTAGAAGGATTTGACACATTTAAGGAAAAAGAAAAGGAAGATTTTGACAGGGTTGATGCCACAGAAATAGGAAGATGTTGATAAATCAGGATATATTTTAGAGACAGGCAAAGCTGGGCTTCTTGATGGATTGGATATGAGGTGAGGATAAGAGAAAGAAAAGAGCTAAGTTTCTGGCTCAAACCAGTGAGTCAATTAAAATGCCATTACTTGGTAAGGGACAGAGTAAAGGAGGAATATGTTTAAACAGAATAATCAAAATGTCAGTGAAACATTAAAGAGAAGATGTTGAGAAGGAATTTGGCCTATGTCAGCAGCTGGGAAAAGCCTTTGCTCCTCTATTAGGTTCACTAAATATCCTGGGTACTCTCTGTGTGTGTCAACATATTCATTTCCTCTGTCATTCTCTCCTCTTTGTAGACTTTCTCAGCCCTTCTGTGGTCTCATGGGATATCTTGCCACAACAGCCAAAAGCAAGATATGTGTATGTCTACACAACTTCACCCGCTTATACTCAATTAAGCTTTCTGTCTGATTCTGTTGGATGGCCAAATTATTGAGCACTGACAATTAAAATGTGGGATGCTTTTTTGTTTAGAATATTATCTAGTGTGGAATTTTAAACACTTCTTTATCATAAATATCACTATGAAAGGGAAGATGTAAAAGAAGAGTTCTAATTTCGTTAGGCCAACAGCTAGTTTATGTTTCTTCTTATCTGATTTTCTTCGGGCTGTGCTTACTTGCATTGTTTAGACAAATGGAAACAAGGAAGCTGGAGTCAGGCCGATTACTAAATGAGAGTAAATATAGATGTTGCAAGCTCCTGAGTCACTACATTTCCCCTTGTGATATATGCCCTCGCTTGCAATTGCAAACCAACGATTTAAAAGTTTTATCATCATGTTTTTGGGAAAAGCAACCAAAATTGCATTAATAACTCCCACAGCAAGATGACTTCACTTTATAAAGTTCTTTATTTGGTTCTTGCAATTCACAGGATTGGTTATCTGAGATTTTGAGGGGTGTGACATGGTGTTTAAATATTTGTTTTGTGGTCACTTGAACTCATTTGTTTTTGTTTTTCTTTTAAATTGGGTTTTGGAGGATTCTCTTTTCAAAGCTGTTGCTCTCTCCTGGGATTTTTCATAGCTGGTATGTGGAATTTAATCACATCAAGCAAAATGCTTAAAATAAATGTTATCTTCAGAATGTTAAAAGAATTCTGGACTGAAATTATTACCAGAGTTAAGATGACCTGGGTTCCTAAACTTGGAACTTGTGTGTGAGATTCTAAAAACTGCAACAAAATGTCAAGCTATCTCTAGTTACTATCCCACCAACAGGAGAGATTGATTGAGCAACCAAGATAAAGGTGAGCATGTTGATATTTAGTCCAGAAATAGATGAGATGATGTTAGATTTTGTGCCTGGGACAGAAAATTGTCCTTTTAATGAGTAGGTAGACTTTCTCAGCTAAGAGATAGGTTCTCAGTTATTAAGTCCTTCTTCATTAAGAGACTATAGTGAAGTACGTGTTTACGTGTACAAACTTCCACACTAGCAGTGTGGCCTTGTGACAGTGACTTTACAAATAAGACTTAGCTTCTTTTACTATAAAGTTAAGATAATAATACTTCCTTTGTAACATTTTTAAAGATAAATAAGATAATGCAAGATGTGTTTAGCACAGGCTTTGCATAACGTTGACGAAGAAAATACTGGCCATTATAATTACGAGTAGCAGAGGCTTTTCCTCCCAGCATTTTACAAATACTGAATGCTGTAATTTGACATTTTTTTCCCTTAAGGACTTTTCAGGCTTTTATTTATTTATTTATTTATTTACATTCTCTTGCATCAGAGTGAGCTATACATACATACGTATATATATATGCAATGATTAATCACATATGAATGCAAGGCAAGTAATTCAAGTCCTTCATATCCAAAAGCCTTTATCCAGTCTGATTAATTATTCAGAGACAGGAAGTCAATTTCCTCATATGAATATAGTTATCTTCATTGCCAAATCATCTTCTTTCTCTTCCATATTTTTTACTGATTCTTTTCCTGTCTCACATCTGTGTCACCAACAAGAAGACTTTTACATTATTGTTTGTTAATCTGAGTTGAGCAACCTCGGGTTTGATCCAAAGGAAAATCTGCTACAATTTAGCCTCCTGCTTTGTAAATCTCACTTTGCTCTTTTTGCTTGCTTGGAATGCTTTCTACAGTGCTTTTAGTTAGACCTTCTGACTGAGTCAAATCAAATTCCAAGTTTATAACGTACTATGTATGAATGCCACATTATTCTTTAATTGAAAGGTTGGTTCATGTTCAGTGTTATCTTTAACTTAGGTAGAGATGTGAAGTTATTTTCCAAGGTAGCATGCAACTCAGGTCACTAACCATCCATTTAACTCTGTATTTGAAATCTGAGGTAGATTTCATTATGAAACATCAAAGGCTTTCCTCTCTCACACTTTGATAACTACTAGGGAATTAATTCTGGCTCTGGTTTATCCCACTTTCCTTCTCTTATAGAGTAGAGTTAAAGAACTCTGAAGACTGGAAGTAACAAAAGATGAGCACAGAGTGAATTGTAAGTAATCCTACTTGGCTTCTCTCTTTTGTCAGATTTCCACCTCATTATTTCAATAAGTTATAAGTTCATTATAGAAAAAAAATGATTTCATTTGGTATTATTTCATTTTAATCTTATTTTTGGTCTTTTAAGATCCACCAATTGTGAATCTACTCAGAAGCATATACTTTTTCATTTAGATTGGCTTTAGCTGGGTGGTAGTAAAACTTTATTATGTGATTTTCAGTTTTAATAGTACGCTAACACAACACAAATGTATGTAACACTTTTTTTGTTTTCACATCTCTTTCAAATATATGCTACCACAGATAAGGAGTCAAAAGATCAGAAAGTCATGATGAAATGCACAAGGACATGAACACTATCAAGTTGGTTCACTGTTATATCCCCAGACCTACAAAGTGCTTGAGACAAAGTCACAATAGGTGCTCAGAAAGTTGAATGAATGAATGAATGAATGAGAAAACAGTATCATAAAAAGTAAGTAGTAAAGCCAAGAATTAAACTCAGCTCTTCTGATCTCAAATTACGTGCTCTTTACATTATAGTATCCTGTGAAAATTTTCAGTTATTGCCTTTCTGTGAAGACTGGCCAATCACACAACTTTGAATAAGGATGACGATTTGTCCTTAATAAGGAAATACCTTTGAATGGTTTTAGAGAAATTCTGCTTGTACTTTTAGAGCTAAACAAAGTCAGGTTAATGAAGAATAATTATAGACAAAGTAGAACAGAAAACTTTGGGCTTAACTACAAAGTTATAACCACAGTGTGGAAAAGCATAAGATTCTATGAGGTCTTACCATAAAAAGTAATGAATTTTTTTTTTTTTTTGGTTTTTAATAACCTCCATATTTAAAAGTCATGCCATAAATAGATAATACATCTCAACTAAATATCATCAGATGTCACTACAAACACACAGGGGCTCCTCTCAGCTTGGGAGAGCCAGCCATGAACATCATTTCAAAGGGCCCTTCCTAGAAATTGCAGATCATTTCAACTTTATTTTAAATTATCAAAGTCAAACCAAGCATTTTTATGGAAATACAGAATTTTCACAGCAATTTTATATGCATATTTCACTCCAGAAAATAAAATTAGTTTTTATGAGTACTCATTTAAAGACAGGATTTATAGTTTCCTAAAATTATAAACATATTTAAGCCCATGAGGCAGAATAATGTTCAGAATGGCCAATTATACATCTGTCAAGTCTGTAATAAAATTTAATGCATTTGACAAAAAGCATTTGACAAAATATATATATTTGTTACTTGTTAATTCCCTCCACCAGCCCGTTTGTCTTCCTTAGGCTGTAAACTACATGAGAGTGGGGAAACCATTTTTGCTTATTGCTTTGTCTCTAGAGTCTATAATAGTGTTGGGTACAGCACAGGTGTTCAATACTTATTTGTAGAATGAATTAGTTACATCAGAGAGCCTATTCAATAGGCTTTGGAAAATACTTTTGCTGTTATAACATTAGACTCTATTAGAGAACAAAGAGGTTATAAAAGCCTCAGCAAAGATAAGTAGTTCAAATATAAATTTAATTAGAAAATATATTATTCTAATCAAAATTGCATGCAGTCTCATCTTTGAAGAGCAAATAACTGGACATATTGAACAGTATTATATACAACTGCTGTAAAAGGGAAATCCTACTGTGAAACCTCAAAAGAACTGTTTTATTTTATTAAAAGTAATGTATGTTTCAAAGGTTTTAGGAAGCTAGTTCTTTCACTGACAACCCTCTTAACTCATTAATGTAAAATCTAAATTGTTCTAATACACAAAAAAAGATGCAATCTCTTGCTTATGCTAGCTAAACTTGTTTCAAATTAATTTCTCTCTATTCTTATCACTGCAGGTATATCAAATAGATGGCCACATCCCACTCCTTTATCATGTCCCTTACTAAAGTAACTATGCTGGTTTCCATCTCTTTACATTTGGCCTAAATTTCCTCTCCCACCAAGATTTTACAAGTCACTAGAATAATTTTCTACTATTCAAAATCTGAATGTGTAAGTATAGAACTTGTGATTTTCAAAATACTATGGAGAATTTGCACATTTTTCTGCATAAAATGTTTTTACAATATGATGGCAAATATTGCTTTCTTTCAACTTCTTCCCTCTTTCTATACTGATTTATTTATTAAATAGATTGTCTCTCATCTATCTATCTATCTATCTATCTATCTATCTATCTATCTATCCAGTTTGCCATTACATAAATACAAAAGTAAAAAATAATTCATCATGGGAAAGGGGAGTATTTGTTAAAAAAAAAAAAAATCAGGGGACACAAAAGGGCAGGAGGACTTGCTTTTAACTTATTGCATCAATCCAGTAGAAAAGTTGAGAGTGGCAACAAAGGAGGAAAAAAGGGAAGAGACCAAAACTGAAGGTAAATGAGATGGAATTCACAAGGCTTGGTAACTGTGTGTGGTTCTGAAAGGAAAGAATCTAGAATGACTCTCAGCTTTCTTGTTTGAGTAGCTAGAATATATGTAATATAATTCAAATAGGTAATAAAGAAAAGAAAGCTGTGTTTAAAGAAAAGAATAACTCATATAATTATTCAAATAACCACAGGGAAATATCTATTTCCTAACAATAATGTGAATAAACACCACTTTACAGCCTCACAATATTTGTATAGTTTTTGGAATTGTAGCATCTATTTCATTTGCCTGAAAGGTGAAGGACTTATCCTTATCCATTTCAATTATTTTTCTTCCCTCTAGATAACTTCAGCAGTCCAGATTCAGTTAATGGATGGAGAAATAAGTCAGCAGTTACTGAATTCATTTTGCTGGGCTTGTCTAGTTCTCAAGAACTCCAACTGTTCCTTTTCTTTATCTTCTCTGTGTTTTATGGAGCTGCTGTGCTGGGAAACATCCTTATCATCCTCACAGTAATTACCAACTTTCACTTGCGTTCCCCAATGTACTTTCTCCTTAGTAATCTCTCCTTCATTGATATGTGCCAGGCTACATTTGCAACTCCCAAGATGATTTCAGACTTCCTCAATCAACACAAGACCATCACCTTCCAGGGATGCATGTCACAAATCTTCTTCTTGCATGTCTTTGGTGGTACTGAGATGGTGCTTCTTGTTGTCATGGCCTATGACAGATACATTGCTATTTGCAAACCTCTGCACTATATGACCATCATGAGTCTAAGGGTGTGCACCATTCTGGTGGGGGTGTCCTGGGCCATTGGCCTTGTACACTCAGGCAGCCACCTGGCATTCACAGTTGATCTGCCTTTTTGTGGACCCAACAAAGTAGACAATTTCTTTTGTGACCTCCCTCAAGTGATCAAGCTTGCCTGCTTAGACGCCTATGTTTTGGAGATCCTGGTGCTCACCAACAGTGGCCTGCTCTCACTTATCTGTTTCCTTCTTCTGCTCATTTCTTACACTATCATCCTTGCTACTGTCCATCACCAAGTTTCTGGTGGAATGTCCAAGGCACTCTCCACCCTGTCTGCCCACATCACTGTTGTGGTTCTGTTCTTTGGCCCATTTATTTTCATATATATTTGGCCCTTTGAGAGCTTTCCAATTGATAAGTTTATCTCTGTGTTTTTTATTGTCTTCACTCCTCTCCTTAACCCCATCATTTATACACTGAGGAATAAAGATGTAAAGGAAGCTATGAAGAAGCTAAGGAACCGACACGTGGGTTCCAAGCAGTTCTTTTAAACAACACAGATCTTTACTTCTCGGTCTTTTGCAGAGACCATGTATGATTGTTATCCATGTGATTCTATCACAATTAGTCTTTTGCTATTAGAAGACTTGAAAATGGTGATCTAAATATGGTAAATACTGGGCAGAATCTCATATTATGAATACCAATTCCTGTATTCTCTGGCTTGCCTTATCTTCCCTGAAGCATAGCTATGGTATATATTAAAACTCCTAAGTAGTCTTTTTGCCTTATATAGGCTTATTTTAAAATATCTCTTGTAGCATTTTTAAATGAACTCTACATTAAAGTAGATTTGCTAACTCATCTGACCCAACTAGAGTAGCATAGAGAACAGTTTAGCATTATCTGAGTTAAAAACAGAATCTGTGTTACCATGTTAGGCTCTATGAAGTCTCTAAAACTGAATGCTCCTCTGCCTTTATCACTTATAGCTCATAAGCTCATAATTATTCCAGCTACTAACTTGGGTCTTACAAATAATGCAAAAATTCCACATTCAGAAATAAGGCATTATGTTGTATAAAATCACATCTGTATTACATTTATCATTTGTACTAAATTTTAAAGACATCGACTACATTGTAGCAATTATGTGGCTGAGTTTTGCTGCTCTGGCTTAGAAACAAAGAACAAAACATCAGAAAATATAACTAAATCCTTAGTAAAATTACAACAGAACTCTTACGCTCTCTGGGAGAAATGTCACAGCATTTATATGCAAATTTTCTTTATGCTTTATAATAAACCTTCCAGTAGTTGAAAATCACTGCAGTATATCTGAATAGTCAGTGTTTTTGTTTGGTTAATTTTACTGGAGAAGGAAAATTTTAAAGTAGCCACAAAAGCACATGCAAGTAATCAAAAAATACATTCTATTCTTCTTTTTTTCTCAAATTTTAAGTGAAACTTCAGAAGCATCCCACCAAATCATGGGAAGAATAAGAGAAGAAGGACAAGAACGTGGTTGATTGATTCCCTTATCAGCCACAGGATCTAACACTGTCAATACTGGGTGATTTAATTTATGCTCTGTTTGTATTATGTTCAATTCAAATATATAGTTTTTGAAATGAAGATGTGATTGTGTGTTTTGTATTTATGGCTTAGAATAGATTATAAGTTCCTAAGGCAAATATTGATCTATTTTTTACTATATTTGTCAATGTTCCAAATGTTTAAAATGCAAGTGCCACAAGGGTGATATAATTCATAAAACATTAATCTTCAGGTAATTTAAATTTTCTTTTCATACAAATGAGGCATTTGGAGTTATGGGTTAGAAAGCCAATGGAAAACTAGATTGTCCTTCTCTAATTCTCAGAATTTTATGTGGTTCATTGAATTCCATAGGACTCTAATGTTGTTTTCACATTTAGGTATCCATATGTAAGGTTACTTACTTGGATGATACTTTAATAAACTGTCATTGATTAAAAGTGGTCTGTAAAATATCACTGATGGGTTTCAAAAAAAGAGGAAGAAGTCATAGTCCCTTGTTAAAGAAAAGCTTTCAGCTTAATTAGCTGAGCAATAAAGAAGTTCATAAATAACTGGAAATATGCAAAGTTCATAAATAATAGAGGCAAGTGAAGGATTATTTATTAATAAATGTATACATTCAGTTAACAGTCTCATTGTGGTAAAGTTCAGTCTGCTCAGCTCAATGCAACTCAATGCATTTCAGCATTTTTTTTCTCCTTCCTTAATCTATGCCAGACACTATGGACACAGAAAAGAGAGTAAGGAAGATCCCTGGCCTTGTGGAAATGACTGCACATTAAGAAAGCAGGGAATCATGTAGGTTTTGAATGAAAAGGGGCTTGCTCTGTATAAGGGTTCCAGAAAGGTAGTGCCAGGAGAGAACATTCATCTGGCCAACCACCAGAAACCTCGTAACTTGATATTCACTGAATGGATTTGCTACAGTTCAAATTATGGTCCACAGAATCACGGACTCAGGAACTCTCAAGCTGTTGATAATTGCAAGAAATGTGAAAAAGAAACTTGTTAAATTACACTGAAAATTATAATTGTCAAACAAAACATATAATCACAATGTTGTGACTGGAACAGAAGCCAAATTATTAGTTCTTGGTTTCGGTGAATCTATGTTAAAATTAAAAGTTTGGGTTACATAATTGGCAAGTGTAGGGGCATCAGACTGATAGCCTGACAGAAAATCCTCACCTGGACAACGTTGGGATGGGCTCTGTTATTTGTCTTAGTGACTCTCTCTCTTATTTTTCCTTACACTCAGGACTGGGTCTAATATTTCTACCTCTCATCAGGTTAAAAATCAAGTCTCACTGACCTTGAAATTGGTCTCATTCAGAGCTGAAATTTGTTCTCCTATATGCTAATAGAATTTAACTTTCAAATGACAACCTGATTTCATCATTTCTAAAGTTTAAGGTCAAATATGAGCAGTAAAAGCAAAGAACAAATGTACACATACTAAACAGAGTAAAAAAAACCAAGTTAACAGATAATAAACATTTAAATCAAAACAACAGAAAAATGTCATTTTTCCCTATCAGATGGACAAAGAATTAAATGAAAGAAAAATATTGAATGGTACTGAAATTTTGGAAATATGCAGCCTCTAATTTGTCAAAAATTTTAAACAATTTTTAGAAAGCAACATTGTGCATTATCAAAATATGTCCATACTTACATCCCAACAATTTTATTTTTAGGAGTCTATCTCAAATAATTAATCTCACAATTCTGTAGCACAAAATTGAATATTCATATATATTGGAGATCCTGGATTTTATAATACATTTGGTCCCTGTAAAAAATTGGTGAATGCAAGTCATCAAGAAAAAATAAAACTTGTGCTTCCTTCTGTTCAAGGGGTCTCTGAGAATAGAGAATGATATTTATTCTCTTTTCTGGGAAAACAGTCCTCTACTCCCTTAATGAAGCCAGCATAACCTTGATTTCAAACTTTTACAGAAGTTGTATAAGAAGGGAAAATTATAGGTAGATCTCACACACAAACAAAGATACAAAATTCCTTACAAATAGCAAAGTGAATCAGTAATACATATAAAAGGAGAGTTAATACTAAGGTGTTTCATTAATAAATTAAATTATATTTATTAACTGTACTGAGTCATGTGCTTATTTACTTAACCTTGGAATATTATTTACAAATAGGTGTAGCAAAAATGGAATACTATGTGACCTAAATGTCACAAAAGGAAGAAACTAAATTTTACTCTTTTTAAAAAAAGGTTCTGAACACTCATGAAATTCTTCATGGAATAACTTCATGTTCAGAGGAATAACATCAAGTTAAGATTATCCAGGAAGACAAAGTTGGTCTAACATGGTAACCATTCAATGAAATTCACAACATTAACAGAAATAAAGAAAATACATGTTTGTTTCAATAAGTAAAAATAAATTGATAATAGTCAACAATCATTGTTGAGAAAAAATCCTTTTAGCAAACTAAGAATAGAAAATGTCTGGCTGAAACTTCACCATCTAGGCACAGATAACATAAAGATCCCTGAAAATGACACAGTTATCTACTCCATCATCTGGGATAGCAGTTCAAAAGGGAAAAAAATCAATAAAAATAAACACAAAGGGAAACTTGGAATAGAGGGAGGTGGTGGTTTAAGGTATATCTGATTCAGAAGGACTTAATTAAGTTAGTTGAGTGGATCCCAAATCGATCTGATCATCAAAGTCAGAGATCAGTATAACAGTTTGCTTATAATGTGTGTATGAAAGGAGAATTCAAACACAGGTGGAACTAAAGTGATTGATTTCTGAGCTTAGAGCCTCTGTCCAATAAATCTGATGGGATATATTCTTTAGGAGATAAGGGTAAAATTCTAAATCATGTAACTATAAATATTTATAGGAAGAAGAGCCTCATATTTCAAAGATAAAATTTAGCTCTCAACCTAATATCCATATTTAAGCTTTGATACTAAGGTGTTTCATTAATAAATTAAATTATATTTATTAACTGTATGGAGTTGATAAAAATCATGTTCTTATTTACTTAACCTTGGAATATTATTTACAAATAAGTGTATCAAAAATGGAATACTATGTGACCTAAATGTCATAAAAAGAAGAAACTAAATTGTTACTCTTTTTTAAAAAAGATTCTGAGCACTCATGAAATTCTTCATGGAATAACTTCATGTTCAGAGGAATAACATCAATAGCTTTTACACATTTTTGGCTTGGAATGGCAAAAATATAATACTATATTGCAAACTACTATCAATTGAATTAAAATATGAGCTTTCACTTGAAATAGAACAATTTCCAAACAGAAGTGAAATGGTATATACAGAAAGGACTGTCTGATCATAGCATGGACATAGTGTGTGGGGATCTCGACATTTATATGTTTGGTTCTAGCAAACAGCCAGAAAACAATTGCTTGAGTTGACATTTTTAACTCAAGTTTATTGGTTAAAGTCCCTATGTTCTATACAACACATTGTAACACTCTCATTTCATTGTTGTCTTCATGTTCTTTGGGCCATGCATCTTCATCTACATGTGGACGCTAAGCAGCTTCCCTATACCCTGAAGAATCAAAAAGTAAAGACAGCTATGAGGAAACTGAAGAATAGATTTCTGAGTTCTAACACGGCAACCCCTTCTCACTAGTTTCAGTTTTAACTTCTAATTCCAGGGAACTTCTGGTTTTAACTTTGTAGGCATTAACTGCCACAGTTTTTCTTTACAGAGCAATGGTCACAATGATCTGCTAGGCCCTTATTTTGGGACTTATTATCAAATTGTAACTTCCAAGAATTTGTGACAGCACAGGGTAAGAGCATTTGGAATAACTCTCATCTGTATGTTCAAAGTGCATTTTCAATTTCAGAAGATTAAGTGGACAGAAACAATTTTTTCCAGAAGCAAAGACTATCCATACAAATGCCAGGAGTGATTGTTCAGTTAGGAGATTCAATGTTAATACCCCTTTAATCAGAAAAAAGGAAAAATGAGTTACAAAAGGAAGAGTAAGTAGAGGGAGAACTAAGAGACAATTACATTTACATACAGCTAGCAGCTGAAAACTACTCAGAGAGTTGCCCCTAAATTATGACATATAAGCAGCATTTCTGTAAGTGTTAGAGACCCCCCACTCATGTAGGAGGTCAGTCTCTGATAGGCAATGATTTTTCTACATTTATCTTCAGCCACTCCTACTTAACCTTTAAACCTATTTGTGATCTATTCTATTTTAAAAAGCTTGGGATTACGTTTCATTAAAATGTTGATGGGGTCCAAAGAAAATGCTGTTAAGTGGAGGAGTCTGTGCCACTAACGCTTAGCTAATAAGCAGAGCTATTCAGCCAAGTTAACTCTTGATAATTCAGAATGAGGAGAGAGGCTAGAGAATTCCACAAATCAGGAAACATTATGAAATGGGATGCAAATTGATATACTGTGTTTTGAACATAAACTATGGGGTTTACTGCCTGGAAATTAAAACTAGAATTACATTAAAATGTACAGAATATAATATTAAGTTAATTTGTGGAGAGCCTACACTTTCTTTTTCAAGTGTTTTATTGCTTTAGATTTTGGTACAATTAATTTTCCTCTTAATATATGGACAAAAAATAAGAAATGTGTGCTTCATAAAACAATGTCAATGTAAGAAGCATGTTTATGTATTAAAATAGGTATTGTTACTGTTTTAAACAAGGGTTAGGTTCAATGCTAGCATTAAGGTACACAAGGTCTCACTACCACCTGCTGGTAGGTACTGGAATTAAAAGCATTTCAGGTCATGATAAATAATTTCTCCGGGGAACCATGCTTTGCAAATCATCTCCCAGAAATGATGGAAAACATGAAAGAGTTAACTATTATTTGGATTTTACTAAATGATGTTTATGACATATGGTGACTAGTATATGATTCAGTTTGAAATCACAAGAGGAAAGATCTGTTACAACCACAGTATTTGACAAATATCAAGATGTATTCTTTTCTGGCATTATTGAGTAAATGGAGAAAACCAAGAATAGATATGCATTAATTATAAGAGACAAGTTAAAAGAAGGAAATAACTAACTTTTATTTTAAACAAAATGAAAAAATAAGGTGTTTTTTTAAACCTTCATTAATGTATTCAACAAATAAGGGGACAACCTTACAGTTTAGAAGTGTGGGGTATTGTGTTTGAAACCCAGGCAGGTTTTAAATTGTTGGATAACAATGTTTGCATTATCAACATGGGAATGAAATGTGTTTATATCCACAAAATAAAAGCCCAATTTTATCTGAAATAGGGATAAAAATGAACCAATTTAGGTTGTGTGTGTGAATTTTCTCCCTGTTTCAATTAAATGTGCAAATACATGCAGGATCTAGGACCTCTTTTATGCCAGAAATGTTTTAACTGGTTTTAGAAATATCCAAAATAATTCTTTCAAGTAACATAAAATGTATGTATAAAAATGTAGTGTCTTTTTTGAGGAATGTCCTCTATCTTCAGCAATTTTGTGGAGAATTCTAAAACTCAGGTTAATTTTCACAGAAACATGAAAGGTGTAACTGATCATGAAGACTCTGTGAGGCAAATCAGTAATGGGATCAAGTAGTTGCATTAATAGCAAGTGTCTGCGTATGAGAATGAAAAGGACTGTGGACAGCTTCTGGAGCACTTCCATGTATAAAAAGAACTACCTATCACCTTCTCTGGTGACTCAATGTGAGGAGTCATCCAAGATATCTCTACATATTATATAAACACTTAAATCTCACTTGGGAGCTATGGGTGGATGATGTTATCTCCATGGGCCTTCAACATGCTGCTGGTGCCCTTAGACCAAGGACAAGTGCACTGGGAGAGTCACTGGCTCCCTAAGCCGTGGTGTGGGTGGTGCCACTTGTCACTACAGCACCCAAAGGCAGAAATGATGTTTTGCTAATGATCCACCCCTGTTGTTGGACAAATAGAAATCAGTGAATACAGATAAATATACCAGGTCGATGATAGCTTTAAATAGTCTGTACCATTTCCAATAACAAAAGAGAGGGTGTGTTGAGATATGAAGGATTTGCAAGAAGACCAGGATGGCAAGTACTTCATCTTTGTGTATTTTTGGAACCATGAAGCTTGGCAATACCAAATTTATGAGTTTCCTAAAATTGTATGAAGCATAGAAACTGAACTATCTTGAAAAATTAAGCAGAACCATTGAATGTATTTTAAAAAAAATACAATATCACATCTAGATGAAAACAGACAAATGTAAAATGTATTATGTGAAGGAATCGGATATATGGAATAGCAATGTAAAGTTTAAATGATGTGTTTCCAATGCGTTCAAAGAAAATTTCAGAATGCTATATAGTATAATGATGGTGAATTACCATGGAGCAAGTGAAGCTTAAGATTCAGAACCCCTCCTTTACACAGGTGTCCCCCCATGCCTTGGAATGGGTCCTAACATTATTTTATTCATGATTTTGATTTTATTTTCTTGAAAAGTTCCTCTCAGATTGCATAGGCTGTAGGCCCTATAGAACCTGTAGAGGTAAAGGGTAAATTTAAAGACTCTATTTAATGACAGTTTATTAGTGGTGTTAACTTGGACAATGTATATAACATTTCTTAAACTCAGTTTCTATATCTATAAAAGCAGATAATAAAGGTATCTATATCATAGGATTGTTTGAGGTATAAAGGAAGTAATTTTTATAAAGCATATAGCAAGTGTTCAATAAAGATTAGTCATTGTAAGAGCATTCTGGGTGATCAACTCTGGATATCTTTGTTTAAATGATTTGGTACTTCTCTTGTGCTAACAATTAACTTGTTTAATTTGAAATGTAAATCTTAATTTTATAAATTTTAAGTATTTGCGTCTATATATGTGTGCATTAACATGTATCAGGATTAATGTAGAAAATTAAAAGTGATTTCCAACAGAAAATTTCATTGGATATAACGTTAATTCAAGCTTCTGGAAACCTTTTTTACACTGAGGTAATAACCCTGCTCACGACTTTTGTAGTTTACAGGTAACTTCAAATTGCTGTTTAATCAGTTAATAGTTATTAAATTGGTATATTGATTTTAAGGTGGATTTTCACTACAATTTTGTCACCATAAAAATTATGATATTTGACCCTCTATATTATTAAGGTGAATATGCAGAGAGATGGATAGATTTATAGATACTTAGACAGATATGTAAAAGTTTGTATTTTTGAACTTCTTATGTGCGGTATTTTTGTACACTAATAAGTGCCCAGTATAATGTGATCACAAAACTCTTCTGCCAAATACAGAAGATAGCATCATTTTAGACTATTTGAACTCTTTACAGAAGTGTTTCCAAACCAACAAACAAATTACCAGCGAAACCCTATATTTCAAATGGGCTTTTAGACAAAACAGTTAAAGCGAAGTTGCTTCAGATGACAAGAGGGAGCTGGAGTACTCTGTTCTCCCCACTTCTTAAACATCCTTTGTTGCTTAATATTTTGTGGGATAAAATAAGAAAACTACTACCTAATAAGTTCAATTTTGCTAAATTGATCTTAAAAGGATTAAAGATACGTCTTCATTTAAATGTTTTTAAATTAAATTTCCAGGTTTGATGTATTCAAACACTTGACCATGTAAGTCATTTGGACAAAAATTAACGATTCTTTTGCCCTTTGCTGATATTGAGGGTTCCCACTGGAGGTAATGCCTTCACAAAGAATTGCAAATATTTAACTTGATGCTAGTACGCATGATGATGTTTTGATGAAGGTATTCAGGTGGAAAAATGGAGGGAGGGGGAGGTGGAATGGATGTAAACATGAAATTCATGTGAATTCCCTGCATGTTCTCATAGACTTCTGTGGAACCCACTGGGAAAATTGACAGTCTTTCATTTTATAAGCTTCTGTCATGATTGATTTTATAAAAATCAGGATACTTTTTTGTTGTGAATTATTTATAGCACTATTGGTTACACCTGTGATTCAATATGCATAAATTATGCTGGAGTTAGGACTAACACTGAAGTAAGATTGGAACTGTGATCATGGATTGATGTGTTGTTTGTATGGTCACCATTATAACCTGATTGATATTTTATCGCTTCCTCTCTGACTTTTTAAAAATAAATAAATCCCAATGCCTAATGTGCAAAATAAGATGTTTGCATTTTTATTTTTCACTTCTCTCCCATGTGGAGAGAAGACATATACCCATTTACATTCGTAACTGTCTTTTTAAAATTTACTGTTCTAAGCTGAAGGCTACATCCCATTCTAGTATGATCTTCTTTAAACTTTCCTAATTCAATCTCTAATGACCCTGTACAAAATATGGTTACATTCTGAGCTATTGTGGATTAAGACATTGGCATATCTTTCAGGGGGACACAATTCTTATCAATAACGATCATAATGTAAAATCCTTTAATAATTGTTGGTTTTGCTTTACTAATATTTTTGGTGAATTTTCTGTCTATATTCATGATGGATATTGGCCTATAGTTTTATCTTCTTGTGATGTCTTTGTTGGGGCAGGAGGAAAATACTGCCATCATATAAAAAGTTGGGAGGAGTTCCATTCTTCTCTATTTTCTGGATGAACTTTTGGAGAAATGATAGTGTTTCTTTTTAAAATTCTTTGATATTTATCACAGTATTTGACCTGGAATTTTATTTGTAGGCATATTTTTAATTACAAACTCAATTTCTTTACCTGTTAAAAGTCTATTTAAAATTTCTATTTCTTCTTGACTCATATTTAGTAATGTGCGCCTTTTCAGGAATTTTTTATGCCATAATAGCTGTCTCATCTGTTGGCATAAAGTTGTTCATGGTATTATAATTCTTTTATTTTATTCAGGGTCTATATTGATGTTCCTTTTTTAATTCCTGATTTTTGTAATATGTGCCGCCTCTTTTCATCAGTCTAACTAAAGGCTTGCCAATTTCCTTGACCTTTTCAAATAACCCAACTTTTGGTTCCATTGATTTTCTCTATTGTTTTTCTGTGTTCCATTTCATTGTTTGCGTTATAATATTTATTACCCTTTCTCTGCTGTATTAGATTTAGTTTGCTCTTCTTGAGTTTCCTGTTGTGAAAGATTAGATTACTGATTTGAAAATTATTATTTTTAATATATGTGTTTAGAGCTATACATTTCCCTCTAAGATTTACCTGAATGCCAGGATTTTAATATACTGTATTTTCATTCAGTTAAATATTATTTTCTAATCTTCCTTGTGCTTTCTCCTTTGATATATCTTTTGAAATATCCTTTGATATATCTCCTTTGTTAAAACTCCTTTGAAGACTGTTACTTGGTTTTACAAATTTATTTCTGATGCTGATTTCTAATTTAATACCAATGTGATCAGAACACATACTCTGTGAAGTTTTAGTATTTTTAAATTTATTAAGTATATTTTATAGCTTGGAATATGTTCTATCCTAGAGAATGTTCTATATGTCTTAAGAAGATTGTATATTTTTCTGTAGTTGGTGAAATACTTAAAGATGTCAATAAGATTGTTTGATAGTGTTGTTCAAGTCTTCTATATCCTTGCTGATTTTCTTTCTAATTGTTGTGTCAATTATTGACAGTGGAGTATTGAAATCTCCAAATATAATTGTCGGATTTTCCTGTTTTCCCTTCAATTCTGTCAGTTTTCATTTCTGATACTCTGCTGTTCGGTGCATATATGTTTAAAATTTTATATATTCTTAGTTAATTTAGTTTTAGTGTTTCAGAATGACTCTCTTAATCTCTAGTAACATTTTTATTTCAAGTGCATTTTCTCTGATATTAGTGTAATCACTCCAACTCTTTTATGATCATTCTTTGTAAGGTGTCCCTTTTCCATTCTTTTGCACTCCTTCTAATATGTGTTTTTGAACATAAACTGTATGTCTTGTAGACAGCATATAGTTGAATGTTTATTTTTATCCAGTCTAATAATCTGTCTTTTGTTTGTAGTCCTTAATTTATTTATATGTAATGTTAACTATTGGTGTGGTTTGATTTACATCTATATATTTGCAATTTAATTTCTACACATCTCATAGTTTTCTATATGCCTTTGTTCCTCCTCCCTTATATTCTTTTGTGTTAAATGGATATTTTCTAGTGTACCATTTTAATTCCTTTATAAGTTTTAAATATATTTTTGGAGTTATTTTAATTTTGGTTGATCTATTGATTATAGCATGCATAGTAATTTACCACCACCTATTTCAGGGTAATACTTGCTTAATTCCAGTAAAATATATGAACTTTTGCTCTAGCATATCTCCATTTACTTCCACTTCATTTGTGTTATCACTGTCATGTTATCGTACATCTTCATATTTCTTTGGGTTGAATAAAGTTATTTTCTACTGTCCCCTCCTTTCAGCCTGAAGGACTTCCTGTAGTATTTCTTGTAGAGCATACTTTCTAAGAATGAATTCTCTCAATATATTTTAAATCTGGAATATCTTTATTTCACCTTCATTTCCAAAGAATATAGATATACTTCATTTTATTACGCTTCACTTTATTGCTCTTCATAGATATTCAGGGGTTTTGTTTTGTTTTATTTTGTTTTGTTTGTTTATTACAAATTGAAGGTTTGTGGAAACCCTTTGTCAAGAAGGACCTTTGGGGCCATTTTTCCAATAGCATGTGCTTATTCCATGTCTCTGTGTCACATTTTGGTAACTCTCACAATATTTCAAATTTTTCATTATTATTAAATATGTTATGGAAATCTTTGAGCTATGATTTTTGATGTTACTATTATAATTGTTTTGAAGCACCATGAATTATGCCCATAAAAAATGGTGAACTTAATCAATAAATATTGTGTGTGTGACTTATTCACTGATCAGTTTTTCTGCAGTCTTTCTTCCTCTCCTCAGACTTCACTAATCCTGGTGAAGTTGATGTGAACATTGTTGAAATGACAGCAAAAGATTTAGAATGTTACACAAACATTTTGTGAAAGGAAGAGGAGATCAATGTGACAAAGTTAATTGTTTTCTTGTTTTAAGAAATGACCATAGTCACCCCAACCTTCAGCAACTACCACCCTGGTGAGTCAAAGCATTCAACATAGAAGCAAGACTCTCCACCAGAAAAAGACTACGACTCACTGAAGACTCAGAAGATTAACATACAAATTCTTTAACAATAATGTATTTTTAACTGAGATATCTATATTGTTCTTTTAGACATAACACTATGGCACACTTAATAGACTAAGTGTAGTATAAACATAATTTTTATATGCATTGGGGAACCAAAAAATTCATGTGACTCACATTATTGTGATGATTGCTGTATTGTGGTGATATGGAAATGCACCCGCAATATCTCCGAGGTATGCCTGTAGTTTCTCTAGCTATAGAATTTTGTTTGATCATTATTTTTATTTCAGTATTTTGAATATGACATTTTCCTAACTTCAGCATTCATTGTTTCTGATGTGAAGTTGGCCCTTAATCCTATTGAGTTCCTCTTGTCCTACTGAGTTGGTTTTCTCATCTCTTGAACTGGATTTCAAGATTTTGCTGGACATCACTAAATTCCTTTCTGTAGTGCTCATTCCATGTTATATTCTCACTTGCAGCATATGGATTGCCACCTAGCACTGTCAAAAGAGTAATTGGGAAATTTTGTTATTTTTAACAAGGTGCTAGATAAGATATCAATAACTATGTAATATATTGGAAGGGAAGTCAAAGGTTTAACTCCATAAAAGTCACAAGACACATTCATATTTATGTACATCTTCTTCCAAACCTTCAAAGAACAAATAACACATGGTACAATGACTTAACAATACTACAGGTCAATTTCACTTTCAAACCTATATGTAGAAATCCTAAATGAAAAATTAGTAATTCAAATCCAGTATGAAAAATATCCTAAATAGAAAATTTGTAACTCAGATACAAATTATGATTTTTTAAATTCATATTTATTGAGATATATTCACATATCATACAATCATCCATGGTGTACAATCACGTTAGTAGTACCAGCTTATAGTTATGCTTTCATCACACCAATCTATTTTTGAACATTTTCCTTACACCAGAAAGAATCAGAATCAGAATAAAAAATAAAAATAACAAAAGAACACCCAAATTACCCCCCCCATCCCAACCTATTTTTCATTTAGGTCTTATCCCCATTTTTCTACTCATCCATCCATACACTGCATAAAGGGAGTGCAAACTACAGGGTTTTCACAATCACACTGTCACCCCTTGTAAGCAAAATTGCTATACAGTCATCTGCAAGAATCAGTGCTACTGGGTTGGAGTTTGGTAGTTTCAGGTATTTACTTCTAGCTATTCCAGAATATTAAAACCTAAAATATGTTATCTATATAGTACGTAAGAATGTCCACTAGAGTGACCTCTCGACTTCATTTGAAATCTCTCAACCACTGAAGCTTTATTACGTTTCATTTCACATCTCCCTTTTGGTCAAGGTGATGTTCTCAATCCCACGATGTCACGTCCAGATTGATCCCCAGGAGTCATATCCTGTGTTGCCAGGGAGAATTACACTCCTGGTAGTCAGGTCCCACATAGCGGGGAGGGCAGCAAGATGACCTGCCAAAGTGGCTTAGTTAGAGAGAGAGGGCACATCTGAGCAACAAAGAGGCACTCAGGAAGAGACTCTTAGGCACAATTATAAGCAGGTTTCACCTCTTCTTGCAGCAACAAGCTCCATAAGGGCCAGCCCCAAGACAGAGGGCTCAGCACATTAAGCTGTCAGCCCCCAATGTTTGTGAGAATCACGTGAGAAGTACAACACCTCTGCATTCTCCTCCAGCTCTTCAGGGGGCCCTGAATATATATTTTTATTCTCCACCCAAATTACTTTAGGATGCGTTGCTATTTCATTCTAATCTACACAGACCTGCCATAGCTCACTTCCTATTCAAAGTTCCATGTAGTAGTGTTTGAACAAACTGACTATAGAAGTTCTATTGTTTAGAAAATATGGATCCTACACCAAATAAACCTCTCTTCCCTTGGTCTCACATAGAAGTTGATGTTTGAACACAGTCAGTTTCAACCTTTAACCTTTGGCCAAATTTGCTCTAGTCTTATCCAGATCTGCTTTATTCATATCTCTAATTGAAGTCTGGGGTTTATTTCAGCTTAATTTTTTTTTAACTGTTGTTGTATGCGTTGATACTGATATTCATTATCTGCTGAGTTCTAGCTCTGAGTTTCAGGTGTAACACAGGTACCCAATGTTCCAGAGACGAATCACGTGATACATTAAGGGTTCAACAGTTCAGCATTTGGAGATAGACATTACAATTCAGGAATAGATTTGACTGCTGTAAGAGCTTACAGTCTAGGTACCATTACAATAATCATTTCTCTGTTAGGCTGTGCTTTAAGATTTAATTCTGAGTTTACACATTGTAGTTAGTCCATATTGGTGAGGCATTATAGTGTTTGCCTTGTTTTCTGGTGTACTTCACTCAACATGCTGTCCACAGGATCAATTCACCATGTTACATGTATCACAGCTGCACTCATTCTCATAGTTGCTCAATATTCCATTGTATGCGCACACCACAGTTCACCATTCTGTTCCTCAGTCAGTGTACCCTTAGGCCACCTCCACCCATTGCAAATCATGAATACTGCCTCCATAACACTAGTGTGCAAGTGTCCATTCGTGTCTCTGCTCTTGGATCTTCCAAATACATATCCCATAATGAGGTTGTAGGACCTTATGGCCCCACATTCTTAGCTTCTTGTGGAGCCACCACAGTGACCTCCAGAAGGGTTACGCCATTCTGCCTCCTCATCAACAGTAAATAGGTACATCCCTCTCTCTATGTTTTCTCTAACACTTTTACCTCTATTTATATTTTTTCCTACAACCTTTTAGAGATATATTGACATAACATACAGCCATCCACAGTATGCAATTGGTTGTTCACGGCATCATCACATAGTTGTACATTTATCACCACAGTCAGCACTTGAATATATTGATTGTTATGAAAAACTGTTTTTTTTTCTGGTGAATAATAAAAAAGATAATAAAAAGAAAAGTAAAAATGTCATACAATACAATATAATAGTAAGGAAAAAAACAATACCGCCACCAAGAATCTGATATCCCTCCCTTATATTCCCTTCTTCTACGCATTTAACTTTGGTATATTGCCTTTGTTACATATAATGGAAGCATATTGGAATGTTACTGTTGACCATAGACTCCAGTTTGCTTTGATTATGTTTTTTTTTTTCCAAAATACCATCCCTTTTTCAACACTCTGCATGGTTGACATTCATTTGTTCTCCCACATGTGAGAACATTTTTATATTTGTACATTTAGCAATACTCATTGGCCACTCCAGTTTTTGCCAAGTTATACAGTTCCAGTCTTCATTATCTATCTTTACCTCTGGTGTCATACATTCCCCTATCCCACCTCTTTCAGCTTTACTCACAGACATCTTTGTTCCATGTACTTACAATATTGTGCTACCTTCACACAGTATTATGCTATTTCTGGATCTCTACAATCAATCCTGCTGAACATTTCTGTAGTCCTTCAGCTCCAAATGCCTGATCTCTACCCTCTTTCTATCTCCTAGTAGCCTGTGATATCAGCATTTAACTCTCAAAATTTGCTTATTAATATTATTTCACATTAATAAGACCATACAGTATTTGTCCTTTTGTTTCTTGCTAACTTCACTGAACATAATGTCTTCAAGGTTCATCCATATTATTATATGTTCAATGTCTTTGTTCTGTCTTACAGATGCATAATATTCCATCATGTGTATATACCACAGTTTGTTTATCCACTCGTCCATTGATGGACATATGGGCTGCTTCCATTTCTTGGCAATCATGAATAATGGTACAATAAATATCGGTTTACAAATGTCCATTTGTGTCTTAGCTTTCAGTTCCTTTGAGTATATACCTAGCAATGGCATAGCTGGTTCATATGGCAAATCTATACTTAGCTTCCTGAGGAACCTCCACACTGTCTTCCAGAGTGGTTGCACCATTCTACATTCCCACCAGCAATGAATAAGTGTGCTCTTACTCCACATTCTCTCCAGCACTTGTAATTTTCTGCTTTTTTTTGATAATGGCTATTCTGGTAGGTGTGAGATGGTATCTCATTGTAGTTTTGATTTGCATTGCCCTAATAGCCAGTGAAGTTGAGCATTTTTCCATAGGTTTTTGAGTCATTTGTATTCCCTCTTTGGAAAAGTTTCTGTCCATGTCTTTTGCCCATTTTTTAATTGAGTTGTTTGTCTTTCTGTTGTTGAGTTGTAGGATTGCTTTATATATTCAGGATATTAAACCCTTATTTGATATGAGGTTTCCCAATATTGTCTCCCATTGTGTAGGCTGCCTTTTTACTTTTTTAACAAAGTCCTTTGATGTACAAAAGTGTTTGATTTTGAGGAGATTCCGTTTCTCTATTTGTTCTTTGGTTGCTTGTGCTTTGGGTGCAAGGTCTAGGAAACCACTTCATATCACAAGATCCTTAAGATCATACCCTGCACTTTCTTCTAGAAGTCTTATGGTCTTAGCACTTATGTTTACATCTTTTATCCAATTAGAGTTAATTTTTGTATAAGATGTGAGGTAGGAGTCCTCTTTCATTCTTTTGGAAATGTATATCCAGTTCTCAAAACCCCCATTTATTGAAGAGGCTGCTCTGTCCCAGTTGATTTCACTTGACTGCCTTATCAAAGATCAATTGTCTGTAGATGTGAGAATCTATTTCTGAAAACTCAATTCAATTCCGTTTGTTGATATCTTTGTCCTTATGCCAGTAGCATGCTGTTTTGAGCACTGTAGCTTTGTAATATACTTCAAAGTCAGGTAGTGTGAGACCACCCACTTCGTTCCTCTTTCTCAAGATATTTTTGGCCCCTTGGGGCACCTTGCCCTTCCAAATAAATTTTGTTATTTGTTTTCCTCTTTCTGCAAATTAAGCTATTGGAATTTTAATTGGTATTGCATTGAATCTATTAATCAGTTTAGGTAGAGTTGATATCTTAATTATATTTAGTCTTCCAACCCATGAACACGGTATGTTCTTCCATTTTTTTAGGTCCTGTTCAATTTCTTTTAGCAGTTTCTTGTAATTTTCTTTGTATAGGTCTTTTGTGGCCTTTATTAAGTTTATTCCTAAATACTTGACTCTTTTGTTTGTTGTGGTAAATGGGATTTTTTTAAATTTCTTCATCTTGTTGCACATTACTTGTGTATAAGAACACTACAGATTTCTGTGTGTTGATCTTGTAGCCTGCCACTTTGCTGTATTCATTGATTAGCTCTAATAGCTTTGCTCTAGATTTTTCTGGATTTTCTACATATTGAATCACATCATTTGCAAACAGTGAAAGTTTTACTTCTTCCTCTCCAATTTGGATGCCTTTTATTACTTTTTCTTGCCTGATTGCTCTAACTAGAACTTGCAGCACAATGTTGAATAACAATGGTGGCAGTGGGCATCCCTGTCTTGTTCCAGATTTCAGACAGAAAGCTTTCAGTCTCTATCCATTGCATACAATGTTAGCTGTGGGTTTTTGATATATTGCCTTTATCACATTAAGAAAATTCCCTTCTATTCCTATCCTTTGACGTGTTTTCCTCAAGAAAGGATGTTGAATTTTGTCAAATGCCTTTTCTGCATTGATTGAGACAATCATTTGGTTCTTTTGCTTTGATTTATTAATGTGATGTATTACATTAATTGATTTTCTTATGTTGAACCAGCCTTGCATAATTGGAATAAATCCCACTTGGTCATGGTGTATAATTCTTTTAACGTGCTGCTGGATTTGATTTGCGAGTATTTTGCTGAGGATTTTTGCATCTATATTCATTATAGGGATTGGTCTATAACTTTTTTTTGTAGTGTCTTTGTCTGATTTTGATATTAGGGTGATGTTGGCTTCATAGAAAGAGTTGGATAGTTTTCCCTCATTTTCAATTTTTTTGAAGAGTTTAAGCAGAGTTGTTATTAATTCTTTCCTGAATGCTTGGTGGAATTCACATGTGAAGCCATCTGGTCCTGGGCCTTTCTTTTTCGGGGAGCTTTTTGATGAATGACTCAATCTCTTTGCTTGTGATTTATTTGTTGAGGTCCTCTATTTCTTCTCAGGTCAATGTTGGTTGCTTTTGCTTTTCTAGGAAATTGTCTATTTCATGTAAGTCATCCAGTTTATTAGCATATAGTTGCTCATAGTATTGTCTCATTATCTCCTTTATTTCTTCATGGTCAGTAGTTATGTTTCCTTTCCCTTTTCTGATTGCATTTATTTGCATCTGCTCTCCTTCTCTTTTTGTTAGCCTAGCTAGGGGTCCATCAATTTTGTTGATTTTCTTGAAGAACCAGCTTCTGGTTTTGTTGGTTCTATTGTTTTCCTGTTCATGGTTTCTTTTATTTCACCTCTGATTTTTGTTATTTCTTTCCTTCTGTTTGCTTTGGGGTTTATTTACTGTTCTTTCTCTAGTTCTTTCAGGTGGACAGTTAATTCCTCAATTTTTACTCTTTCTTCTCTTTTAATATAGGCATTTAAGGCAATAGATTTCTCTCTCAGCATGACCTTTGCTGAATCCCGTAAGTTTTGATATATAGTGTTTTCATTCTCATTTGCTTTGAGGTATTTACTCATTTCTCTTGTAATTTCTTCCTTTACCCACCGGTTTTCTAAGAGTGTTTTGTTTAGTCTCCATATATTTGTGAATTTTTCGATCTTCTGCCTGTTATTTATTTCCAACTTCATTCTATTATGATCTGAGATAGTGTTTTTTATTATATCAATATTTTCAAATTTATTGAGGCTTGCTTTGTAACCCAGCATGCGGTCTAACCTAGAAAATGTTCCATGAGCACTTGAGAAGAATATTTATCCTGCTGTTGTGGGGTGTAGTGTTATATAAATGTCTGTCACATCTAGTTCATTTATCATACAATTCAATATCTCCGTTTCCTTGTTGATACTCTGTGTAGATGTTCTATCCATCAATGAGAGTGGTGTATTGAAGTCTCCAACTATTATTGTGGAGTTATCTACTTCTCCTTTCAGTGTTTTCAGTGTCTGCCTCAAGAATTTTGGGGCACTCTGGCTTGGTGCATAAATGTTAATGATTGTTATGCTTTCTTGATGAATTGACCCTTTCATTAGTATATAGTGTCCTTCTTTGTCTCTTTTAATTGTTTTACTTTTGAAGTCTACTTTGTCTGATATTAATATAGCTACTCCTGCTTTTTTCTGGTTGCTGTTCACATTAAATATCTTTTTCCAACCTTTCACTTTCAGCCTATTTTTGTCCTTATGTCTAAGGTGAGTTTCTTATAGGCAACATAGAGATAAGTCCTGCTTTTTAATCCATTCTGCCAGTCTGTGTCTTTTTATTGGGTAGTTTAATCCATTAACATTTAGTGTTATTAATTTAATGGCAGTACTTTCTTCTATCATTTTGTCTTTTGGATTTTATATGTCATGTCTTATTTTTTCCTCTCTCTCTTTTTACCCTTCCTGATAATCTTCATTTCTACACTCTTCTCCAAACCTCTTTCACCTATCTTTTCCTATCAGTCCATAGCACTCCCTTTAGTATTTCCTGTAGTGCCAGTCTCATATTCAGGAACTCTCTCAGAGTCTGTTTGTCTGAAAGTATTTTAATCTCTCCCTCATTTTTGAAGGACAGTTTTGCTGGACATAGAATTCTTGGTTGGCAGTTCTTCTCTTTCAGTATGTTAAATATATCATACCACTGTCTTCTAGCCTTCATTGTTCCTGTGGAGAAATCTGTGCAAGGTCTTATCAAGCTTCCCTTCCATGTGATGGATTGCTTTTCCCTTGCTGCTTTCAGAATTCTCTCTTTGTCTTTGACATTGGACAATCTGATCAGTAAGTGTCTTGGAGTACATCTATTCGGGTCTATTCTGTTTGGGGTGCACTGTACTTGAATCTCTAATTTTCTGTCTTTTATAAGAGTTGGGAAATTTTCAGAGATCATTTCTTCTATTATTCTTTCTGCCTGCTTTCCCCCCTCTTTTCCCTCTGGAACACCCATAACACATATTTGTGCATGTCATATTGTCACTCAGCTCCCTAAGACCCTGGTTATATTTTTCCATTCTTTTCACCATTTGTTCTTTCATGTGTGTGAATTCAGAGGTCTGGTCTTCCAATTCACTGATCTTTCTTTTGCCTGTTCAAATCTGCTGTTGTATTCCTCCATTGTCTTTGTCATCTCCTCCATTATGCCCGTCATTCCCATAAGTTCTCTCATCTGGTTTTTCAAGTTTATGAATTCTTCCTTGTGCTTATCCAGTGTCCTTCTTTTATCTTTCATCTATTTTGCTATGTCTTCCCTCAGTTGACTGACTTGATTTTTGAATTGATTTAGATTTGTTTGACTCCAATTAGTCCTTCCTTCAGCTCATTGAATTGATTTAGCAATAATCGCTTCAACTCCTGTATCTCAGTTGAACTATTAGTTTGTTCCTTTGGCTGATCCATATTTTCATGTTTCCTAGTATGGCTCATTATCTTAAGCTGTCTAGGCATCTGACTTTTTTGATTAGTTTATTCTGGAGCTTGTTTTCACCCTTTTACCTAGGCTTTTCTTATTGGTTGGCTTTGTTCTCTAACCTTTGGTGTTTATTTCAGCTTATTCTAGACCTTTAACTTAGATTCTGTTTCGTTGATCAGTTTTTCACCTCTTGTTTTTCTGTTCCTTGCCCTGCCTCTATGTAGCCTTTTTGTGTGGTGACCTCCTCAGATACTGTCAGCCCCAGTCAGGTTTTCCTAGTCCAGAGGGGCCCAGATCTCAGGAGTAGGGTATGGAGTTTCCTTGAAAATGAGACCCTCCTGTGAGGCCTTTAGACTCTGTGCTTCTCCTATGCTGTCCAGCAGGTGGTGCTTGCCAGCCCGCAGTTCCCCCACCAGTGTAAGGAGGTGGGGAGTCTTTAGTTCTCCAGGTGACCCTAACCCAGTCTGGGACATGGCTGACTGAAGCTAGTTAATGAATTCAAAACATTGGGATCTGAGTTTCCAAAAGAGCTGGGAAGTTACAGTGTTTAAGGACTTTTCTCTTCCACTAGACTTATTGCTTTGTCTCTCAGAGCTATCTTAGCTCTGCTTTTGTTTGGGACCAAATTACAATTCTTTGAGGCTTTCTGTAATGGGCTTTTTAAAGTAATTGTTTTAGAAAAATAGAAAAAAAAATTTTTTTAAAGGGGGAGGGCCCAGTATGGACTATTTACAGTGTTTGCAGATCTAATGGACTATTGAAATGCTAAAAGACCAGGAGTTGATGGCAATTAAGGAGCAATCAAGAAAGCAAAGAAGCTGGCTTTTCAGACAAGGGCTCTCCCTCCATGGATTTGCATATGTGTCTGATTCTATTTGAGCCCTGCCCTTCTCTGTATTAGGTTCACCTGACTCAAAAAAGTTTGTTTTTATTTTGTTTTCTATTTTTTTGCTGTTTTGCTAGCTGTATCTCCTCTCCATTGGTGTGACTTCTCCCACATTTTCTGATGTCTACTCTCAGTTTATCTGTGTCTGCAGCTTTCATTCTCCCTCCTGATTCCCAGCACAGATAGCCTCTCCTCCCTTGGGATTGTGCCTGGCAGGGAGGGGTCTGGGCCCCCTGGCTGTGAGAATTTACATATTTCACTGATCTCAGTTGTTCCACATATTTGTGAGTGTTGTATGGAGTTTGTCCAATCTCAAATTCCTCTGTGATGTACAGTCCATGCAGTCCCTGGCTTTCTACCAACTGCCCCAGAGGAGTAACTACAACCTAGACCTCACCATTCCACCATCTTGCCCCTAAATTATGATTTCTTCATAACACTCCATAGTTCAGTAGGTCTTAATCTAAGAATGAAAATCTGTTCACATACGATGAACTAGTATTGATGTTTAACATTTAATATTAAAAGAGGAATTCAACATATATTACCATTGCAGAGGATCAGATGTTGTCTGCCCAGATTTTCTATATTTTCCTACTAAGGGAATATCACTAAAGTTAAATTCAATTCTTCATGGAGTATTTCTAGAATCCTTACACATACAAAATTTTCCTCAACCAACTAGAAACATAATTTATGTAATTGGTAGTGAGTGAGACACAGGGGTGTATCTCTGGGAGCTGAAGTAGAGTGGAAGTGGTTTGGCTCTCTGAATTTAAGGATTCTCTTGTTCAATAAGCCAGCAAACACTTAATGGCAAGAAGTCTCCATGAGACACATCTCATGATCAAATTTCAATCCCCAACCCTGAATGCAATGATAAATGATAAATGGAGAAAAGGGTGAAATAGAGAAGAGGAAGAAACATGCTTAAGTCAAGATTTATTATAGCTCAGATATTTCAGCACAAAAATATATATGAATCTGATGCAGCCCTTTAGTAGAAGTATTTCATTTCAAAGAAGCAAAATTTTCTTTCAACTTTTTTTCAAAATCTGCTGATAATTGCATCAGGTATGTTTTCTTTATTTTATGTCAACCATTTGCTTGATACATTTGCTTGAGATTTTCTCTTTGGACAATGTTAATAAGAACTTAATTAGAGAAAGAGAAACTTGGAGAAAGGGCTTGTTATATTTGGACTTAGGGTTTTGTTCACATTCCTTTGTATCAACAACAAAATATTTACACTCATGTTAGTCTGGTGCATAAAATTTGACTTTGGGTATGATGTAAAATAGTTTAAAGATGAATTTCTGGAATATTTGAAATGGATTTTTTATTGTAAAATTTTTATTCTGGTATATTGAGTAGAGGGGGCCCTATCAAAGTATACTAATGTTCAGCCCAGCCAAGCCCAAAACTGAGACAAAAATGGCATTCAGCAGCTGTATGAATGGCACTCTTAGTGAGGAATTCTGAAGTTTTCCTTTTTACTCCCACACTGTGATAGTTTATCTTTCACTTTCACTAAAAGACATTTCATAAGTCATTAACCAGCCCAAGAAGAGTTCTATTCTCAATATCTTTAAAACCTATGCTTGCTTCTATTGGATGAAAATTTCTGGCCCTACAATAGAATGCTCCAGGAATGATCCCACCTCTCACCCCAAGTGACAATGATTGTTTTAAATGTCCTTTGGAATGGTTCAGCTTTGATATTTTTCTCAAGGCAGAATTACTCACTCACTTGATTCATTTTTATGGCCAAGAATTGGAAGGATCTTTGAAAAGTGTAATGTAGCACATATTATCAAGAAATAAAGCTTTCCAACCTAAGAAGTTATAAACTAAAATTTATTCTTTTAATCAGAAAACATTACCCATTTTGTGAAACAAAAATACACATTACCTCACACTTTCTTAAAGAAAAAAATTCACCATCAGTAAACATGGTCCTAAATAGTCAAACCTATGTGATCCCACATCAGATAAACAAGACTCTTTGCTTATCAACAAGGAGCCAGAGGAAATAAAGGTTTCCAAGACCAGTTCTGAGTGAAAGGATGGTTTTTGCTTTTATAAGCACAAACAGACAAAGAAGAAAGCAGAAGAAAACAAAATAGAAAAGGACAAACAGTTTGGAGAGCCTGTCCCATTATCTTGAATTCCTCCCCTCATTCAGGCTTGTTTTTCAAGGGGAAGAAGGAGCTGCTTATCAGACCATATGGTGATAACCTTTGCATCCTTCTGCAGGCAATGCTGTGAGAGTTTCTGGGGACAGAGATTAACTTTTTTTTATTGTTGAGACTAGATCAAAAGCAAGCTATTTCAACAAGGGCTTTTTATGCTTAAAATATCTCAAGGTTGCTTGAGTGAAATGATTGTAATAAATGGTTTTCTAGCTACTGAAGACTATACTAGGCATTTTCTAGCTAAAGAATTATATATTTTTTTAAACTTCCAGCCATCATATCCCCTTTCTTACATGATATTTTCTTATCCTTAAGAAGTGGTATCTTGTGAGAATTCCTTATAAAAGAGAAAATGGGCAAAATTCCATCTTCTGTAACTGCTTCTTGCTAAGCAAGGGGAAAGAAGTTCTTATATTAATCTGGAAGATACTCTGTACATAAAACCACAGATACTGGGAACAGCAAGACAAACATATGGCAAGAAAAATAAAAGCCTTGCTAATGTTACTCTCTATTTCATAGGTAAATTCATTAACCACTTAGAAAATGAGTTTAGTTTATAATCTTTAACATGATCAATATCATTTTGCATAGGATTTAGTATTGAAGAGATATTGTCTTATTTACCTGGTATATATGTGTAGCACTTAATACTAACTAATGCATTTTTTTTTCCTGAGCTACATTGGGTATTAAGCTTACAATACTATATACGTTGTCCTCCCATGGGAGCAGGCCTCAGTGTTAATTACATTTTTAAGTTTCAACCACAGCACTCTGGCAATTATAGCTCGAGGATGTATGTTCTTTGTACAGTTGTTGTAGCACAGCATCATTGGTCTTCAGGAAAACAGGATGGTGGTCTCCAGTGTTTTATCAGACTTCTCACTGTGCCCTCCTGCACTATGCAACAGAGTCAGTCTGGAGTCAGTGTCTACTGAAGAGGTAAAGTAATGGAATCTTTTCTGGCAGGCAGAGCTAAATATGCCCATAGTGATAAGGTTTTTTTAGTGGCGGCATGTTTCTATTTACTTCTCTGCAGCCTGTCCATGTGATTGGTTGTACCCTATAGTTCTATGGACACAGAATGGGTCTAGCCAATAACTCAGATGGGGAGACACCATGCACAGTACTAGGAGCCTGATTTAAACATAAGCACTTCAGTTAAAACAGAGGTCCAATTTTTTTCCTTTACATTTTTACTAAGGCTATATAGTTAATGAGTAGAACGTAATTTATATACTTGCTTTGCTTCTTTTTTAAAGTCTTTGTTGTTGAAGATGAAGCTTTGTTGTTGAAGATGAAGTTGACTGCAAGCACTTCTAGGGAAGCACACATGTACAACAATGTAACTGATAAGGAAATTTGGCTGTTTCTCTAACACATAACATTTTAAAAATAACTAAAACCATAACTAGCAGTACTTATTGTTGGTTAATATTATGCAGATGAGTAAACAACAGAAGTTTAGAAAATCCTTTTTATTTTTTTAACATTGTCTAAACATTTTTTATGCAACTTGGGGCATATCAAATGCACTTAACCATTTTTAGCACTTAATTTTTCAAGGTGAAACAACAAATCCTTTGCAACTATTTGGAATAAAAAGATATTCTTTAAGACTTGACCTTGAGCAAGCAAAATGTTAAAAGTAGTCAGGTATGAAATAATATTTTGTTTATTTAATGAAAGTTAAAGAAAAGACTTATTTAAAAGTGAGAAGACTTGGTATTCTTAAGCAACCAAGGACATGATAAGTCAAAATAAAATATGAGGAGTTATTCTGATAAAACAAGACTTTCTGCCTTTTATACTGATAATGCAGAAAAAAAAAAAAAAAACTTTAACTTCTTACTAAAAACAGACCAATAATCCAAGAAAACTTTTTTGCTTTTAAAGAGAGGAAACTAAACTTAATGTTTGACTAACTTAAAAATCTTTTAAGAACAGACCCCATCAAATCTTTCCTGGACAAAATTACTTTATTTTCCATTTTATAAAAGCACATTTTTATATTTATATAAAGTTATGAAATGGTTCTGGAAACTCTTTTCAACCAAACCTCTCACAGTATACAATTATCATTAAAATCAAACTTATCAGAATAATGCTAAATATTTAAAACACTTTAGTCAATGCATTTTGAAACAATAATACACAAAGTTTTGACAAGGATAAATGTAACATATAGGTATTATATTGCTCCTCCCACCAAAAAAGATTTAATATTGCATGGAATTTTGAAATCATCTTAAACTATTTTGTCTTCACACTTTTGTTAAATTCTTTAGAGGCATATTGGCTTTATGTATCTGTCCACTATTATAGAGTGCTGAAGAAGGTTGAAGCTGTGAATATGCACCACAATCTCATATAACAGTAACTATATCAAAGTATTTGACAGGGATTCCCAATGTTTTCTCCATTTGCCTCCCATGCCTTCTCCTCTATGCCCACCCTTTTGTTATGTATCATAAGGCAGTCTCCTCAGCAGGTGTGAAACATATTTGGAGGACATGGACTAAAGCATTTGCTTCTTGGTTACTAGGAGGAGAAGGTTTACCAATTTAATTAATTACCCAGCAGAGTATTCTCTCATCATCATAGTTTTATTTACAATCCAAACAGGGCTGTTAACAGGAATTTATGCCAGTCTGACAATTTGCACTTTTGCCAATTTTTAAATTTTATCAGTTACTTCTTGTATCAGTTACATCCTTCAAGGGATTTCAGGTTTTTGGATTCCAATCCTTCTTAGCTAAGATAGCTTTAGCCTTTGGTTGGTCCTTTTCTTTTTGAACTTCTTAATTTTAAAAACTAACAGGTCAGTACTTCTATATCATTATTTCTCTTATCTAATTGCTCTGGAAGCCCTGTCACTAAAGCACATGGGGAAGCCACAGTTAGCCAGTTTCCTAACTGTAACTTTCCCTTTGACTAGCAGATTTCTTGTCTTTCTTAAGAAAGTCTTCTATAGCTAGCTGTACCATATATAATGGTCAGCTATTGCATCAGCAATTCATGTGTTCACTTTACTAAAATTCATAATTATTTGTTCTTGTAATACATTTTTTTAATTGGATAATTACCTGAAGGTCAAGATTCCAATCTTTTGGCCACTCAACCCCTTAGGTAGTTTATGTTGTGGGCACACAAACTTGCAATAATGTACTAACAATTCTTTTTTAAATGTCATTCTCCAAATTTAGACCATTCATTAAGAATAGTTCCCAAGGGAGATGTAGCCAGCACACTTTGAGAGTTTCCCATGGCTGGGAAATAGCAACAGAAATCATGAAGACAGAACATCAGAGTAGGAGCTCCTCAAATACAACTGGTTCCCCACAACTGCAAACTGAACAAACTGCACAAATTCAAAAAGAGAACTAGAAATCTGGGGTCATGGAGAGGGGGGCTCAAATCCATCAAGTCTGCATGCATGACTCCTGGATCAACTCAACAGCCATTTCACACAATAGGCTAATTGAAACGAAAGTAAGCAAAGTGAACACAAATACAAAAGACCACAGTGTTGCCTGGCACAGGGAAAGTCGCAGCTTCAAAGTCACCTTCACGCAGTTGCCCCTGGTGTCCCTCCATGGCAGGCACCTCCACCTGGACCATTCAGTCCCAGTTCTCCAGGAAAAATTCCCAGGTAGCTGCTAGGGACAGAGCTGAGGGGTCCAGGTGAACCTCATGGCTGATGAGATATGGATCAGAGCTGTACTAAAAGCAGCAGGGGTCCTGCATGGTCACCGAATTATTACCATCAAAAAACACAGTCCTAAATAGTAAGGCCTGGCTGATCCCTCATCAGAGAAACAGGTCTCTTTCCTTTGGTGAGAAGGTAAGTCTATTGAAGATGCATCAACAAGGAACCAGAAGGGAAAAGAAAATTTCCAAGACCAGTTCACCCTGAGAAGAGTGGTTTGGACTTTTATAACCCCAAAGAGACAAATAATTGGCCAGGATCAAGAAGAACACAGAAGAAAAAAATATAGAAGAGGAAAAGCTGTTTGGTCACTATATCCTATTTTCTTGAAATCCTTCCCCCACTTCAGATTCTTTTGCAAGGAGAAGGTGGCAGTGGTTATCAGACCATATGGTGATATCCATTGACTCCTCCTGCAGGCAATGCTGGGATAGTTTCTAGGAACAGAGAGTTTTTTGTTGTTGATGTTAGATCAACAACAAGCTATTTCAACAACGGCTTTTTATGCTTAAAATAACAAGGCTGCTTGAGTGAAGTGATTACAATAAATGGTTTTCTAGCTACTGAAGACTACACTAAGCATTTTCCAGCCAAAGAATTATATTGAGTACATTTTTTAGCTTATCCAGCTATCAAATCAGCTATTATGAATTTCATTTATTGTATATTTAGTAATATTTAGTGGAGTTTTACATCAACTCCCTAATCTAATCTTTTCATTTTCAAATTTGGGTGACTTTTTTAGTAATATACTTTATAAAGCCATACCTGAAAAATTTCTTTAGAGACTCTACCATCAAGTGCAATGGAAAGAGTCCTGCAGACAGGATGAAATTCTGGATCAGTTGCTTCTTGGTTGTATAATCCTGAATATATTAGTTGATCTTTCTGAGTCCCAATTTCCTTACATGCAAAATGGGGACAATAATCTCTTCCACACCAGATTGTTGTCAAAATTAAATGCCCATATACTGTATGTACAAACATCTCAAAGTAAACAGTTTTGCCCACTGATACAATCCTTTTTTTTTTTTACCAACTTTTACTGAGTGACATTTATCACTATTAATTATACCATAGAAAATGAAGTGTTTGAATGTTCTTTCTTAAGGGGGAAAAACAAGCAAAAACAAACAAACAAACAAAAAAACAAACAAAAAACCAAAACCCAAAACAAACAAACAAAACAAAACAAAACAAAAAACAAAAACTGCTTTCTTTTCAACGAAGAGATTCCTGAACTTCTGGACACATTACTGATGAATACTCAAATCAAAATCTTTCTCCATGGAAGGCTTTTCTGTACTGTTCCAAAGAAGCTGTGAAGAAAGCAAAGAACAGATTATTTTGCAATTTATTGACAAATTGTTTATAATCTCAATTTGTGCCAAAAGAAAAAGCATTGGGTTGATGGATAATATTCAAAGACTATAACATATTTTATTATGTCAGGGGAATCCAAGAAGTCAAAGCCTACTGATTCCATATCCTGGACATAATTCTTTTGTAAGCTTCTGTACTAATCCATGAAATGTTACAGTTGGTCTTCAAATGATCTACTTTTCAACTACTTAATTTAAAATAGATGTTTGCCTTTTGTTGCTAATCTCACCTCATCTGTAGATATTCTGTGATGACATATTGGCCAGCTCAGTTTATTTTCATATACTTCAGTGTCAGAACTGCTTTCACTACTTCAGAGATAACATGGATAGAACAGTTTTCATGGTCATAGTTGTAGGGGTTAAGTAATAGACAAAGGGCAGAGGCAAGAAGGGAGGCAACCATAGGAAAAAGATAACAGGAAAAATTAGGTCTTTTCCTTGTAAGTTTAGCAACATGGGATATTCTCTAGTAATTGCAGCTGCTTGTAAATGAGTGGTTAATGAAAAGGAATATGGCAAGAAAGGCAGTACAAGAATCTGGATACCTTAGCATCTTCTCATGGTTAGATCTTTGCAATGCTGATTTTTTATTTGTTTAGCATCATTACCTTCAGAAAGATCATATTTAAGCCACAAATTTATAAAATAGAGTTTTTATTTACTACAACAAGCTACAATACTTCATTTCTTAGGATAATTGAGAGAATAAATCTGGCAAAATTACAGATAAAATATTTCCAAATAGGAATAACCTCAGGACATTTTGAATTAGTATTGAAAAGGACCTTTCAGGATTGTGGTCTACTTGCATTACTCTTAATAATAATCCATTAAAATATCCCTTTTCAGGTACTTTTCTTATAGCCTGAGAACATGGACCAGGCAAATTATTCTAGGATAGTTGAGTTTGTGTTGCAGGGAACCTCCAATTCCTGGGAGCTCCAGTGTCTCTTTTTTTGTGTCCTTCAACTTCTTGTACTTCATCATCACACTGGGGAATCTCTTCATTTTCCTCACGGTGATTTCTGAACCTGCCTTGCACACACCCATGCACATCATGCTCAGTAACCTTTCCATCCTTGATGGGATTCTGATCACTTATGCAACCCACAAGATGATCCATGATTTCCTTTTTATGAACCCAAGACCAACCCTTTGAGGGATGCATGGCCTAGGTATAATTCCTCCATGTCTTTGCCAGTGGTGAGATGGTACTCCTTGTAGTCATGGCTTATGACAGGTATGTAGCCATATGCAAACCTCTCAATTATGCAACCATCATGAACTTGTGCAACTGCACATTCATGGATGTAGGCTCTTGGGCCACTGGGATCATTCACTCCCTTTGCCAGTTGGCTTTCACCTAAACTTGCCTTTCTGTGGCCCCAAATAATGGACAGTTATTATTGTGACCTCACTTTGGTCATCAAATTTGCCTGTATGGATACTTATGTTCCTGAAGTGTTGATGCTTTTGGAGAGTGGTGTGACTTCACTTTTGCTCTTGCTGATCTCCTGCAAGGTCATCCTGGTCACTGTTAGACATCATTCCTCTGCAGGCCTGGCCAAGGCCCACAGCATCCAGGTTGCCCACATCATGTCATTGAGCCTCTTCTTTGGGCCTTGTATCTTCATCTATGCCTGGCCTTTCAGCCACTTCCCAGTGGATAAGGTCCTTTCTGTGTTCTCTAGTTTTAACTCCTATATTGAACCCTGTTCTCTACACATTGAGAAACAAAGAGGTGAAATTAGCAATGCATAAACTGAAGACCTGATATGTGTCTGCCAGCTGTCTATCCAGCTGTCTCTAACAGGACTAGGTTTGTTGAATTGAAAATACAGGACTTTTGAGTAAATGGAACTTTGCCTCTTGTCTTGTGACTAACGTTGTTTTCAAAAATTATTTAATTTGATTAAAATACAAATGTAATACATGGTCTTCCTTAAATATTTGTTGTAAAGAAGCCTACCCATGATTATGCATTCTCTAACTACACATATATTTGCCTTAGTATTTTAAAAATATTTCATAATTTGTATTTGTATTAGAGTTCATAGCCTGCTACATAAAAGCTGTAACACCATGTTTTTTAAACTATTGTTTAATTTAAATGTTATGCATTTAATTTAATTAAAACAAAACAAAACAAAAAACAGATGAAGATTCATACTAGCCAAACTGCAAAGGTAATGTGCTACCTATGGTGTAAACACTCCAAATAATACATGAGATTTAGTTCTATCATAAAAATAATCCCAGTGATATTCTCTTTTCATGTTTTATATCAGCAGTTTTCATCAAAAAGATCATAGATTAATTCCATGATGTAAAAAATAATTTTGCAAACATTCAAGTTAACATTTTTCACATGTCCTTATTTTTTGCTTCCCATATACAGAACTTCAAAGGTCTCCACATACCACATTAGTTTTTTGTCTGTTTCTTTTTTTTTTTAATTGAAATTGTTCACATACCATACAATCATCCAGTGATCCAAAGTGCACATTCAGTTTCCCATGGAACTATCATATAGCTGTGCATCCATCACCCCAATTAATTTTTAGAACATTTTCATTACTCCAGAAAAGATATAAAGATGAAAGAAAACTTGAATCCTCCCATACCCCTATCCACCCTGTCTCCATTATAGACTCATAGCATTGGTATAGTACATTGGTTACTGTTGGTGAAAGAATGTTAAAATACTCCTAACTGTAGTACATAGGTTGCAATAGGTGTATTTTTCCCTTATATACCCCTCTATTATTAACTTCTAGTTATAGCATCATACATTTGTTCTAGTTCATGAAAGAGATTTCTAACATTTGTACAGTTAATCATGGACATTGTCCACCACAAGATTCGCTATTTTATACATTACCATCTTTTAACCTCCAGCATTCCTTCTGGTGACACACATGGCTTTAAGCTTCCCCTTTCCACTACATTCACACACCATTCAGCACTGTTAGTTATTCTCACAGTAACATGCTAACATCACCTCTGTCCATTTCCAAACATTTAAGTTCGACCCAGTTAAATATTCTGCTCATAAAAAGCAACCACTCCCCAATTCTTTAGCCTCATTCTATATCCTGGTAACTTATATTTCATGTCTATGAGTTTACATGTTATAATTAGTTCATGTCAGTGAGACCATACATATTTGTCCTGATGTATCTCACTTATTTCACTCAATATAATGCCCTCAAGATTTCTTCAACCTCCTTTCTTTAAGACAGTTTTGTTCACCCACCGCACATTCCATCCTAAGTAAACAATCAATAGTTCCCTGTATTATCACATATTTATGCATTCACCACAATGACCAATCTATCTAAGAACATCTCCACTTCTTTAGTAAAGAAGGAGGAAGAGTCAAAGAAGGTAGAGAGAGAAAAGAAAAAGAAAAAGAAAGAAAATAATTTAAAAAATCACAGCTAAAAAGCAGCAAGAGTAAAGATAGAATTGAACTAAAGTAGAATAAGAGTCAGACAACATCACCAATGCCAAGAGCAGCAAACCCCTCCCTTATGACCCCCTCTTATAGACATGTAGCTTTGGTTTATTGCCTTTGTTACATTAAAGGAAGCATAATACAATGTTTCCATTAATTATATTCTCTAGTTTGCATTGATTGTATTTTCCCCCCAATCCCACCCTATTTTTAACACCTTGCAAGGTTGACATTCATTTGTTCTCCCCCATGAAAAAACATATTTGTATATTTTATCACAATTGTTGAGCTCTCTAGGTTTCACTGAGTTAAAAGTACTAGTCTTTATCTTTTCTCTTTCCTTCTGGTGCCCCACATGCTCCTAAACTTCCTCTTTCAACCATATTCATAGTTATCTTTGTTCAGTGTACTTACATTGCTGTGCTATCATCACTGAAAATTGTGTTCCAAACCTCCCAGTCCTGTCTTTTCCTATCTGTCTGTAGTGCTCTCTTTAGTATTTCCTATAGGGCATGTATATTGTTCACAAGCTCTCTCACTGTCTCTTTGTCAGAGAATATTTTGAACTCTCCCTCATATTTGAAGTTCAGTTTTGCTGGATATAGGATTCTTGCTTGGTAGTTTTTCTCTTTCAGTATCTTAAATATATCATACCACTTCTTTCTTGCCTGTATGGTTTCTGCTGAGAAATCCACACATAGTCTTATCAAGCTTCCTTTTTATGGGATGGATTGCTTTTCTCTTGCTGCTGTCAGGATTCTCTCTTTGTCTTTGATGTTTGATAATCTGATCATTATGTGTCTTCGCATAGGTCTATTTGGATCTATTCTGTTTGGGGTACACTGTACTTCTGGGACTTTCATAAGAGATGGGAAATTTTCATTGATTATTTCCTCTATTATTGCTTCTTCCCTTTTTCCCTTCTCTTCTCCTTCTGGGACACCCATGGCATGTATGTTCATGGCTTCATGTTGTAATTCAATTCCCTGAAACATTGCTCATATTTTTCCCTACTCTTCCCTATCTGTTCTTTTGTGTGTAGGATTTCAGGTGTCTTGTTCTCCAGTTCCTGAGTGTTTTATTCTGCCTTTTGAGATCTGCTATTGTATAACTCCATTGTGTTTTTCATCTCTTGTGTTATGCCTTTCATTTACATAGATTCTGCCAGTAATTTTTTTTTCAAACTTTTGTTTTCTACCTTATGTGCACCCAGTGTTTCCTTTATATCCTTCATCTCTTTTGCCATATCTTCACTGAACTTGTTGATTTGGTTTTTTGATTTGGTTTAGCATATTTCTTGGAAAATATTTAATAGATTGTTTCATTAAAGTAAAACAATATCTCAATAGTATCTTAATTGAGTTGTAAGTTTGTTCCTTTGGGCCATATCTTTGTTTTTCCTTTTGTAATTTGTAGTTTTCTGTTGTCTAGGCATCTGGTTTCCTTGGTTACTGCAACCAGATTTTCCCGGATTAGAGTCTGTTCAGGTCTCAGAATGGGGTTATATTCAGGGTATACATTAGAAGAATGACAGGCTTTCCTGTGGGGCCTCTAGCCACTGTGCTTTACCTAACCTGCCCAGCAGGTGGCGCCTGTCACCCTGTTGCTCCCAACTGGTATAAGGATTGTGGCCCCTTTAATTTCTGTTTTGGCTATTTTCCCCCAGGGTCTGGGGTCTGATTTCTGAAGGGAAGGCCAGCCCTAGAGCTGGGCCCTACCTCCTTCCTTCTATGGAAGATATACCCCCTAGGTAGTTATCTTCTGCAGTTGAATTGGTGCTTCTCTTATCTCCACCCCTAATGGGTCAGAGCAGTGTGAAATGAAAATTTCTGAGTCTCTCTTCACTGAACCACTCAGGTTGATTCACCCTACAGTCAGAGAGAGCCCCTGGTATTTCTGGCTCTTTGATGTCAGTCATCTCTAAAAGCCTCTGTCTGCTTCTTAGGGGGTTTGTCTATATTCATAGCTTGTATTCAGCAGTTCACATTTGTTAATTAAAACCCCAGTTGGAGCTGAGCTGAGCTATATTCACTGGCTCTGGGAATGCCGATTTCTCCTACAGCAAGGGCTTGCAACTCAGCTTGCCATGGGGAGAGGGACTCCCAGTATGGTGCTACAGTTTTTACTTACAGATTTTATGCTGTGATCTTAGGCATTCCACCCAATCCAGGTTGGGGTGTGATGTGTGGACAGTCACAATTGTCCCCCAGCAGTTGTTCCAGATTATTTACTCATGGTTCCCAGTTTTTTATTAGTTGTTCCAGGGGACTAACTAAATTCCACTCCTCTCTATGTCACCATCTTGCCTCTCCTCCACCACATTACTTTTTACCTTTATAAAATAATTTAAAATTGGTTAGGAAGAATTTTATCTTTATAATTTTAGCACTATAATTGTGTTGTTATCACAATAAGAAAGTTAACCAGTTTTCTATCTATAAAATATTTACATAGCAAAGCACACTAAGCTTTAGACACTTGGCAATCAAACCCATAAAAATTGGAGAGGACCTCCAATATAAGGGTTCTGTATCAGTTATTTTTGTGTCCCGGGCATGGTATGCCTTCACTGGTTCAAAGGGCAGCAGAGGGGACAAACTTGTTTCAGAATACGGTGAACATTTTCTGAAAGAAGAGTATGGTATTGCCTCAGTGTCATGTAGGACTCCAAATTTCTCCAAGGGGGTCTCCTCGGAAGGCAATTCCAACTGATAAAAAATGAAGGAAAAAATTTCAACATTTATTCTGTGGAGACACTGTACACATAACATGCATTCACTGTGATTTTGAACTCAATTCATCCCAGGAACTTTTCACCATTGTCCTGGTTTTTAGGTTGGGTTGTCCATCAGTCCTGCACTCCATTGTACCTTCTTCCCTGGTATCAACATTTTGATTGAAGATTACCTGGACAAGCAAAGTCTGGATATGGATGTCCCATGTGCAGTTTTTTGTAAAATATGCAAAATAATTTAAGCCTGTAATTCCCTTGTGGGGATAAGTTATTAGAGCTGCCTGTTATTTTCCTTTAAAACACACACTGCTGTAGGATCTTCTTAAGGCTTTAATCCAATTATTCCAGTCATTTTGTAAAGAACACAAGGCTTTCCTTTAAAATAGTGAAAATGAAGATGGTCCATAGCACTGCATGCTTTTAGTAAGGTAGGAGGAAACTGACACCTCACTAACTGGGCCCTTCTGTTCAAATAGTACTCCATTGAGACAGATAAGGTTCTTCTGTTCATTATCCTGGCTTTACAAAATGATTAAGGTCAGAAAGTTAACCAGTATAGGAACCTGAATCAGACAACGAATGTATATTCCAATATAGGTAGTGCTACATAGTTACTGGTTTTGGTAAAACCTTACGTACTGGACTAGGAATCTGGTACCCAATGTTTTGGAACTTCATCCTTCAGAGTCTGAAGCATACATCATGTGTGAATGAGAAGAGTGGAGTCAGGAACCCTTAGAAGACTAGGGAGAAGTGCACGATCACACTTCTTTCTCCCCCTTCCCTTACCAGTCAAGGAGCTAGGACTACTGTCTCCATCTGGGTGATGGCTCAATAGGAGAAGACAAGCCACTGCTGACACACAGATGGACCCTTGACTTTCATTTATAGCTTTCTGCTCTATAATCAGACACCAAGATGGAATGAAAAGTCTCACTTTCCATGCAGAACTTTTACTGAGACATGACCCAGAATTGGAGCAGGTGATTCTGAGAAAATAACACTTCAGGGACAGAACTCCAGGTTGTAGATGAAGAGGGCTCACTCTGCCTGGCTCTGGTTGACAGCTTTCTCTTTCTTCATCATGATTTGCATGCCTGCAATGAATCGAATGGTGTAAGGATTGTGGCTCCTTTAATTTCTGTTTTGGCTGTTTTCCCCCAGGGTCTGGGGTCTGAATCGAAAGGCAGAGGACACACCTGCGGCCTTGGTGGTGTCCTCTGGAGTGGAGGAGAAAGAGAGCGCAACGGGGAGAACACGCCCAGGTGGCGCAGCCAGAAGTCGGCAAAAGGCAGCACCCACTGAGGCACCTCGCCCTGGAGCAGGAAGCACAGCACTAGACTGTTGGTCGCTTGGGCTTCATGCTGTAAATATACTTATCTATTTCCTATGTTATACCTTAAACATTTTCCTAAATACCATAACTATTAATAATCATGAAGTTATAATGGCTGTTGGAAAGTAAACAGATGAGTAGTTGCCAGGGCTTTGGTGAGGGGGATTGTCTATATTGTGGGAGTATCAGGAAACTTCTGAGGTGTTGTAACTATCCTGTATTGAGCTGGGATGGTGGAGCAACGTTTCTGTGCATTTGTCACAATCCATAGAAATGCATGAATTTTACTCGGCCAAAAAAAAAAAAAGTCACAGATAATTACAGAAAAATTAATAAAATGTTTCATTTTGAAAATATATTTACTATTATAAGCATTTTTCTCAAGTTCATGATTCTTTTCACTGTTAGGTTCTCAGTTAAATTAGGAAGAAAGAATACATGAGTATTCTAAAGTTTCTTGATGCATTTTGCAAAATTGCTACCCAGAGTATTTTTCTTGCTGCATTTTGAACAGACTTTTACATCATTGAGCAGGATTTTGAAAATGCTTAGTCATATGTCCTCTATCACAGAGTTCCATATGGAACAGTCCATGGCCCCAAAAGTTTTCTGATACAACCCTTATACAGACAATTTCTCCCCCTTTCCACAATCCCTGACAACCATTCATGTTTTCCCTTCTGCTGTTTTGCCTTTTCCAGATTCTCATATGAATAGAATCATGCAGTATGCAGTTTATATAGATCTGCTTCTTTCACTTACCAAGATGCATTTAAAATTCATCAATACTATTGCGTGAGTCAGTAGTTCATTCCATTTATTGATGATTTCATTCCTTTGATGCATGTAGCACAGTTTTATTTATCCCTTTACCAAATGTAGTATATTTGGCTGGTCTCTCATTTTGGGTGATTATGGATGAAGTTACTATAGACATTAATGTATGGGTTTTTTCTGTGGACGTTAGTTTTCATTTCTCTTGAGTAGATACCTAAGTGTGAGATTACTGGATCTTATGGTAGTTTTTGTAGAAACAGCTTTATTAAGGTGTAATTGGTATATGATAAATTGAATATATTTGAAGTGCACATTTTAATAAATGTTGACATATATATTTGTATGTGTGTTTATGCATGTATATATCAGTGAAACTACCATCACAGTCAAAATAATGAACATATGTGTGCCAGTTTGGATATATTAGGTCCCCCAAGGGAAAAACATGATCTTTAAATCCAATCTTGTGGGACATTGGGATTAGGTTGTTTCCATGAAGATGTGACCCACCCAACTGTGAATGACACCTTTGGTTAGGTTGTGGCCTCTGATTGAATGTTTCCCTGGAGGTGTGGCCCTGCCCATTCAGAGTGTGCCTTGATTAGTTCACTGGAGTCTTGTAAAAAGCTGGAACAGAAGGAGTTCAGAGCAGCTGCCCCTAAGAGGGGAGAAAGCCATTTGAAACCAGAACCCTGGAGGAGACACCAGCCTATGCCTTCCCAACTAACAGAGGTTTTCTGGATGCCAATGGCCTTTCTCCAGTGAAGGTACCCAATTGTTGGTGCCTTACCTTGGACACTTTATGGCCTTAAGACTGTAACTTTGTAACCAAATAAACCCCCTTTATAAAAGCCAATGGATTTCTGGTGTTTTGCAAAATGGCAGCCTTAGCAAACTGGAACAATATCCATTGCTCTATAGTTTTGTCCCACCCCTCCCCAATGTACCATTTGTATTCTTTTCTAATTTTTCTCACTCAGTAACATTATTTGAGTTTCATCTATTTTGTTATATGTATGTATAATCATTTCTTATTATTGCTGAGTAGTGTTCCATTGTATGTCTATAACACAGATTATTTATCCATTCCTCTGTTGATAGACATTTGAATTGTGTCCATTTTTGCTATTACTAATATAGCTGCTACAAATATTTGTGTACAAGTCTGTTACTTTCTTATCTTTTTAGACATATAACTAGATCATAATATAGGTGTATGTTTAACTTTTTAGGAAACTGTCAAACTGTCTTCTGAAGTGATTTTACCATTCTACATTCCCTCATTTTCACAAGAGTTCCAGATTTTCCACATCTTCACCAAACTTGGTATGACTAGTCTTTAATTTCAGACTTTCTATTAAGTGTGATTTTGTATCTCACTGTAGTTTTAATTAGTGTTTCCCTAATGACTAATTATTTTGAACATCTTTTCATGAGATTTTATTTTTTTGGAAATCTGTATATCTTTGGTATATGTCTCTTGAAATCTTTTGTCCATTTCTTTTATTGGGTTGCTTGCTTTCTTATTATTAAGTTGAGAGAATACCTTACATACCCTGGATACAAGTCTTTCCTCATATATGCTTTTTAAAGATTTTCTCCCTATTTATGGCTTGCCTTTTTATTCAAACAATGTCTTTTAAAGAGCAGAGCATTTACTTTCCAAGAAGGTAAATATATCCGTTTGTTCAATAGATTATGAGTTTCAGTTTGTATCTAAAAAAATCCTTGCCTAACTCAAGGTCACAAAGCTTTTATGAAATAAATTAATTGTTTTTTGTTTTTCATTTTTTATGTTGTTGAATATCAAATTTTTCCAGCACCATTTGTTGAAAATATCATTCTTTCTCTCCTGAATCCCTTTTGCACCTATCTCAAAAATCAATTGTCCATATATCAGTTGTTTTATTGCTGGACTTTATTATGTTCCATTGAAATTTTTTTCTATCTTTGCACCAATATCATACTGTTTTGGTTGCTGTAGCTTTATAAGAATTAACTAATTAAGAGGGAATTGGCTTTCTAACTTTCTTCTTTTTATTGAAGTTGTGCCCTTCCACCTCCTTTGCTCAGCCATATGAATTTTAGAATCAGTTTTTCAAACTTAAAAAAAAAAAGCTTGCTTGGATACTGATTGGTATTTTGTTGAATCTATGAATCAATTTGAAATCAACTGTCCTGTTAATAATGAATCTTTCACCACATGAACAAGCTATATCATTCAATTCAGTTACACTCTCTTTCATTTCTCTTAACAATGTTTTATAATTTATGGTGTACAATACTTTTATATCTTCAGTCAGATTTATTTCTAAATATTTCATTTTTTGGTGGTATTTTAAATGTTATTTAAAAATTTTTGAAATACAATTGACTTTTCTATGTTTACTTTATACCCTATGAACTTGCTAAACTCATTTGTTGGTTTTAGGAGGTGTTAACAATTTTCTATGTCAATCAGTGTTGGCAAATTTTTTCTGTAACAGGCCAGAAAATAAATATGGGTCTTAGGTTTTAAAAGCCATACTCTCTCCCTCAGTACTATTTTAATCAGCTGTTCTTGTGCAAAAATTGCCATAGGTACTAAATAACAAATTGTTGGGGTTTTCTTCCAATAAAATTTATTTACAAAACCATGTAGAGGGCCAGATTTTGCCCAAAGGCTGGGTTTGCCTTGCATAAATAGTCATCTTATTTTTAAATAGACATAGTTTGTTTCTTTGTTTCTCCTTGTATGCCTTTTTTGTTTGTTTTCCTTGCGTTATTGTACTGGCTAGGACATTCTGTATGCTGTTGAGTAAGAGTAGTGAGCGAGGACATCCTTGCTTTGTTTCTGATCTTAGAGAAAGCAATCGCTCTTTTACCACTAAGAGGTGTAGGTTTTTTCTAGATGCCCTTTACAAGCTTAAGGGATTTCCCTTTTATTCCTAGTTTGTTGCAAGTCTTTATCTGAATAAATGTTGAATTTTTCCAGTGTTTTTCTTCTTTTTTATGCAACTATCCAGATATCATATTATTGAACCAGGCTTGTTTTCTTCAGATAAAACAAGTTTCATCATGATGTATTGTTTTTATACATTGCTGGATTATATTTTCTGTTAAGGATTTTTACATGCATGTTCATAAGGAAGAGTGATCTGTAGCTTACTTTGCCTGTAATCTACTTGTTTTTGTATTGTAATGCTTTCCTAATAAAATGAACTGGGAAGTGCTCTGTTTTGTATGCATGATGCATAATATATTTATTAATGCTGTAAATATATTTAGCGGTTTCTGTATGCCAAACATCAGAGTTAAAGAGTTGATTTGTGCAGCCCATTCTGAAGGAGATCTCAGCCTATTAAATTATATTTTCCTCATCAACTTTCTCTGAAGTGATAGAAGATTTTTATTAGAGGAGGGGGCAAGATGGCAGAGTGGTGAGGTGTGGATTTTAGTTACTCTTCTGAGGCAGGTGGTAGATAGCCAGGAACTCTGTAGAACTGATGCCTCAGGGAAATCAGAGTTTGGACACATGAGGTAAAACAGTCTCAAGTGTGTAGAGCAGCTGACATCAGCAAAATCTGTAAGTTCTTGTGGCCAGGGGGCCCATTCCCCACTCTGCCTGGCACAATGGACTGTTTTGCAGCTAGCTTCCCAAGGGAGAGGGGCAGCTGATGCTGGGAACCAAGAGGGAGGCTCAACCCAGCCCCAGTTGCAGAACTGATTAACAAACCAGGGCTGCTGAACAAAACTCCAACCATAGATAAACTGAGACCAGACACTAGAGATTCTGGGAGCAGTCAGCCTGGTGGAGAGGAGATATGGCTAGCAAAAAAACAAAGAACAAGAACAAAAACAGAGACTTTTGGAGTTGGGGTAAACATAATGTGGAGAAGGGCTGGGGCCAAACAGAATCAGGCACATGTGCAAACCCAGTTGGACAGGGCACTTCTCTGAAAAGCCAGTTTTTCTGTTTTTTGTTTGTTTGTTTGCTCCTCAGTTGCTCTCCAACTCCTGCCAACCATGAATGCTATATCTGGCAAAACTGTCCTTCAAAAATGAGGGAAAGGTTAAAATAATTTCAGACCAAAAGACACTGAGAGAGTTTGTGAATAAGAGACTGGCAGTACAAGAAATACTAACAGGAGTGCTACAAACTGATAGAAAAAGACAGGAGAGAGAGGCTTGAAGAAGAGTATAGAAATGAGGATTATCAGGAAGGGTAAAAGGAGAGAGAGGAAAAATAAGACATTACATATAAAATCCAAAAGGCAAAATGGTAGTAGAAAGAACTGCCCCTACAGTAATAACAATAATGTTAATGGATTAAATTCCCTAATAAAGAGACACAGACTGGGAGAATGGATTAAAAAACAGGATCCATCTATATGCTGTCTACAAGAAACTCACTTTAGACAAAAGGGCAAAAATAGGCTGAAAGTGAGAGGTTGGAAAAAGATATTCATGCAAACAGCAAGCAGAAAATGCGGGAGTAGCTATATTAATATCAGACAAATTAGATTTCAAAAGTAAAACAAATAATAGAGGCAAAGAAGGACAATATATATTAATAAAAGGGCCAATTCATCAAGAAAACATAATAATCATAAATATTTATGCACCAAGAGAGTACCCCAAAATTCATGAGGCAAACACTGGGAACACTGAAAGAAGAAGTAGATACCTCAACCATAATAGTTGGAGACTTCAATACACCACTGTCATCGATGGATAGAACACCTAGACAGAGGATCAATAAGGAAAGGAGATGTTGAATTGTATGACAAATGAACTAGACTTAGGAGGTATTTATAGAACACTACACCACACAACAGCAGGATACACATTTTTCTCAAGTGCTCATGGGACATTCTCTAGGATTGACCACCTGGGTCACAAAGAAAATCTCAACAAATTAGAAAATATTGATGTTATAAAAAACATTTTCTCAGATCATAATGAAATGAAGTTGGAAATAAATAAACAGCAGAGGACTGTAAAATTCACAAATACGTGGAGGCTAAACAACACACTCTTTGAAAACCAGTGTGTAAAGGAAGAAAGTACAAGAGAAATTAGTAAATACCTTGAAGCAGATGACAATGAAAACACAACATTTCAAAAGTTATGGGATGCAGCAAAGGTGGTGCTGAGAGGAAATGTATTGCCCTAAATGCCTGCATTAAAAGAGAAGAGAGAGCAGAAATTAAGAACAGCAAACTAACCCCAAAGCAAAGAGAAGGAAAGAAATAAAAAAGATTAGAGCAGAAATAAATGAAATTGAAAACAGGAAAACATTAGAGAGAATCAACAAAACCAGAAGTTGGATCTTTGAAGATACTATGAGCAATTATATGCTAATAAAGTACACAATTTAGATGAAATGGATAACTTCCTTGAAAATCACAAATAACCAACATTGACTCAAAAAGACATAGACAACCTCAACAAACGAATCACAAATAGAGTGAGTCAGACATCAAAAAGCTCCCAAAAAAGAAAACCCCTGCACCAGATAGCTTCACATGTGAATTCTACCAAGCTTTCAAGAAAGAATTACTACCAATCCTGCTTAAACTCCTCAAAAAAATTGAGGAGCAGGGGAAGCTGCCCATCTCATTCTATGAAGCCAAAATCACCCTAATACCAAAACCAGACAATGATAATACAAAAAAAAAAAAAAAAAAAAAAAGAATTAGAGACCAATCTCTTTAATGAGTATAGATGCAAACATCCTCAAAAAAATACTCGCAAAACAAATCCAGTAGCACATTAAAGGTATTATACACTATGACCAGGTGGGGTTTATTCCAGGTATACAAGGCTGGTTCAACACAAGAAAATCAATTAATGTAATGCACCACATCAATAAATCAAAGCAGAAGAACCACATGATCATCTTGATAGATGCAGAAAAGGCATTTGACAAAATTCAACATCCTTTCTTGAGGAAAACACATCAAAGGATAGGAATAGAAGGGAATTTTCTCAATATGAGAAACGCAATACATGAAAAACCCACAGCTGACATTACACTCAATGGGGAGAGACTGAAAGCTTTCCCTCCAAGATCAGGAACAAGACAGGGATGCCCACTGTCACCATTCTTATTCAACATTGTTCTGGAAGTGCTATCTAGAAAAATTAGGCAAGAAAAAGAAATAAAAGGCATCCAAATCAGACAGGAAGAAGCAAAACTGTCACTGCAGATGACATGATCCTATATGTAGAAAATCCGGAAAAATCTACAGTAAAGCTATCAGAACTAATCAATGAATACAGCAAAGTGGCAGGCTACCAGATCAACATGCAAAAATCTGTAGTTTTCTTATACTCAAGTAATTTGCAAAAAGAGGAAGAAATCAAGAAATTCCATTTATGATAACCAACAAAACAAGTATTTAGGAGTAAACTTAACAAAGGCCACAAAAGACCCATACAGAGAAAGCTATAAGAAACTGCTAAAATAAATTTAACAGGAACTAAAAAAATGGAAGAACCTACCATATTCATGGGTTGGAAGACTAAATATAATTAAGATGTAAATTCTACCTAAACTGATTTATAGACTCAATGCAACATCAATTAAAATGCCAACAACTTACTTTGCAGAAACAGAAAAAACAATAACCAAATTTATTTGGAAGGGAAAGGTGCCCCAAATAGCCAAAAATATCTTGATAAAGAGGAATGAAGTGGTAGGTCTAACAAAACCTGACTTTGAAGCATTTCACAAGGCTACAGTGATCAAAACAGCATAGTACCTGTGTAAGGAAACATACACTGACCAATGGAATCAAATTGAGTGTTCAGAAATAGACTCTTCTACAGACAATTGATCTTTGATAAGGCAGTCAAGCCAAGACACTTTTCTGAAGAGGAAATACAAATGGCTCAAAAAATATGAAAAAATGCTCAAATTCACTAGCTATTAGGTAAATGCAAATCAAAATCACAGTTGAATATCATCTCACACCTATCAGAATGGTCATCATCCAAAAAGAAGAAAATTATATGTGTTGGAGAGGATGTGGAGAAAGAGGCACAATTATTCACTGTTGGTGGGAATGTAAAATGATGCAACCACTCTGGAAGACAGTGTTTCAGTTCCTCAGGAAGCTAAGTATAGATTTGCCATATGACCCAGCTATTCCATTGCTAGGTATATACTCAGAGGAACTGAAAGTTAAGACATGAACAGATATTTGTAAACCAATGTTTATCACAGCATTATTCACAATAGCTGAGAGATGGAAACAGCCTGATGTCCATCAATGGTTGAGTGGGTAAACAAACTGTGGTACATAGATACAATGGAATATTAGGCAGCTGTAAAGCAGAACAAAGACATGGAGCATATAATAATGTGGATGACTCTTGAGGACATTATGTTGAGTGAAGTTAGCCAGAACCAAAAGGACAAATACTGTATGGTCTTGCTAATATGAACTAACATTAATAAGCAAACTTTGAGAGTTATAAGCTGATAACACAGGATACCAGGAGATAGAAAGAGAGTAGAGATCAGGCATTTGATGCTGAAGGACTACAGAATGTTCAGCAGGATTGGTTGTATAAATCCAGAAATAGATAACACAATACTATGTGGTGGTAGCACAATATTGTAAGTACACTGAACAAAGATGTCCATGAGTAAAGCTGAAAGAGGTGGGCTATGGACATGAATGACACCTGGGGTAAAGATAGAAGATAAAAACTGGGACTCTTTAGCTTAGGAAAAACTGGATTGGTCAATGACTGTGACTAAATGTACAAATATAAAACTGCTCTTGCACCTGGGAGAACACATGAATATCAACCATGCAGAGTGTTGGAAATGGGATGGTATTGGGGAAAAAACATAATCAAAGCAAAATGCAGTCTATGCTCAACAGTAAGATTGTAATATGTTGAGCATTAAATGTAACAAAGGGAATATACCAAAGATAAATGTCTATGAGTGGGGGATAAAAGGGAGGGATATGGGATTCCTGTTAATGGTGTTACCTGGCCCTACTGTTATATTTTATTATATGATATTATATTTTTCTTTTTATTATCATTTTTATTATTCATTAAAAAACAAACTTAATTTTGTAGTAATCAATATGTTCAAGTGCTGACAGTGGTGGTAAGTGCACAAATGTGTGATGATAACCATGAACAACTGATTGTACACTGTGGATAATTATATGGTATGTGAATATAGCTCTATAAAATTGTATGAAAAATATAAACAGGGATAAAAGTGCTGGAGAAAACATGGAGAGAAGGATGTATGTATTTATGGTTGGTTAGGAGGCAGAATGGTATAGTCTTTCTGGAGGACAGTAGGAAGCTAACTATGTGGGTGCCATAAGGTCCTGCAACCTCCTGCAGGGACATGAATGGACATTTGTATGTTGGTGTTTATGGAGACATTATGTTTGATTTGCAATGGTTGGAGGTGGCCTAAGGGTACATTGACTGAGGAACAGAGTGGTGAACTGTTGTGTGTGCATACAATGGAATATTGTGCAACTGCGAGAAAGAGTGAAGCTGTGAGATATACATTGAGGTGAATGGATCCTGTAGACAGCATTTTGAGTGAACAACACCAGAAGCAAAGACAAACACTATAATGCTTCACTAATATGGACTAACTGCAATGCATAAACTCAGAATTGAACCTTAGAGCACAGCTTATTAGGGGAACACTTATTTTAATGATCCCTATGTTATAAACTCTTACAGCAGTCACATCTATTCCTGAATTGTAATGCCTATCTCCAGATTGTGAGATGCTGATCCCCTGTGTATAACCTGATTGATCCCTGGAACTTTGGGTATCAGTGTGACACCTGAAACTCAGAGCTAGAACTCAGCAGATACGAATGTCAGTATTAGCACATACAGCAACTGTTAAAAAAGCTGAAAAAGAATCCAGACTTCAACTAGAGATATGAATGAAGCAGATGTGATTAGGATTATGGCAAATCAGGCCAAAGGGTAAAGGACAATACTGACTGCATTTTAAAATTTCAACTTCCAAGTTAGACCAAGGGAAGAGATGTTTAATTGGTGCAAGATCTATATTTCACAAACAATTTAACTCATACAGTTTGTTCAAATACCATAATTACATGGAACTTTTAATAGGAATTATGACCTGGTAGGTTTGCATAGTTAGTGTGAAATAGTGACACATCCCAAAATAATTTGGAAAGAGAATAAAAATATATAAGCAGGAACCCCCTGAAGAGCTGAGTGAAAATGCAGAGGTGTTGGGCTTCTTCACCGAATTGTTGCTGGTGTTCTCACAAACATTGAGGAGTGGTGGTTTGATGTTCTGAGCCCTGTATCATGGAACTTGCCCTTATGAAGCTCATTACTGCAAAGGAGAGGCTAAACCTGCTTACAGTTGTGCCTAAGAGTCTCCCCCTGAGTGCCTCTTTGTTGCTCAGATGTGACCCTCTCTCTCTAGCTAAGGGAACTCTCCAAGTGAATTTACTGCCCTCCCCACTATGTGGGATTTAACTCTTAAGGGTGTAAATCTCCCTGACACCATGGGATATGATTCCCAGGGACAAATCTGGACCTGGCATCATGGGATTGAGAACATCTTGACCAAAAGGGGGATGTGAAATGAAATGAAGTAAAGATTCAGTGGCTGAGAGATTCCAAATGGAGTGAAGATGCACTATATAGATGAACCTTTTTAGGTTTTAATGTATTGGAATAGCTAGAAGTAAATACCTGAAACTATCCAACTGCAGCCCAGTAGCCTTGACTCTTGAAGATTATTGCATCCAATGTAGCTTACAGATGGTGACAGTGTGATTGTGAAAGCTTTGTGGATCACACTCCCTTTATCCAGTATATGGATGGATGAGTTAAAAAATGGGGATAGAAAACCAATTGAAAAATAGGATGGGGAGATGATTTGAGTGTTCTTTTTTACTTTCCTTTTTTGCAATTTTATTGAGATATAATCACATAATATACAATCATTCAAAGTGTAAAGTGTATAATCATTGTTTCATAGTATCATCATACGGTTTTGCTTTCATAAACACAGTCAAACTCTGAACATTTTCATTACTCCAAAAAATAAGAAAAATTAAAATAAAAAGAACATCCAAAACTTCCCATTCCCCTCCTCCTCCCATTGTCCATTTACCTTTTTCTAATACAGTTTAATTGAGATATATTCACACACCTTGCAGTCATCCACAGTATACAATCAGTTATTCACAGCACCATCATACAGCTGTTGTTCATAACCAGAATCAATTTTTGAACCTTTTCCTTACTCCAAAATAAAAATAAAGGCAAAAAAGGGCTCTTAACTCTTCTCTTCCTGTCCATCCTCCCCTATTCTTCATCTAATTTTTGGCCCCATTTTTCCACTCATCTGTCCATACACTGGATAAATGGAGTGCAAGCCACAAGGTTTTCACAGTCACACAGTCACACTATGCAATCTACATAGTTATAGTCATCTTCAAGAATCAAGGTCACTGGGTTGCAGTTTGACAGCTTCAGGTGTTTCCCTCTAGCCATTCTAACACACTAAAGACTAAAAGGTGATGCCTATATAGTGCATAAGAATACCCTCCAGAGTGACGTCTTGAATCGATTTGAAATCTCTCAGCCACTGGAACCTTATTTTGTTTCATCTCTCTTCCCTCTTTTGGTCAAGAAGATCTTCTCAATCCCACAGTGCTGTGTCCAGGCTCATCTCCAGGAGTCATTTCCCACATTGCCAGGGGGATTCGTACCCCTGGGAGCCACATCCCACCTAGGGGGGAGGGCAGTGAGTTCACCTGCCTAGTGGGCTTAGTGAGAGAGGGGGCCACATCTGAGGAACAGAGGCTCCCTGGGGGGGGGGGGCAGGACTACTAGGCAAAATTATAAGTGGGCTTAGCCTCTCCTTTGCAGCAACTAACCTCACAGGGGAAAGCCCCCTGATCTAAGAATCAGCCCATTAAATTGGCAGCCCTAAATGTTTGTGGGAAAATCAGCAAAAGCCCAGGTGGGGAAGTCCAGCACTTTCACATTTCTCCCCAGCTCCTCGGGGAGCTCCAGAAATACTTAAACTCTGCCCATATCGCTCTGGGATATGTTGGGATTTCACCCCAGCCTGTATAAACACACAAAATCCCACTTTCCATTCAAAGCTCCATGAACCTATGGTGTTCAGACAAATTGATCATACAAGTTAAATTATCTAGTGTGCTATAGAAAATATAGATCCTGCACCAGATAAACATCTCCTGCCTTGGTCCTCACACATAAGTTGTAGTGTTTGTTTGTTTGTTTCTTTTATTTTATTGAGATTGTTCACATACTGTACAATTATCCAAGGATCCCAAGTGCCCAATCAGTCGTCCATGGTACCATCATACAGCTGTGCATCCATCACCACAGTTAATTTTTTTCCAATTTTTAGAACATTTTCATTATTCCATAAAAGAAATAAAGACAAAAAAGAAAACTCAGTTCCTCTCCTACCCCTAACCACCCCCCTCCATTATTGAATAATAGTATTGGTATAGTATGTTTGTTACTGTTGATGAAATAATGTTAAGGTACTGTTAACTATAGTGCATAGTTTGCAATAGGTGTATAATTTTTTTCCTATATACCCCTCTATTATTAGCTTCTAGTTATAGTGTCATACATTTGTTGTAGTTCATGAAAGACATTTCTAATATTTTTAAAGTTAATCACAGACACTGTCCACCACAAGATTCACTGTTTTATACATTCCCATCTTTTAACCTCCAGCTTTCCTTCTGGTGACATACATGACTCTGAGCTTCCCCTTTCTACCACATTCACACACCATTCAGCACTGTCAGTTATTCTCACAATAACTTGCTACCGTCACCTCTGTCCACTTCCAAACACTTAGGTTCAACCTAGTTGAATGTTCTGCTCATTATTAGCACTGCTCCCCATTCTTCAGCCTCGCTCTTTATAACCTGTTAACTTATATTTCATGTCTATGTATTTACATATTATAATTAGTTCATATCAGAGAGACCAATATTTGTCCTTACGTGTCTGACTTATTTCACTCAATGTAGTGCCCTCAAGGTTTCTTCCTTAACCCATTTTTTTAAGATGGTTTTGTTCACCTACCATACTGTCTGTCCTAAGTAAACAGTCAGTGGTTCCCTGTATAGTTACAAGTTTATGTATTCACCACCATCACCATTATCTATACAAGGACATCATATTGATTTCTTCCACAAAGAAGGAGGAAGAGTCAAAGAAGGTAGAGAGACAAAAGAAAAAGAAAGAACAAAACAACGTGACAGCTAAAAAGCTACAAAAGGAAAGATAGAACTAAACTCAAGTAGAATAAAAGAATCAGACAACATCATCAATGCCAAGAGTCCTATACGCCTCCTTTATGTCCCCCTTTTATAGGCTTTTAGCTTTGGTATGTTGCCTTTTTTACATGAAAGGAAGCACCATACAATGAATGTTTCTGTTAACTATAGTTCCTAGTTTACATTGATTGTGTTTTTCCCAACAGCACCCCATTTTTAACACCTTACAAGGTTGACATTCATTTGTTCTCCCTCATGTGAAAACATAATTGTATAATTTATCACAATTGTTGAGCATTCTAGGTTTCACTGAGTTATACAGTACCAGTCTTTATCTTTTCTCTTTCCTTTTAATGTCCCACATGCTCCTAACCTTCCTCTTTCAACCATACCCACAGTCATCTTTGTTCAGTGTACTTAGATTGCTGTGCTACCACCACCCAAAATTGTGTTCCAAACCCATCACTCCTTTCTTTTCCTATTTGTCTGTATTGCTCCCTTTACTATTTCCTGTAGCGTAAATATCTTGTTCACAGATTCTCTCATTGTCTGTTTGTCAGAGAATATTTTAAACTCTCCCTCATATTTGAAGGACAATTTTGCCAGGTATAGGATTCTTGGTTGGTGGTTTTTCTCTTTTGATATCTTAAATACATCACACCACTTCCTTCTTGCTGCCATGGTTTCCATTGAGAAATCCACATATAGTCTTACCAAGTTTCCTTTGTATGTGGTGGATCACTTTTCTCTTGCTCCTTTCAGGATTCTCTCTTTGTCTTTGATGTTTGATAATATGATTTTTAAGTGTCTTGGTCTAGGCCTGTTCAGAACTATTCTGTCTGGGGTATGCTGCACTTCTTGGATCTGTAATTTTATAACTTTCGTAAGAGATGAGAAATTTTCAGATTATTTCCTTTATTATTTCTTCTGCCCCTTTTCCCTTCTCTTCTCCTTCTGGGACACCCATGACACATTTATTGGTGTGTTTCATGTTGTCATTTAATTCCCTGAGACATTGTTCATATTTTTCCATTCTTTTCCCTGTCTGTTCTTTTGTGTGTAGGATTTCAGTTGTCTTGTTCTCCAGTTCCTGAGTGTTTTTTTCTGCCTCTTGAGATCTGCTGTTGTATGTCTCCATTGCATTTTTCATCTCTTGTGTTGTGCCTTTCATTTCCATAGCTTCTGCCAGTTGTTTTTCAAACTTTCAATTTCTACCTTATGTTCACCTTGTGTTTTCTTTATAGCCTTTGTCTCTTTTGCTATATTTTCTCTGAACTCATTGATTTGGTTTTTTATTTTATTTAGCATATCTCTTTGAAAATGTTTAATAGATTGTTTCATTGAAGTGAAACAATATCTCAATTGTACCTTGATTGAGGTGTAAGTTTATTCCTTTGACTGGGTCATATCTTCATTTTTCCTAGTATACATTGTAGTTTTCTGTTGTGTAGGCATCTGGTTTCCTTGGTTACCCCAGTCAAATTTTCCCAGACCAGAATGGGTTCAGGTCTCAGAATGGGGTTATAATCAGGGCATATCTTATTGGAATGACAGACTTTCCTGTGAGGTTTCCAGTTGCTGTGCTTTTCCTAACCTGCCCAGCAGGTGGTACCTGCCAGCCTGCCACTCCCAGTTGCATAAGGAGATATGTTTTGGCTTCAGTTTCTGTTTTGGCTGTTTTGCCCCAGGCTCTGGGGTCTGGTTCTGAAGGGAAAGCTGGGCCCCACCTCCTTATTCTTAGGGAAGATACACCCCCTAGGTATTTATCATTTGCATTTGAATTCTCTCTGTCTCTGTTATCTTCACCCCTGTCTGGGTCAGAGTGCTGTGAACTGAGAATGGCTGTGGCTCTCTCTCTTGAGTCCCTGAGTTTGAGAGAGAAAAAAAGGGACAGAAAGCCCTCTTTTGGGGCCAGTATGTGGCCCTCCAGTTTCACTCATTGGCCAGAGGTAAGACCCAGTCTTCTTGGCTCCCTCTCCCAGTACGGATGAGTCTTCTGGGTTCTTTAAGGTCAAGTCATCACTAAAACCCTCTGCCTGCTTTTTGGGAGTTTGTAGCTTGTATTCAGTGGTCTACATTTGTTAATTAAAACCCCAGTTGGAGCTCAGCTGAGCTATATTTGCTTACTTGGAGAGTGCTGCTAGTTTCTACCACAGTGAGGTTTTGCAGCAAAGCCTGCCTTGGTGGAGGGGACTCTTGGAATGGTTCTGCAGCTTATACTTACAGATTCTGTGCTGTGATCTCAGGCATTCCTCCCAAACCACATTGGTGTATGAAGTGTGGAGAGTCACGGTTGTCCCCCAAAAGTTATTCCAGATTATTTACTAGTTGTTCTTGGTTGTTTATCAGTTGTTTCAGGGGAGTGACTAAATTCCACTCCTCTCCATGCCACCATCTTGCCACTCCTTCTTTTTTACATCTATTTTTTTTTTTTCTTAGCTTTACTTTTTCTGGTACAAGGAAAATGTTCAAACAATAGATTGGGGTGATGAGTGCACAGCTATATGATGGTACTGTCAACAATTGATTATACACTTTGGATGATTTTATGGTGTGAATATATCTCAATAAATCAGTTAAAAATTATATTTTTTATAAATCTGGAATACTCACTTCATGGCACTGATGATGATGAATTTTAAATTCATCAATAGAGGAAAAAAATCCATACAATGTATTATGGCTTTTCTTGTATAAAACAACTGAGGTGATTTTTACTTTTAATTTATTTTGGATTTCTACATGGACCTCAAGTTTTCAAATATTTCTTCCCTCTCTGTGATATAATCAATTTTACTCCTTCTTCTGGATCTTTCTCAGTAGTTCACAACTAAAAGAGCATCTTTCAAGGTTGCCAGTGACCTCCATTTTGTTAAATCCTGAAGTCATTTCTCAGTCCTCTTCTTACTTAGCATCAGTTGTACATATTGGTGATCACATTCTGCTTCCTGAAACACTCTTCATTTTGCTTTTGGAGCTCTGTTTTCTTCTAGCTTTGGTTATATGATTTTGGTGATTCCTCCTCAGTCTTTTTTAGCTGTTTTGCCTCTTCTCTCTGACCTCTTAATGTTAGAGGGTACCTGTGGGTTCCCAGGGCCCAGGCCTCTCCCTGTCACTCTGTGAAATCCAAAAAGCACATAGCAGCCTGCATGACCTAGGTCAACTAATGTTTAAGCTAATCTCCACAGGGAGGCAGGAATGTGCAGGTGGTCACTGTGAGCTGCACCAGGTTCTCCTCTGCATAGGATGCTAGCCCACGCCTCACTCTTTTCCAGAGTCCTTGTGGTTTTATCTGACTGTTATTCTCTGGAGTCCTTGAGGTGTTATCTGACACCCTAAGGATACTTAATCTTTCCCTTATTTATATAGTGGTGAGACGTAAGTTTATATTTTCAACTGGTCCTTTACTTTGAACTTCAAATTTCAATACCCATCATCACCTGGATTTCTGTCACTCATTTCACCCTTAACAAGCCCAAAATTGGACTCTTGAGAGTCCTTCAAAAACCTGTTACTCCAGGTTAATAGAACCCCTCTCTGTCAATGGAATCTTCATCTTTGTAATTGATCAGGCCAATAACTTTGGAGTCAAAATTGAAACTTTTTCTTATACCACTCTTCAAATATTTCTACAAATCTCTTTGGCTGTATCTTGAAAATACACTCAGAAACAGACCACTTCTCAGTGTCTCTACCACAACTACCCTGATTCAAGGCATCTGCTTGGATTATTATAACAGCCTCCTAACAGGTTTCCTAGCCCAAACCCTTCTTCATCCATTATATGCACTTCAACTAAAGTTGATACAATGCTGAACAAACCACAGTACTTTCTAACCTGTATTCCCTCTGTGATCTTATCTCAAACAATTCTGATCCTTGTTCACCCAGTTCCAGTCACCCTGAACTTATTACTTTTACTAGACAACAATTATTAAACAGGTGCTAAAATAATTGTGTATATGCAGGAATTAATCATATTATATTGGCATGAAGAAAGTTCCAAGAAAATCTTAAACACCTTCCCAAATGTTTGCAGCCTTTAAATCAATGATTGCATACTTCAGAATTTATTCTAGAAAACTATTAAAAGACTTGTTGTTTTATGGAAGAGTATTAATCAAATTTTAAAATGGTTCATACTCTTTTGTTGTACTGCTGCTGGTTGTATAAATCAATCCACTATGGTGGAAAGGGTTGGACTTTCTGTCAGGAGACCTAGTTTGTACTCAAAACTGCTCCACATTTTTGGAATGTTTAGGAATTTATTCAAGTTACTTGAATTCCAGTTCCTCATGTATAGAAGAAGGGGACTGAGCTAAATCAGTTATTTCACAAGCAAAATAAAGATAAGCACTGGAACACTTTAATATATGAAATTGCATGAGCTTACTATATAAATGGCTAAGTGGAAAGCTGCCCCAATAGCAGAAGATTGGAGGTGAGTGGAGATTTGGAGCCTCCACTTTCCTTAGGAGCATGTGGGGAACCTGCACAACATTCCAGGGGTCCATAGATCAAGGTTTGAAATTCCCTGGATTAGGAAATCACTCTGTTCCTTCCCATGTCTTTTATAATCTTATTTTTTTGCCTCTCCTTGACCTTTGCTTGCAATCAGTTAAGTCCGAATTTCCTATTTGTGAAATTTTATTAATTTTATTCCTTCTTTATCTATCTATGCCTGTCTCATGAGTTCCGAATGCATAGAGGGAACTTTTGCAGTAGCCTCCAATAGAATGCACTCACCTGTAGCCTTTTCCCCTCCAGTCAATTCCACAGCCACTGTCGGTGTCATATTCCTAAAGCATATTCTCCTACACTGAAACCGTGAATTGCATTCCATGTTCCAATATGTTAAGTACAAAATCCCAAGGCCTGTCCTTGAGATCTTCCAAAATACATTCCAGTAAATCTCTCTGGCATATGCCATCTCTAGCCAAGAAAGAGTAGTTGGTCTGGGATCTCTTTCAATTTTCTTTACTCATATATTTGTTTATTTTGATCTATGTGTACTGTGTAATATACCTTCATTCACTGTCTCTGCCTTTCAAAACACTGCAACTCAGTTAAAACTACATTTTTGTCATCTTCACAAACACTGCTTTGTTGCTCTCTTTTTTCCCCTTTCTGTTTTCCTCCTCCCCCCTCCCCTTCCTTCTTCATTGTTCTTCCATCTTTCCTGATCTTTCCAACAAAATATTATCTTTTCCAGTGTGGAATTCCTGGATCATTTTGTTTGCACTTCTCTTATAATATGTCAACTATTCTATTTTGCATTGTGTTTTGGTTTATTTTCTTTAATTGTACTTTCTAAATTACAAGCTACTCAAAGATAAACTGTCATTTATTCTTGAGTTGGTATTCTGTGGTTTTCCATGTATAAGATACACAATTTTTTAAATTTCTGAATCAAATTTAATCTGGGGGATGTAGAAAAATATGACAATCTGTTTTGCCAAATGATTTTTAATTTGGTATAATATTTTAGTACACCTATCATTACAGTATTTAAAAGGTGGCATGAAACAATGTTTTTCACAGAAAACGTTAATGGTAGTAATTGGGACTGAACTGATCCTGCAGAGAGGATAAAAGGGGCTTTATGGAATTCAATTACAGTCCTAGAAAATGCCCAGAAATCTTACCTGTGTTTAAATATTCATAGAAAATGAATTCCACACTAGTTACAAGAGTCTGTTAAAATAACGAGTATATATATACTATATATATATATAATATACACACACACACACACACACATATATATAATATATATATATATATATTATATATATATATATAATATTGGAAACACGGTGTTTCCAAGTATTTACCCTTACATGGAAATAATATTTGCAAGGTCATGACTTAAAGGACTTGTTAGCAATGGCCCCCTGGGACAAATTACCCTTCAATGAGAAATATATTTCCAAATCTACCTCCTCTTATATAAAGTGTGTAAAGTACAAGGACAAGCATGTTTCAAGCAATATGAGAAGAATGCATTTTTGATACCATCGCAATAACTCACATTATTCCTGTGGAATTCCTGAAATAAAAAGGACAAATTCCACCTCTCTTACTGAATCTATATGACATCCCAGCAATGACTCATGTAAGTTTTAATACCTCTGCCACATCAAATAGTTTTCTGTAGAGAAACTTTGTTTTTGTAATTTTCTATTACTCCATTTGTATTAATGAGGTGGAATTTATGTTTTTGAACTCCCATTTAATGTTCTGAAATGAGGTATTTTATTTTCCATATGCTATAATACTTCATCCCAGCAAAAGTGTATTTCTCTTCTGCAGAATCAGCCACTCTGTTATCTGAGTTTATAATTCGAGTTATATAGCATAAATGTGTTGCTACAGTGGATGGCTACTATGTTTGCTTCAGCTAAATTGCTTCTTTAGACATGGAGACACATATAGTTTTTAGTTGTTGAATTGATCTCTATCACATATTACGCCAACATAGTATAGAATCCTTGTCATACAGTTTCTACAATGAAAATTAAAGCTTTGTCATTTCTTTGCCATATGATTCTGGCCAATGAATTAACTTCACTAGATACTGTAATGTAAGGATAAAACTATACCTTAAGTGTTACTGTGAACATTCTCAATTACTTACACACATACACACTAAGTAACTGGATGAAACCAAAGGAGTTTTTCCAATTGGGTAAATTAGTGAATGAAATAATTATCCTATTAAGTTATTTTAGTTATCTTAATGACCTCTCTGGTTATTCTAATAAAAATTTTTGATGGACTATTTATTAACATTGACAATCCGGTGTGTCATTCTTAGTTTATAGTGAGTTGTAGATATTTTGATTTCCATACTCTCAGAGACTTCAACATATTTACATATTGGTTTCACAAATACCTAGTTTCAGCCATCTGATGGGTGACAGGCCCATAATTTAGAGATCATGAAGAGTCATATACATAAAAATTAAAAGATCAACCTAACTCTTTCACCTCAATCAGGATAAGTTTCAGAGCCCATCTTCTCTTTTGCTTATTTTTTTCAGCTTGTGTCTTGTGAATTTTTTCCACTTCCTGTTTTATTGATTTATTTCTCTTCCTTTTACCTTTAATTTGCCTTTGTAATGACTTTGGGACAGGAGAAAACACCCATTTGATTTTTCATGATTTCTATTAAGTTTATACAGTGCAGTTTATGGAATTACTCAGAAACACTTGGCCAGTGGCAAAGATTTGATTTAAAATTTGGTTTCTGATACCTAATGTTATTCCCTAGATTGTGTGTCTCTCATATGAATTAGAAGTCTGATTAATCATTAAAAGGTTTACATTAAAATATTGTCTTCTGCTACACTATTAGTAAAACTTCACCCTAATTAATGCCATGTGATCACTTTTGTGGTATTCAGAGATATCCATTTAAAACAGTTCAAGTTTCTTATTTTCAACATCTGTCTTCTGGTTTTTAATATTTATTTTTACATTTCATGTTACATTATTTCTCAGACACAAAACAGAAGAATATGTTGATGAATGAAAAGAAAAATGAAACAATTGGAGTTTTATGTTAGAGCTTGGAAGACTTTACTAGGTAGAATTTTGAAGAAGTAATATAACCCTTCTGAAGAAGCTTATTTTTGAAAATTAAGGGGTACTATATGTCTAATTACAAGGGACATGCAAGAGATGCTAGCCCATTGATGGTATTCCTTATGACGGTATTAAGGAAAAGGATCATCTAGAAGGAATAGAATTTTGGGGTGTGATTTTAGGGGTCAGAGGTGTGCTGAAAATCCTCACCCTTATTCTCCTTCACCCTTAGGCTGTAATTTCTATGAAAGAATTTCATCATCTTTGGCATAGGGATTGATTACTGATGAAATTCCGTTTCCACAATCCCCACCTCCACAACACCGCCACTCCCCTGCCCTCTTTGTCCAAGAGAGGTGGCATTTGGAAATGAAACTTCTCAAACTTTCACTCCAATGAATTCACTTGGCATACTTTTTTTCATGGACACCAATGCTTAAACATTTTTTCGAAGAACTGAACTTATAAATTAATTATTAAGTCTTCCACTATACTTCTTGCAATAATAAAAACTTATGGGTTGTGCAAAAACTTTTTAAGTAGGACAACAAAAGCAGAAACCATTTGGAACAATTATAGGTCTGAATTTATTAAAATATTTTGAACAATTTCATAGAAAATATACATACAATTAAAAGGAAAATAGCAAACCCAAATGTTTCTGGAATATCTGTAAAAAGGATAATACTTTAATATGTAAAGTGTTCTTGGAGCAAAGACTAAACAAGTTGAACAGCCCAATAGAAAACTGGGCAGAGGTCATGGATAGGCAATTGAGGAGGGAAAAAATACAAACGGCCAATCCATGTGTGAATAAATGGTCAACCACATTAATAATTATAAAATGCATACAAACAGTAATAAGATGCAATTTCATGTAGCAAATAAACAAAGATAAAAAATGTAACATACTATCTTGTCAAGAATGTTGAGGTGCAAAATGTACATTCTCTTGCAGCATTTCAGAGATGACTTTTTCTATAATGAACCAAAAATTTCTGAAGTATATAATTTCTAAAGTATATAAATTTCTGAAGTATATAAATATAATGATGTACACTAAATAAATAAATAAATATGCATGTAATGCTTTAGCTAAAATTAAACTTATCATAGAACTGTTAATAATAAGGAAAATTGAAAACATCCCTATAATTAAATGTAGCAATATTTATCACATATTGTTGAGTGGTAAGTTATAAATAATATTCACTTTATGTACAGTTATATATATCACTATAATATCACTCTTAATTAGGATCACTACACAGTTTCACATTTGTAAATAATGTTATTTTGATCATGTAATTATTTTCATGGTAAGGGGAACAAAGACATCAGACTTAATATATTAGACACCAGCTACAGGCCAAGCAATTCTTGAAGTATTTCACCCTTTCTAGTTCATCTAGGCTTACAAAAATCCTATGAGGCATGTAGTTATTATTATTATTTCCCCCAATTTAGAGATGCAAAACTGAACCACAGGGAGTTTCATTTGCCTAAGATCACAGCACTAGGAATTATAAAAGAAAAAAATTAAAATCTCTCAGTATTACTCTAGAGCTTAACTATACTATTTATCCTACTTTGTAGGAATTTTTAAGTGGTGGAGATGAAGTGCAAATTGTCTTTTTAGAATATAGAGGTCATGCTACAATGCAGATATGAAAGACAAGGATGTGCAGTAGCTACAAAACAAATGATTGCATGCAACATGTTTGAGTGCTTAAGAAGATCTAAAGTACATAAGTATATTGAGAGGTTTGATGAGCATCTTGGCTTGGCTCATTTAGTCTCACAGTGTATGATGTTATTTCTATTTCCATTTTGCTTTGCAGGAAAATCTCTGAACCGGGATAAGAAATTGGAAATCATGGACCAAGGAAATGACTCAAGAGTTACTGAATTTGTATTGCGTAGTCTTTCAGGTCTTCGAGAGCTTCAACTTTTCTATTTTGCATTTTTTATACTTTTCTATTTATCCATTGTGCTGGGGAACCTCCTCATTGTGTTCACCACCATTTCAGAACCTGTACTACACACACCCATGTACTTCCTTCTCAGTAACCTCTCCTTCATTGACATGTGTCTTTCCACATTTGCCACCCCCAAAATGATTGTTGACTTCCTCATGGAGCACAAGACCATCTCTTTTGAGGGCTGCATGGCCCAGATATTCTGTCTGCATTTCTTTGCTGGTGGAGAAATGATGCTCCTGGTGTCCATGGCATATGATAGATATGTAGCCATATGTCGACGCCTGCACTATGCAGCCATCATGAGCTTATGCAAGTGCACAGGCGTGGTGGGCTCCTGGATCACTGGGGTTCTGCACTCAGTAAGTCAGCTGGTTTTCATAGTAAACCTTCCATTCTGTGGCCCCAATAATGTGGACAGCTTTTTCTGTGACCTTCCCCTAGTCATCAAACTTGTCTGTACTGATACATATCTCCTTCAGATTCTGATGCTTTCAGACAGCATTCTGATGGCTGTGAGCTCCTTTGTGCTCTTGCTAATCTCATACTTGGTCATCCTGTTCACCGTGCGACGTCATTCCTCAGTGGGCATGGCCAAGGCACGGGCCACCCTAACTGCCCACGTCACTGTGGTGACCCTCTTCTTTGGACCTTCCATTTTCGTCTATGCCTGGCCTTTTGACAACTTCCCAGCAGATAAGGTGCTCTCAATTTTCTATACTGTTTTCACCCCTCTCTTAAACCCCTTGATCTATGCTTTAAGAAATAAGGAAGTATTATCAGCAATGAGAAAACTAAGGAGTCGACAAGTTGGTTCTTGACAGTGTCCCAGCTTCCCCTGTGAGAAACAACTGCCATAATAAAATTCAGGGTACTGCACCTTCCTCTATGAATTACTGTTATGTCTGAAATGTCTTAGGGAGCATTTTATTTGTTTTGTATCAGAAACAATCTAACTTTGATAACATTAAAATTGGACTTTTTACCCACTGCTTTTGAAATTGTTATTTTATCCAGACAAAAATTAATTTTAATAAAAAATGTTCATTTTCTTATAGAAATAATATTTCTTTCAAATTCATGCTTCTTCTCAACTTGAAAAATATAAACATGTACCAAATACTAATGTAAGATATTTTAATCATATTTTAAAAGTTTCAGTCTAGAATTTAATTTACAGATATTTGAAGTCATCTCATTTGATATCACAATTTAGTGGCAGCTGTTATTATAAATTTTACAGATGAGGATATTGTTGCACAATTCTCACCATGCATAGGTTGCAGAGTAAATCTGAATACAGATCAATACTTCTCCTTATTCCTCCATGTATACTTACAAACATGCCTACATATAACCTTTGCTATTTAAATTATTTTTATTTTAACCAATGAACAAATGCATTGAGATAATTTTGTTTTGTATATGGGAATTCTCAATGTAAACTATTCAAGCTTAGGGATCAGAGAGTGAATAGATTGGTTTGCCAAACTCATCTGAACTCAGAAGCACAATGGATCTCTATTTTCCATTAACTATCCCACAAATAGCAAACCCTGGGTCCACAATGTTCTTTTGTCCCACTATATGAAAGAGAAGTTCATAATTGCCACTCAAAGTTAGTGGTTCAATGACTACAATAACAGATGTCTCTCCATATTTAAATAGACATTTTCACCAACATTGCTACCTATATATCTTTCTCTGTATTCCCATGCTTATCTCCAGATCATGGCCTCTAATCTACACCAACAAATAATTGAGAATATACATTTTTCAATGCTCTCCAAAAGTATGAGTATTCCCTTGGATTTTCAAAGGAATGCATATTTTTTTTTCATACTTAAATTAAATAGTTTATAAATACTCTTGGTCTAATTCCTGTTTTATCATTTAGGAAACTTAAGAGTCATCTTACAAGTTAAGTGAGATGACCACATTCACAATCCGGAAGTCAAAAACTAAGGCAAGTAACTTCATCATTCTGACTTCAGGTATTTGAGAAAGAATGCCAAAGCATAAACCTGAGTTATCCATTTGAAATAGTGTGAAAGAATTTGTAATATGCACTAGGATTTGATACCATTTATGTTTTCTCCTTCCTAATATCACCATTCTGCAATGGCTGTTTATTCCCCTCTGAAATATGGAATTAAAAATAATCTAATATATAGTTTTGTCTGAAAATATTGAGATTCAGGGTAATCTGAAACTCTTCCATAAACAAATCTACAAATTCTGTTGCATTCTTTAAAATAAGCAAATGACTTCATGGGATTCTTTGGGAGATTAAAACTGTTGGGAAGTGATTTCAGGTTATGAAAATGATGGGCAATGTGGAGCCATTGAGGGAAATAGTGCAATAGAGTAGAGAATAAGATCATTTATACCTGAGACCCAAAAGGCCTACTTCCACAGTGAATGTGTGGACTAGAGAGTGTCCTCAGGAGTATAAAACAGAACAAAATATATTTCCTCACTGGCCTGGTCTATAGTTAAAAAAAATATTTCCTCATTGGTACTATAATGATGAGAGTGCTTATATAAAAGTTTGGATTTAAATTCATATTCTCTGCATTTTCAGAAAACCTGAAAAATCAATATGGGTTTTAAGATGGCAGATTAGGAGAGACAGGGCAAAAAAAAGTCTCCATGAAAAGCACTGGATAAAAGACAGAAGGTGCTCCAGAATACCAGTTCCAGCGATGTACCAGCTGAACAAGGTCTGCTAAATCCACAGGGACTGTGCACTTGCTGAAACTGAGAGTCTACATTCTGAAACAAGTGAGTGAGGCTGCTGGGGAACTGGCAGCCATGCTGCAGTCTGGTGAAACTGGGGGATGGTGTATGGAGACAGATTAGTTTAAAAACCCAAAAGCAGCTGCGGATCTGGCAGCAAGAACCACACAGTCCAATGCAGTGGGAAGGGCTTCCTACAACCCGCACACACACTTCAGCAACCGATGTGGATGACAGCACACCTGAAGCTAATTGTGCCAGAGCCAGGAAGGTGGAGGTCCATAAAAAGGGGGAAATTACCACACCCCATGCAGTCAATTTTTCAGCAGGCTGGGAATGCCCCTGAGCAATGCAGCAGCCCAAGACTTCCCTTGCAGACTGTGCTCACCTGTGATGTGCAGTCTTCCCTCAGCAGAGGCCCTCAGAGGGCAAGCTTGGAAGAGGGAAATGCACAGAAGTCCCAGGGACCATACACCAATACCAGGGACTTGTGGGTCCATTGCACAAACAGACTGTGGGGAGACTGAACCAAAAGTTTGGACTCCTACAACAGCTTTAAGTTTCCAGGAACACCTGGGAGATTTGATTATTAAAGCTGCCCTCCCTTCCTAACCACTCAGACACAACCCCCACATTCAGGGAGGGCAGTCCCAAATACACATGGAAATTTGGTGCACCAGTTAGACCCCCACAAGATTCAGACCCCCATTCACAAAAAAGACAAAGTTGGGGAGAACTGGATTGAGGGGAATAGGTAGCTTGAGGACACCACTTGCTGGTTAGTCAGAGAAAGTGCACTCCACCAAGCTGTAGTTCTGAAAAATTAGAGATAATTGTTCAAATCAGCCAGCATATCCTAAAAGAACCCTATCAAGATAAGCAAATGCCAAGAGGCCAAAAACAACAGAAAATATTGAAGCATATGAAGGAACCAGAAGATATAGATAACCCACCCAAACACCCAAATCAAAAGATCAGAGGAGACACAGTACTGGGAGCAATTAATCAAAGAACTAAAGATAAACAATGTAAGCAAGGCACAGGATATAAAGGACATGAAGAAGACCCTAGAAGAACATAAAGAAGAAATTGCAAAAGTAAATAAAAAAATAGACGATTTATGGAAATAAAAGAAACTGTTGGCTGGATTCTTGGGAAAAACTTCCCAAACCTTCTAAACAACATAAATGCACAAATCATAGATGCCCAATGAACTCCAAACAGAATAAATCCAAATAAACCCACTCTGAGTTATATTCTGATCAAATTGTCAAATGCTGAAGAGAAGGAGCAAGTTCTGAAAGCAACAAGAGAGAAGCAATTCACCACTTACAAGGAAAACAGCATAAGACTAAGCAGTGACTACGCAGTGGCCACCATGGGACAAGAAGACAGTGGCATGACATATTTAAAATTCTGAAAGAGAAGAATTGCCAACCAAGAATTTTGTATTCAGCAAAGCTCTCCTTCAAATTTGAGGGTGAACTTAAATTTTTCACAAATGCTGACAGAATTTGCTAACAAGAGACCTGCTTTACTTGAGATACTAAAGGGAGCCCTACTGACAGAGAAACAAAGAAAAGAGAGAAAGAGATGGAAAAAGGTTCAGTAGTAAAGAGATTTAGTATGGGTACATTAAAGGACATTAAGAGAGAGAGGGAAAAAATATATCTGACAAACATAAACCAAAGGACAGGATGGCTGATTCAAGAAATGCCTTCACAGTAGTAACATTGGTTAATGGATTAAACTCCTCAATTAAAAGATATATATTGGCAAAATTAATTTAAAAAATGAACCATCAATATGTTGCATACAAGAGATTCATCTTAGACATAGGGACACAAGGAAATTGGTAGTGAAAGGGTGGAAAAAAATATTTCATGCAAGCCACAGCCAAAAAAAAGCAGGAGCAGCAATATTAATCTCAGATAAAATAGACTTTAAATGCAAGGATGTTAGGAGAGACAAAGGCCACTACATACTAATAAAAGGGGTAATTCAACAAGAAGAAATAGCAATCATGAATGTTTACGCACCCAATCAAGGTGCCCCAAATAAGACAAACATTGGCAAAATTAAAGGAAGCAATAGATGTTTCCACAATAATTATGGGAGACTTCAATACATTACTCTCTCCTATAGATAGACCAACCAGACAAAAGACCAATAAGGAACTTGAAAACCTAAACAATCTGATAAATGAATTTGAATTAACAGACTTATCTAGAACATTACATCCCAAATCACCAGGATAAACATTTTTCTCTGGTGCCCATGGAACTTTCTCCAGAATAGATCATATGCTGGGTCATAAAACAAGCCTCAATAAATTTAAAATATTGAAATTATTCAAAGCACATTCTCTGATCACAGTGGAGTACAATTAGAAATCAATAACCATCAGAGACTTTGAAAATTCACAAATATCTGGAGGTTAACACACGCCTAAAATATCAGTGGGTTAAAGAAGAAATAGCAAAAGAAATTGCTAAATATATAGAGATGAACAAAACCTATGGGATGCAGCAGAAGTGGTACCAAGGGAGAAATTTATAGTTCTAAATACATACATTAAAAAGGAAGAAAGAGCTAAAATAAAAGAACTAATGGAGCAACTGAAGAAGGTAGAAACTGAACAGGAAACTAATCCCAAACCAAGTAGAAGACAAGAAATAACTAGGATTAAAGCAGAAATAGATGACATACAGAACCACACACACACACACACACACACAAATAGAATAAATAACACCAAAATTTGGTTTTCGGAGAAGATCAACAAGATTGACAAGCCCTTAGCTATACTTACAAAGTTAAAAAAGACGGAAGACCCAAATAAGCAAAATAATGAATGAGAGAAGTCACATTACTGCTGGTCCCAAAGAAATTAAAAAAATTATAAGGTTATACTATGAACAACTGTATGCCAACAAACTAGATAATGTAGAGGAAATGGACAATTTCCTGGAAACACATGAATAACCCAGACTGAGCAGAGAAGAAATAGAAGACCTCAACAAAACAATCACAAGCAAAGAGATCCAATCAGTCATCAAAAAACTTCCCACAAATAAATGTCCAGGGGAATTCTACCAAACATTCGAAAAAGAACCAACACCAATCTTACTTAAACTCTTTCAAAACATTGAAGAAATTGGAACACTACTTAACACATTTTATGAAGCTAACATTACTCTAATATCAAAACCAGGTAAAGGTGCTACAAGACAGGAAAACTACAAGCCAATCTCCCTAATGAATTTAGATGCAAACTTCTCAATAAAATACTTGTAAATTGAATCCAAAGACACATAAAACAAATCATATAGCATGACCAGGTGGGGTTCAACACCAGGCATGCAAGGATGCTTCTACATAAGAAAATCAATATAATATAACACGTTAACAAATCAAAGGGGAAAAATCAAATGATTGTCTCAGTAGATGCTGAAAAAGCATTTGACAAAATCCAACATCCTTTCTTGATAAAAAACACTTCAAAAGTAGGAATTGAAGGAAACTTTCTCAATATGATAAAGGGAATATATAAAAATCCCACAGCCAGCAGTGCTCAATGGTGAGAGACTGAAAGCCTTCTTCTAACATCAGAGATGAGTAAAGGATGCCCACTGTCACCACTGTTACTCAACATTGTGCTAGAAGTGCTAGCCAGGGCAATCTGGCAAGACAAGGAAATAAAAGGCATCCAAATTGGAAAGGAAGAAGTAAAACTGTCATTATTTGCAGATGATATATCTGGGAAATCCTGAGAAATCAATGACATGCCCCAAGAGCAACTAAGAGTGACATTTTTGAGGAACTGCAGCCTAGAGAAGAACGTCCTGGGAGAAAACCATTTTGAAACCAGAACTCTGGAGCAGATGCCGGCCACGTGCCTTCCCAGCTAACAGAGGTTTTCTGGATGCCATTGGCCATCCTCCAGTGAAGGTACCCAATTGTTGATTCATTACCTTGGGCACCTTATGGCCTGAAGACTGTAACTGTGTAACCAAGATCCTTTCTGTGTTCGCTACAATTTTTATGCTTATATTGAACCTATTATCTACACATTGAGAAACAAATAGATGAAATCCACAATGCATAAACTGAAGACCTGATTTGTGAATGCCAGCTGCTTATCCTGCTTTCTCTCAGAGGACTAGGCTTGCTGAATTGAGACAAGAGACTTGAGTAAATGGAACTTTGCCTTCTGTCTTGTGACTAACATTGTTTTCAAAAGCTATTTAACTTGATTAAAATACAAATGTGATACATGGTTTCCATTAAATATTTGTAGTAAAGAAGCCTACCCTTATTTAAGCATTCTCTAATCATACATATATTTGCTATAGTATTTTTAAAAAATATTTCACAATTCATATTTGTATTAGAATGCATAACCTGCTACATAAAAGCAGTAATAGCATTTTTACAAACTATTGTATAATTATACTTTATGCATATAATTTCATAAAAAAAAAGTGAAGATTATTCACACTAGCCAGACTGAAAATGTAATGTTTTACCTATGGTGTAAATACTCAAAATAATATGTGCAATTTAGTTCCAGCATTAAAAATAATCCCAGTGATACTTTCTTTTCATGTTTTACACCAACAGTTATCAATCAAAAAGATCACAGACTAATTTCAGGATGTAAAAAATAATTTTGCAGACATTCAAGGTAACACTTCTCACATCTGGGTTTATTTTTTCCTTCTCACTCACATACAGAACTTCAAGGGTCTCCACACACCACATTAGTTTCTTAGCTTTATAAAATCACTTAACATTGGTTGGGAAACACTTATTCTTTATCATTTTAGCCCCATAACTGTGTTGTTATCACAATATGATAGTTAACCAGCTTTATATTCATAAAACACTTACATACATAGAAAGCACATTAAGCTTTAGACACTTGGCAATTAAACCCATAAAAATTGGAGAGGACCCCCAATATAGAGGCTCTGAATCAGTTATTTATGGATCCCTAGCCTGCTATCTGTACTCTGGTTCAAAGGGCAGCAGAGGGGACAAACTTGTTTTAGAGGACAATTAAATTATTTTCTGAAAGGACTGTATGATGTTACCCCAATGTCATGTAGGACCCCAAATTTCTCCAAGGGGGTCTCATTCTAGAAAGGCAATTCCAATTGATATGAAATGAAGGAAAAAAATTACAACATTATTCTATGGAGACTCTTTACTCATAATATGCATTCACTGTGATTCTGAACTCACTTCATCCCAGGAACTTCTCACCATCATACTTGTTTTTAGGTTGGGTTGTCCATCAGTCCTGCACTCCATTGTACCTTCTTTCCTGGTATCAGCATTTTGATTGAAGATTACCTGGACAAGCAAAGTCTGGATATGGATGTCCCAAGTGCAGTTTTTCTATAATATGGAAAATATTTTAAGCTATAATTCCCTTGTGGGGATAAGTTATTAGAGTTGCCTGTTATCTTCCTATAATACACATGCTATCCTTGGATCTTCTCAAGACTTTAATCCAAGTATTCTGGTCATTTTGTTAAGAATACAAGGCTTTCCTTTAACATAGTGAAGATGAAGATGGTCGATAGCACTGCATGCTTTAAGTAAGGTAGGAGGAAACTGATACTTCACTAACTGGGCCCTTCTGTTCGAAGAGTACTCCACTAAAACAGCCAGTGTTCTTCTGCTCATCCACCATGGCTTTAGACAGTGATTAAAGTCGGAAAGTTACCCATTATAGGAACCCGAATCAGACACTGAATGTATATTCCAATATAGTTACTGCTACATAGTTACTGGTTTTGGTAAAGCCTTAAGTACTGGACTAGGAATTGGGTACCAGATGTTTTGGAACCTCATGGTTCAGAGTCTGAAGCATAGCCCACGTGTGAATGAGAAGAGTGTAGTCAGGACCCCACAGAAGAGTAGGAAGAAGTGCAAGATCACATTCTTTCTCCTTCTTCCCCTACCAGTCAAGAGCTACTGTCTCCAGCTGGGTGATGGCTCAATCGGGGCTCAGCTTCCACAGCTGACACAAGGGACACACCCTTGACTTTCATTTATAGCTTTCTGTCCTATTATCAGACACCAAGATGGAATGGAGAGTCCCATTTTCCAGGGAGAACATTTACTGAGACATGACCCAGAATGGGAGCACGTGATTCTGAGAAAAGAGCACTTAGGGACTCTAGCTCTCCGCGGTGCACTCCAGGGGCTCTCCGCTGGTCGGATTGTAGTTTAAGAGGTATCAGTCTGCCTGGCTCTGGTGGAAAGTTTTTTTTTCTTCATCATGGTGTGCGTGCCAGCAGTGAACTGAAAGGCAGTGGCGGCAGGGGCGGCATCTGAGGCCCTGGCAGCGTCCTCAGGGGTAGAGGAAGCAAGGTACAACGCGGGGAGACCCCGCCCAGGAGACGCAGCTGGAAGTCGGCCTAGGGCTGCACTCACCTGAGGCGCAGCGCCCTGAAGCAGAAAGCGCAGCGCCATTCTGTGGGTCAGTTGTGCTTTATACTGTAAATATAAACATATTATACCTTGAACATTTTCCTAAATATCGTAACTGCTAATAGTCATGAATTTATAAAGGCTGTTGGAAGGAAAACAGATAAGTGGTTGCCAGGGCTTTGGGGAAGGGGGAGAATTGGTCTATACTGGGGCAGCATCGGGAAACTTCTGAGGTGTTGGAACTATCCTGTATGGAACCGGGATGGTGGAGCAACGTCTCTGTGCATTTGTCACAATCCATAGAAGTGCGTGAATTTCACTCTAAAAATATCACAGATATTTACAGAAAAAAATTAATAAATAAAATGTTTTCATGGTATACATATACTTTTGTAAGTATTTTTCGCAAGATCATCCTCCTTTTCTTCAGTTAGGTTCTCAGTTAAATTAGAAAGACAGAATATATGAGTATTCTCAATTTCTTGATGCATTTTGCAAAATTGCTTTCTGGAGTATTTTCTCACTGCATACTCAGATTTTTACATCATTGAGCAGAGAATTTTAAGCTGCTTGTTTAATGAGCAAACAAATATTTCTCACTGTTTTATTTCTAATGAAGTTTTTATCTTTTATGAATTGCCCTAACATTTCATGCCCACTAAAAACTTGGTATTGTTTTATAAGCTTGTATGACTTTTGCTAGGTTAAGAGAGTAAAGCATTTCTGTAATTACGTGTGAATTAAAAAAAAAAAAAACAAAAAAACAGTAAACCACTCTTTTTGTGTGGATTTTGAAAATGCTTAGTCATATGTCCAGCAGCATGTGGAACAGTTCCATGGCCCCAAAACTTTCCTGATACAACCCCTGTACGGACAAGTTCTCCCCCTTCCCACAGTCCCTGGCAACCACTGGTCTGTTTTCCTTTCTGCAGTTTCCAGTTTTGCCTTTTCAAGATTATCATATAAATGGAATCATGAAGTTTTTAGTTTATAAGGTTCTGCTTCTTTCACTTAGCAAAATGCATTTAAAATTCATCCATGCTTTTGCATGAGTCAGTAGTTCATTCCTTTTATTGATGAATAGCATTCCACTGTATGGATATGCAACAGTTTTATTTATCCATTTATCAAATTCAGCATATTTGGCTGGTTTCTCATTTTTGGTGATTAAGAGTAAAGTTCCTATAGACATTAGTGTGTGGGTTTTTGTGTGAGCATTAGTTTTCATTTTTCTTGAGTATATACCTAAATGTGAGATTGCTGGATCTTATGGTAGTTGTTTTTTTAGAAACAGCTTTATTAAGGCTGTTATATATTTGAATATATTTGAAGCACCCAATTTAATAAATGTTCACATGTGTATGTGTTTGTATGTGTGTATATATCAGTGAAATTACCATCACAGTCAAAATAATGAACATATACATTGCCCTATAATTTTCTCCCATCCCTCCCCAATGCACCATTTATATTCTTTTTTTCTGATTTCTCACACTCAGTAAATTATTTGAGTCTCATCCATGATGTTGTATGTATCTATAATCATTTCTTTTTATTTCAGAGTAGTGTTTCATTGTGCATCTATGCCACAGCTTATTTATCCATTCCTCTGTTGATTGAATTGTTTCCATTTTTGCTATTACTAATATAGCTGCTATGAATATTTGTGTACAAGTCTTTGTTGCTTTCTTATCTTTTTAAGCATGTAACTAGGAATTAAAGGATGAGATCATAATATAGGTGTATGTTTAACTTTTTAGGAAACTGTTAAACTGTTTTCTCAAGTGCTTTATCATTTTACATCCACTCATTCTCACAAAAATTTTGGTTCTTCCACATCTTCACCAAAACTTAGTCTTTTTAATTTTAGCCTTTCTATTAGGTGTGAGGTTGTGTCTCATTGTAGGTTTAATTAGTGTTTCCCTGATGACAAATTATGTTGAGCATTTTTTGTTTTTTTAAAGAATATGTGTTTTATTATAACTGTGGTGGGAAGCCACTCAAGGGTTTTAGGCTGAGATGTGACATTATCCAATTTACATTTTTTTCTTTTTCATATTTTTTTCCTTTTTTTAATTTTTCTTTTCTTCCCCTTTTTTTATTTTTTTCCCATTTTTTTAAATTGTGGAATATAACTTACATACATAGAAATGATAACTTTCCAAATGCAATTTAACAAGTAGTTAGCAAATTTCAAAAAGTATTATGGGTTCAGTTCCAGTTTCAGTTATCTCTCTACTGTGAAATATAACATATATACAGTAAAATAATATCTTTCAAAGTATGATTTAACAAGTAGTTGTATAGGAAATTTCCAAAGTTATTATAAGTTACAGTACCATAGTTTCAGTTATTTCCTTATTGTGAAATATAACCTACAGGCAAAAAGTGATAGCTTTCAAAGTACAATTTAACAAATAGCTATAGAACAGATTTCAAAGGATGCTATGGGTTAGAGTTCTTCCATTTCAAGTATTTCCTTCTACCTATTTTAACAACCTAACAACCAAGAAATAGAAAACTATGTAGAGATTCAGTATTTATAATCCTTTGTTAAATTCCATCTTGTCTGTTGCTACCCCTTCCTCTAGTATAATCACTTTCCTGATCTTTAAGGATGTCTAGACAGTGACCACCCTATCTTGCTCATGCTGAAAAGGGGTGTAGACTTTATGGGAAAAGCGGCACATCTGGTTGATGTTCTAGAAGAGGCTATTGCCTCTGGGTTTTGGGACTTAGCTGGCATAGGAGTTCTCTGAAGGATTTATGTTTCTGAAGAATAAACTTAGTGAGTGAAACTTTTATAGAGTTGCAGATAAGGATTCAGGTACTTAAGGTTTTCAGGGACAATTGTAGACTTGTGCTTATCATACTGTGGTCATTTGGCATATCTAGGTGAAGCTTATATATGAGTAAATTCCAGGACATCCTCTTGACTCTATTAAGGCATTCTCAATCCCTTGGTGCCAGGGTCAGTCTCATTCCTGGAATTCATGTCCCACATTGCCAGAAAGACTCATTCATCTGGGGGAGTCCTGTCCCATGTCAAGAGGAAGGTGATGGATTTATTTGCAGTTAGGCTTAGAGAGAGAAAGTCCACATTTGAGCAACAAAGGAGGTTCTCTGGAGGTGACTCCTAGGCGTAATTATAAGTGGGCTTAGCCTCCCCTTTGAAACCATAAGTTTCACCTGAGCAAGCCTCAAGAGCGAGGGTTTGACTTATAAAGTAGAGGGTTCTTAAGTTCACATAGCACATGCTATGTCCACGATAATCCATCCATATCTCACCTTATCATCACTTAGTTGTACAATCTTCATCATTCTCCATTTTAAACAAGTCTCATGACCTCAAACACCTCATAGCTCTTGTCACCCCTTAATTATTTGTCCATAGTATTTGTGTGGTACTAATATGATATTCCTATTAATTATAGTCCCTGGTATGCAATAGGTAGATTTTTCCCATATACCCTTCTGTTTTCAACTCTCTGTGCTAGTTGTCATACCCTAGAGGTATATCATGCAAGCACCTGTCTATATTTGTAGTACTGATCTGTGGGAAACATACCTTTAAACAGCCCTTTGCATTCCCATTTGCCTTCAATACAGCTATGATACTTATAATCATACTAACAATCATCACCCTTATCCATTCCCATACCTTTGAATTCACTATCATTAACATATCTGAACATATAAGATTTCATTCCCCCTCACTAGCTTCTGTCTATCACAAGGTCATCAATATTCTACATTATAAGAATTGATTTTGCATTGTTCAGAGAGTTCATAGAAGTGGTAACATACAATATCTCTCCCTTGGTGTCTGACTTATTTCACTCAGCATTATATCTTCAAGGTTCATCTGTGTTACCATATGTTTCAGGACCGTGTTCCTTCTTATTGGTGCATAGTATTCAATCATATGTATATACCACATTTTGTTTATCTACTTGTCTTTTGAAGGACATTTGGATTGTTTCCATTTCTTGGCAATTGTAAACAATGCTGCTATGAACATCAGTATATAAATGTCTTTTTATGTCACTGCTTTCAAATCTTCTGGGTATATACTGAGAAGTGGAATTGCTGGATTGTAGGGTAATTCAATATCTGGTTTTCTGAAAAAAAACACCAATCTGCCTTCCAGAGTGGCTATAATATTATACAGTCCCACCAGCAATTAATAAGAGTTCCAATTTCTCCACAGCCTCTCTAGCATTTATTGTTTTCTGCTTGTTTATTGGCAGCCATTCTTATTGGTGTGAGATATATCTTATTGTAGTATTGATTTGCATTTCCCTAATAGCTAGTGAAGATGAACATTTTTTCATGTGTTTTTTAGCCATTTGAACTTCCTCTTTGGAAAAATACCTTTCCATATATTTTGCCCATTTTATAATTGACTGTTTGAGCTATTGTTGAATTGTTGGATTTTTTTATATAGGCAGGATATCAGTCTCAAATATATGGATTCCAAATATATTCTTCCATTGAATTGGCTGCCTCTTCACCTTTTTGACAAAGTTTTTTGAGGCTCAGAAGCTTCTGATTTTAAGGAGTCCTCATGTATCTGTTTTTCTTTTGTTGCTTTTGCTTTGGGTGTAAGGTCCAAGAAGCTACCTCTTATTGCAAGGTCCTGAAGAGGTTTCCCTATATTATCTTATAAGAGTTTTATTGGGCTCTCTCTTATATTAAGGTCTCTGATCTATTTTAAATTAATTTTTTTGTAGGGTGTGAAGTAGAGGCACTCTTTCATTCTTTTGATTATGGCTATCCAGTTCTCCCAACCCCATTTGTTGAAAAGACTGTTCTGCCCCAGTTCTGTATATTTGGAGGCCTTATCAAAAATCAGCCAACCATATATCTGGGGGTCTATTTCTGAACTCTCAATTTGATTCCATTAATCAATATGACTATCTTTATGACAATACCATATTGTTTTGACCACTGTAGCCTTATACTAGCCTTCAGAGTCTGGAAGTGTAAGTTCTCCCACTTTGTTCTTCTTTTTTAGGATGTTTTTGGCAATTTGAGGCCCTTTTCCCTTCCAAGTAAATTTGGTAACTAACTTTTCCAAGTCTGCAAAGTAAGTTGTTGGAGTTTTGATTGGAATTGCATTGAATCTGTAGATCAGTTTGAGTAGAATTGACATCTTTACAATATTTATTCTTCCTGTCCATGAGCACAGAATATTTTTCCACCTATTTAGGTCCTTTTTAATTTCTTTAAGTAAAATTTTGTCATTTTCTGTGAAGAGGTCTTTTATGTCCTTGGTTAGTTTTATTCCTAGGTACTTGATTTTTTTAGTTGCTACTGTGAATGAAATTTTTTTTTGATTGCCTCTTCAGTTAGGTCATTACTAGTATATAGAAACATTGCTGACTTATGTGCATTAATCTTATATCCTGCCACATTGCTGAATTTTTTTATTTTCTCAAGTAGCTTTTTCATTGAATTCTCAGGATTTTCCAAATACAAGATCATATCATCTGCAAATAATGACAGTTTTACTTCTTCCTTTCCTATTTGGATACATTTTATATCTTTGCCTTGGCAAACTGCTCTGACTAGAACTTCTAGCACAATGTTCAATAATAGAGGTGACAGTGGGCATCCTTGTCTTGTTCCCGATCCTAGGGGGAAGGCTTTCAGCCTCTCACCATTGAGTACCATGCTGGCTGTGGGTTTTTCATGTATGCCTTTTATTATATTGTGAAGGATTCCCTAAATTCCTACTTTTTGAAATGTTCTTATCAAAAAATGTTGTTGAATTTTGTCATATGTTTTTTCTGCATCTATCGAGATGATCATTTGATTTTTCCCTTTTGATTTGTTAACGTGTTTCATTACATTGATTGATTTTCTTATGTTGAACCACCCTTGCAAAGCCAGGAATGAACCCCACTTGGTCATGGGGTATAATTCTTTTAATGTGCCTTTGGATTTGATTTACAAATATTTTGTTTAGGATTTTTGCATCTGTATTCCTTAGGGAGATTGGCCTATAGTTTTCCTTTTTTGTAGTGTCTTTATCTGGTTTTGGTATCAGAGGGATATTAGCTTCATAAAATGAGTTAGGTGGTGTTCCTTTCTCTTCAGTTTTTGAGCAGGATTGGTATCTTTTTTGGTAAGTTTGGTAAAATTCCCCTGTGAAGCCATCTGGCCCTGGGCTTTTATTTCTAGGTGGATTTTTCATGACTGATTGGATCTCTTTGCTTGTGATTTATTTCTTGAGGTCTTCTAATTTTTCTTGGGTCAGTCTAGGTAGTTCATGTGTTTCCAGGAAATTGTCCATTTCCTCTAAATTGTCTAGCTTGTTTGCATAAAGTTGTTCATAGTATCCTTTTATGATTTTTTAACATTTTTTTCAGGATCCGTAGTAATTATCCCCTTCTCATTTATGACTCTGTTTATTTGGTTCTTCTCTTTTTGACTTTGTGAGTCTAGCTAAGGGTCCATCAACCATGTTGATCTTCTTAAAGGACCAACTTTTGATTTTGTTTATTCTCTACAGTTGTTTATTTTTCCTCCAGCTCATTTATTTTTTTCTTTAATCTTTGTTATTTCTTTTCTTCCACTTACTTTAGGGTTAGTTTGATTATCATTCTCTAGCCTCTCTATTTGTTCAGTTAGGTCTTTGGTTTTAGATCTTTCTTGCTTTTTGGTGTATGCATTTAGAGCTATAAATTTCCCTCTCAGCACCACCTTCACTGCATCCTACAGGTTTGACATGTTGCATTCTTGTTTTCATTTGTCTCTAGATATTAAGTAATTTATCTTGCAATTTCTTCTTTTATCCACTGGTTCTTTAGAATTATATTGTTTAACCTCCATATATTTGTGAAAGATGTGGTTCTTTGGTGGTTGTTGATTTCTAGTTGCATTCCATTATGGTCAGAGAATGTGCTTTGAATAATTCCAATCTTTTAAAATTCATTAAGACTTGTTTTGGGCCCCAGAATATGATCTATCCTGGAGAACATTCCATGGGCACTAGAGAAGAATGCATACCCTGGTACTTTGGGATGTAATGATCTATATATGTCTGTTAAGTCTAATTCATTTATCATATTGTTTAGATTCTCAATTTTCTTTTTGGTCCTTTGTCTAGTTGTTCTATCTATAGAAGAGAGTGGTGTATTGAAGTCTCCCACTATTGTTGTAAATGTATCTATTGCTCCCTTCAGTTTGGTCAATGTTTGGCACATGTATTTTGGAGCTCCTTCATTGGGTGCATAAACATTTGTAATTGTTATTTCTTCTTGATGAATTGTCCCTTTTATTAATATATAGTGTCCTTCTTTTCTCTTATGACATCTTTGTATTTAAAGTCTATTTTGTCAGATATTAGTACAGCTACCCCAGCTTTCTTTTGGTTGAAGTTTGCATAGAATATTTTTTACCGTCCTTTCACTTTCAATCTCTTTGTGTTGCAGAGTCTAAGATGAGTCTCTTGTAAACAGCATATCAATGGGTCATACCTTTTAATCCATTTTACCAGTCTGTATCTATTACTTGGAGAGTTTAATCCATTCACATTCAAAGTTATTACTGTGATCAGTCTGTATCTTTTAACTGAAGAGTTTAATCCTTTCACACTCAAAGTGTTACTCTGAAGGGAGTTCTTGAATCAGCCATCTTATCCTTTGGTTTTTAGCTGTGATATCTCTATCTCTATCTCTGTCTCTATCTCTATCTTTATCTCTCTCTCTATATATATATATTTTTTTTTTCCACTCTCTTTTTTTTCCCCCTTTATTACCCTTACTAATAACTCTTCAATTCTGTGCTCTTCTGCAGACCTCTCTCTCCTTTCTTTTTTTTTCAGATTATAGAAGTCCCTTTATTATTTCTTGCAGGGCAGGTCTCTTGTTAGCACATTCTCTCAGCATTCGTTTGTCTTTGAAAATTTTAAACTCTCCCTCAATTTTGAAGGGAATTTTGCTGGATAAAAAATTATTTACTGGCAGTTTTTCTCTTTCAGTATCTTATATATGTCATACCTCTCTCTTCTTGCCTCCATGGTGCCCACTGAGTAGTCAGTACTTAGTCTTATGTTGTTTCCCTTGTATGTTGTGAATTGCTCCTCTCTTGCTGCTTTCAGAAGTTTCTCCTCTTCAGCACTGGGCACTCTAATCAGTATATTTCTCAGAGTAGATTTATTTGGATTTATTCTATTTGGGGTTCATTGGGCATCTTTTTTTTGTCATTTAGAAAGGTTGGGAAGTTTTCCCTAACTTTGTCTTGAAACACTCTTCCTAGCCCTTTACCCTTCTCTTCTTCTTTTGGGACACCAATGATTCTTATATTTGTTTGCTCCATGTTTTCCATCATTTCCCTGAGTTCCATTCCAATTTTTTCATTTTTTCCCCATTTGTTCTTTTATGTGCTTGCTTTCAATTACTCTGCCTCACATTCACTTCTCCTTTCTTCTACCTCTTCAAATATGCTTTTGTGTGTCTCTAGAATATTTTTAATTTGATCCACAGTGTCTTTTACTTCCATAATATCTGTTATTTTTTATTTACTCTTTCAAATTCTTCTTTATGTTCTTGTAGAGTCTTCTTGATTTCCTTTATGTATTTAGCCATCTTGTTGATGTTGTTTTGGAGATTTGTTCGTACTTCTTTAATTAATTGCTCCAAGTTTTGTGTCTCTTCTGGGTTTTTAATTTGTTCATTTGGCTTGTCCATATCTTCACAATTCTTAAGTGCTTTGTAAATTTCTGTTGGCTTCAGAGCATTTGCTTGTCTTGATATGGTTATTTTGGGAAACGCAGGGTTATTTTAGCATTTATATATAATTTGGTAAACTGCTGCTTGCTGGAGTACAGTTTCCTGATCCTACCAGCAGGTGGTGCTTTTGAGGTACAGCTTGCTGGAGTACAATTTCCCTAACCTACTAGCATGTGGTGCTGTCAAGCTGTACTTTTCTGGTGCTTTGGGTGGAGTCCAAACTAGATGGGGAACCAATCAGTGCACTGGTTCTACTTATTCACTGCAAATTGCCTGTCCTGGGGTTGTGATGTGGGTCCTGAGCAGATAGGCAGGAAGTCCACTCAAGGGCACCTGCTTGCCTGCTCCCTACCTGCCTTGCATCAGCGATTCTCTGGGGTGTGGGAGAGGCTCCTGATCATCGGTATGGTGCCTCTCTGTTCCCTGCTTCTCACTGGTGCACACCTCCCCACTTCCATGGGGGAAAGTAAATGCTGGCTGCCGGGTTCTCTGACAGGAGCGCCCCACCATCTGACTGTGGAGGATCACCTCCTCAGTCAACTGTCAATATAGGCGTATGGGAGTGCAGAGCTCCACTCACTCCCTTGCCTGAAGGTTGTGTGGCTAGTGCTGGCTGGGATTCAGGCCAATGGGAACACACTCACCAAGTCCCTGGAACATCTGTCTCACTGTGCTTTTGTCAGTGTCCTCTCCAAGTACTGTGGGGGAACCTCTCTGGCTGGTCAGACCCTGAAACCGTGGTCCTAGGCATCCGCCAGTTCCTCTCTCTAGCTTCTTTAATGGAGGAGAAGCCTATTTGGCCTCACCTACTCTGCCACCTTCCTGGAAGTCGTATGTTGAACATCTTTTCAGGAGATTTTATTTTTTTGAAATCTCTATATCTTTGGTTAAATGTCTCTTGAAATATTTTGTTCATTTCTTTTATTGGGTTGATTGCTTTCTTATTGTTGAGTTTTGAAAATTCTTTACATATTCTGGATACAAGTCCTTCCTCATATACGCTTTGTAAAGATTTCCTCCCTATTTGTGTCTTGTTATTTAGCAGAGGAGTCTTGTGATCAAATTATACTGAGCACTTATCATTATACAAAAATGCCTCACATATGATAGTTCATATAATACAAAACTTTACATACCTAAGTATCTACTAATCTGTCTATCTATATGAGGGCCAAATATCATAACTCTTATACTGACCAAAATTTTAGTGAAAATTCACCCTAAGATCAATACACCAATTTAATAATTACTAATTTTAAAGAAAGAATCACACTGTGATTAAACCACATTTGAAATTCTCAGGATTCACAAAAATTGTGAGCAGAGTAATTGCCTCAGTGAAAAAAAGTACATATGAGCTTGAATTAATATGAGATCCAATGCAATTTTTCTGTTAAAAATCATTTTTAATTTTCTAAATTTATCATAATACATGTTAACTTTATGCACTCATATATAAATACAAATATTTAAAATTTATAAAATTAGTATTTACCTTTCAAATTAAACAAGCTAATTATTAGCTCCAGAGAAGTACCAAGTCCTTTAAATAAAGGTATCCAGAGTTGATCATCTAGAATGACGTTATATTGATTAGTCTTTATTAAACACTTGCTATATGCTTTGTAAGAATTACTTCCTTTATACCTCAAACAACCCTATGGTGTAGGTACATTTACTGTGTCCTTTTACAGATGTAGAAACTGAGGCTAAGAAATGTTAAGTATATTGCCCAAGTTTATACCACTAGTAAACTGTAATTAATTAATAGGGTCCATGACCTTTACCCCTACAGTAAAGGGTTTATCTGGGTTCTGTGAGACCTAAAACTTATGCAACCTGAAAGGACCTTCTTAAGAAAATGAAATAAGAATTAAGACTAAAATAATAATATGACCCATTCCAGGGCATTGGAGGACACCTGTGTAAAGGAAGGGTTCTGAAACTTAACCTTCGCTAGCTTCACAGTAAACTCACCATCATTATACTATAAAATATTCTTAAATTTTCCTTGAACATTTTTGGAAACATGCATCATTTAAAATTTAAATTGCTATCCTATATAGACAATTCCTTCACAAAACACATTTTTCATTTTATCTGTTTTCATCTAGATGTGATTTTAATAGTTTTTTTTTTTTTTTTTTTACCTGCATTCAATGATTTTGCTTAATTTTTCAAGACAATTCAGTTTCCATGCTTCTTACAATTTTAAGTTTGGTACGGCCCAGCTCCATTACCCTCCAAGTACTAACAGGGAGATGAAGGTACTTGCCATCCTAGTCTTCTTGCAAATCCTTCATATCTCAAAACACCCTCACTTTTGTTATTGGAAATGGTACAGACTATTTAAAGCTATCCTCGATCTGGGTATATTTATCCATATTAACTGGTTTCTATTCATCCACCAACAGGGATGGATCATTGAAAAACATCATTTTTGCCTTTGGATGCTGTAATGGCAAGTGGCTCCATCTTTACCATGACATAAGGAGCCAGTGACTCTCCCACTGCACTTGACCTTGGTCTAAGGGCATCAGAAGCTTGTTGAAGGGACATGGAGATAACAACATCCACTGATAGCTCCCAATTAAGATTTAAATGTTCATATAATATGTAGAGATATCTTGGATGATGACTCCTCACATTGAGTCACCAGAGAAGGTGATAGGTAGTTCCGTTTATATATGGAAGTCACCCAGGTGCTGTCCAAAATCCTTTTCATTCTCAGATGCAGAGGCTTGCTATCAATCCAACTACTTGATCACATTAGTGCCTTGCCTATCAAAGCCTTCATGATCAGTTACACATTTCAGTTTTTTTTTTTAATTAACTTGAGTTTTAGAATTCTCCACAAAATCCCTGATATTCCTTTAAGAAGACACTACATTTTTATACAGAGAAAAGTTGATTTTTGAAATTATTTTCTTGCCAAGTAAATAAGTTATTTGCAAGAATTATTATGGATATTTCTAAAACCAGTTAAAATATTTCTGACATAAATGACGTCCTGGATCCTGCATATATTTGCACAGTTACTTGCAACAGGGAGAAAGAGAGTTCACATGCACAGCCTAAATTGGTTCATTTTTATCCCTATTTCAGGTTAAATTGGACTATTGTTTCGCTGATATAAACACATTTCATTCTCGTGTTAATACTGGAAACATTTTTATACAATTTCAAACCTACCTAGGTTTCAAACACAATACTCCACACTTCTAAACTGTAAAGTTGTCCACTTATTTATTGAATATATTAATGAAGAAGAAAAAAAAAAAGGACACACTCCTTTTCTCATTTGGCTTAAAATAAATGTTAGTTATTTCCTTTCCTTAACTTGTTTCCTGTTAACGATACTTACTGCATATCTATTCTTGGTTTTCTCCATTTACTCAATAATGCCAGAAAAGAATACATCTTGATATTTGTCAAATACTGTGGTTGCAACAGATTCTTCCTCTTGTGATAACAAGCTGATCATATACCAGACACCATATTTCATACACATCATTTAGTAAATTTCAATAATAGTTAATTCTTTCATGTTTTCCATCATTTAAGGGAGATGATTTGCAAAGCATGGCTCCCTAGAGAATTATTTATCATGACCTGAAATGCTGTAATTCCAGTATCTAGGTAGTGAGAACTGTGTACGTTAAAGCTAAAATTGAACCGAACATTCTTGTTTGAAACAGTAACAAAACCTATTTCTATATATAAACGTGCTTAATACATTGACATTGTTTTAATAAGCACACATTTCTTATTTTTTCATCCATATATTACAGGGAAAATTAATTTCACCAACATCTACAGCAATATAACCCTTTAGAAAGAAAGCATAGGCTCTCCACAAGATAACTTATTATTGTAAACTATATATTTTAATATAATTCTATTTTAATTTCCCAGGCAGTAAGCTGCCTTAGTGTACATTCAAAACAAAGTGTATTGATTTGCACCTCATTTCATAATGTATCCTGATTTGTGGGATTCTCTAGCCTCTCTACTCATTCTGCATCATCAGCAGTTAACATGGCTGAATTGCTCTGCTATTAGCTAACAGTTGGTGGCAAAGTCTCCTCCACTTACAGTATTTTCTTTGGATCCCATAAATATTTGTAATGAAACATAATCCAGGGCTTTCTTTAATAGAAAAGATCCCAAATAGGTTTAAAGGTTAAGTAGGAGAAGCTGAAGACATATGTAGAAAATCATTGCCTATCAGAGACTGGCCTCCTATGTGAGTGTGGAGACTCTAAGGCTTATAGCAATGTTGCTTATTTGTCATAATTTAGGGGCAACCCTCTGAGTAACTCAGTTACTAGCTGTATATAAATGTAATTGTCTCCTAGTTCTCCTAATATTTATTCTTTTGTTCTAATTCATTTTTCCTCCTTTCCAATTAAGAGGGTATTAATGTTGAATCTCCTAACTGGACCAATCACTTCTGGCATTTTTATGGATAGTCTTTGCTACTGGAAGAAATTGTTTCTGTTAACTTGAAATGAAATTTAAAATGTGTTTTGAACATACCGATGAGAATTATTCCAAATGCTCTTACCTTTTGCCATCACAAATTCTTAGCAATTATGATTTGAAGATAACTTCAAAAATAAGAGCCTAGAACAGCACTGTGACCATTCATCTGTAAAGAAACCTGTGGCACTTAATGCCTTGGAAGTTAAAACTAGAAATAATGAGAAGGGATTGTCTTGATGGAATTCAGAAACCTATTCTTCAACTCCCTCATAGCTGTCTTTACTTTTTGATACCTCAAGGTACAGGTTATTGGGTTCAGAATGAGAGTGAAGATCATATAAACAGACAGGATCTTGTCTGCCAGAAAACTGCTTAGTGGGCACATGTAGATGAAAATGCATGACCCTAAGAATGTGAAGACAACAATGAAATGAGCAGTGCAGTGGAAAGTTCCTTAGACAATGCCTTTGAAGAATGACGCTTGGTAGTAACCAAGACAGTGACATAAGAATTGAATGAAGGAACAAAGCTGGACAAGACAGTTATGCTGTTTGTCAAGAACATAAAGAGGCCCAGAACAGAAGTATACACACAAGCTGGCTAGAACACTACAGAAAGGTCATAGGAAAAAAAAAAAAAAAAAACTGTCTACTTTATTGGGACCACAGAATGGTAACACGAGGGCAAATATGACCTGGCTCATTGAATTCATGGCTCTGACAACCCAGGCAGCTACCACAAGAGCAAAACACACGCGGGGACTTATGACTGAAGCATAGTGGAGGGGCTTGCATATAGTAATATACCTAGCAAACGACATAGCCATGAGTAAAATAATCTCAGTACCAGTGAAAAGGTGTAGAAAAAATATCTGGATTATGCAACCATCAAAAGAGATGATTTTGTGTCCAGTGATGTAGTCTGTAATCATCTTGTGAGTGGCAAAGGAAGGAAGAGACATATCAATGATGGAAAGGTTGGTGAGTAGAAAATACATAGGGGAGCGTAGGTGAGAGTCAACTATAACTGTGATGACCGTGACACTATTACCCACCATGGTTGCCGCATAAAACAATGAAAAGATTATGAAGAAGAATATCTGCAGCTCCCAGGAGTTGGAGAGTACAAGCAAAAAAAAAAAAACAGAAAACAAACAAACAACAAAACAACAACAACAACAAAACCTCAGACATGGTTGAATTATTGGCCACATCCAGTGCCTTTAACTGATGATCTTTAATTAAAACTGTCAACTCAAACAGTTGTTTCCTGGCTGTTTACAAGAAGCAAACATATTGTTCTAGTCTGCTAATGCTGAGGAATGCAAAACACCACAGATGGATAGGCTTTTATAAAACGGGGGTTTATTTTGCTACACAGTTATAGTCTTAAGGACACAAAGCGTCCAAGGTAACACATCAGCAATCGGGCACCTTCACCGGAGGATGGCCAATGACATCCGGAAAACCTCTGCTAGCTAGGAGGGCAGCTGGCGTCTGCTCCAAAGTTCTGGCCTCAAAATGGCTTTCTCCCAGGACGTTCCTCTCTAGAAACCTTGCTCCTCTGCAAAACATCACTCACAGCTGCACTCCGTTCCCTCTCTCTGAGTCAGCTCGCTTATATAGCTCCACTGATCAAGGCCCACCCTGAATGGGCAGGGCCACGCCTCCATGGGAACATCTCTTCAGAATCATTACCCACAGCTGGGTGGGGCACACTCCAAGCAAATCGAACCAGCACCAAAACTTCTGCCCCACACAAGACCACAAAGATAATGGCATTTGGGGGACACAATACACTCAAACCGGCACACATATGAATGTCAAGATCCCCACACTATGTTCATGCTGTGATCAGGTAGTCCTTTAAGTATATATCATTTCACTTCTGTTTGGAATTTATTCTATTTCAAGCAAAAGTTCATGTTTTAATTCAGTTGATAGTAGTTTGCAATACAGTATTATATTTGCCATTCCAAGCCACGAATCTGAAAAAGCTATTATATGGTTCATATAAACATTTATTCTGTGAAGAATTTCATGAGTCCTTAGAACATTTTTTTTTTTTTTGAAGATAAGCAACTTAGTTTCCCTTTTTATGTCATTTGGGTCACATAATATTCCATTTGTGCTACTATTACGTGTAAATAATATTCCAAGATTAATTAAATAACACAATTTTATCAACTCAGTTAATAAACAGAATTTATTAATGAAATTCCTTAGTAACAAAGAGTTAAATTTGATCTTTAAAATATGAGACAGTTCTTCCTATAAATATGTATAGTTCTATTATTTAGAATTTCACCATTATCCCCTAAGGAATAATTCCCATCAATTTTCTTGGACAGAGGCACTAAGCTCAAAATGAATCTCTTCAGATCCAGCCCTGTTTGAATTCTGTCTTCATAAACAACAGCATAAGCAAACTGTTAAATTGATCCCAGCTCCATGGAATAGAGCTCAGATGAGAATGGCAAGGATCATTTCAGTGAATCATTTAAGTGAAAATCATTCAAAATTAACCTCTATTACCATATCTATAGAAGATTCAGGGCTTGAGAGTACTGATAACATGAAGTAGGTTTCATCCAGAACGCATATAAGAGATAATTTTAAATGTAAATATATGACCAGGTTGCATCATTCGCTGTTTAGCAGCTATGGATAAAACAGATACAAGGACTTGAGAATTGACCAAGAAATAATCTTGCAATGGGATTTGTTAAGCAAGAAAGATGGTATTTTGGGGTTCTCAAAGGGAAGATATTTCAACAGTCTTATGGGAATTTATTTTTTAATGGAAATTTAAAATGATTATTTTCAGGAGAGGTTGAAGGAATGGAACTTGAGAAAGTCATTTCAATAAGCAGCAGGAAATATCAAGTCAACAAATTTTAATAAGCATCCTTGATTATTGAATTCTGTACAAGAGACTGAATAATAAAATCCATAAACATGCTGTTCCACTTCAAGTAATTTATAGTTTCTCTGGAGATATCAGATACCCATAAATAAAATAATTGCTGAGAAATACTAGTGCTCAACCAATTTTCAGAGATCCTGGATGAATGGACTTTAGAGAAAGGAAAACTTACAATGTACTGAAATTAATCAAGGATGTGTTCTTGCAGGAGATATGTCATCAACTGGACCTAGAAAGAAAACCAGAATTTTCGTTGGTATGGAAAAATTAAACACATAGTTTGGTGGCGGGGTGTAGAGGAGCAGAGTAACAAAGTCATAGAGGTTGGGACTTAAGAAATAGTTACTGAAGGAATGTTAAATATTACTTTGTAGATTACCAAAAAACAACTTACTTGAAGTGGAGTGAGATATTCAGTTATCAGTTTGGAAGAACAGGAATGTCTTTCTAAAATATTTAATTTCATGTAATAGACAACAAGAAACCATTGTAAGATCCTAGGCAGGGTTATGACATTTTGACAGCAATATTCTAAAGAATTTTTCCAGATTGTTTGGAGAAAAAGGAAATTTGAGGCAGAGTATTATAAGATGAGGGGGGGAGAGAGAGAGGGAGGGAGAGAAAGAGAGAGAGAGAGAGGGAGAGAGAGAGGGGGAGAACCATGCTAGAAAAACACAATATTGTGGGATGTTAATTATCTCCTAATTGTCTATACACTGATCATGGTACCATGGTAATCAATATCCAATTAGGCATTTCTTTTAAAAATAAAATAATTCTAAAATCTGTATAGACTTGCAAAGTACCTAAAATTGTTAAAAGGATTTGTTAAAAAAAAAGAATAAATTTGTAAGCCTCACACTATGTGTTTTCACAACAATATGAAACTATAATAAACAATATAGTGTAGTTTGGCCTAAAGGTAGACAAATGGATTAATGTAACAGAACAGAAGGTCCACACATACATGGTAACTGCTTTTCAACAACGCTGCCAAAATGATTAAATGGAAAAGAACAGTCCTTTAAACAAATGGTGCTGAAACAATTGAATAAACATATGCCATCACTCTATAGAAATAGATGATAGATAGATACATAGGTGCATAGATGGATAAAATTAACCTTAATTTCTCTCACACGTTATAGAAAAATTAATTTAAAATGTATAGAAACCTAAATATGAGAACTAAAACTATCGAAGTCCTAGAATAAGACATAGGAGAAATTCCCCAGGAAACTAAGTATGTGGGTGCCATAAGGTCCTGTAACCTCATAATGGGGTATATTTATACTTGGAAGATCTGAGAGCAGGGACATGAATGGACATTTGCACACTGGTGTTTATGAAGGCAGTATTCATGATTTGCAATGGGTAGAGGTGGCCTAAAGGTACAGCAACTGACGAACAGAATGATGAACTGTGTCGTATGCATACTATGGAATACTGAGCAACTGGAAGAAGGAGTGAAGTTTTAAGACATGCAACAAGGTGAATGGATACTGTAGACAGCATTTTGAGTGAAGTATGCCAAAAACGAAAAGACAAACATTGTAATACCTCACCAATATGGACTAACTACAATGTGTAAACTCAGAATTGAATCTTTGAGCACAGCTTACCAAGGGAATGCTTATTGTAATGTCCCTAGATTGTAAGCTCTTACAGCAGTCACATCTATTTCTGAGCTGTAATGGCTGTCTCCAAATTCTGAGATGCTGAGCTCTTTGTGTATAACCTGGTCAGTCTCTGAAACTTTGGGTATCTGTGTGACACCTGAAACTCGGCACTAGAACTTGGCAGTATGAATGTCAGTATTAGTGCATACAGCAACTGTTAAAAAACCTGAAAAAGAGTCCAGACTTCAATTCGAGATACAAATGAAGCAGATCTGGTTAGGAGTAAGGCAAATCAGGCCAAAGGGTAAAGGATGATATTGACTGAGTTTTAAAACTTCAACTTCTGTGTGAGACCAAGGGAAGAGACATTTATTTGGTGCAGGATATATCTCTTCTACAGCACACTAAATAATTTAACTTGTATGGTTAGTTTATTCAAACACCATAAATACATGGAACTTTGAATTGGAAGCGAGATCTGGTAGTGTTGTACAGGTTAGTGTAAAATAGAGATACTTACCAAAGAAATATAGGCAGAGAATAAAAAAAATTTGCAGGGCCCCCCTAAGGAGCTGGGGGGAAATGCGGAAATGTTGGACGTCCCCACCTAGGTTATTGATGATATTTTCACAAACTTGAGGACTGACAATTTGGTATGCCAAGCCCTCAGTCTTGGAGCTTGCCCTTATGAAGCTTGTTACTGCAAAGGAGAGGCTAAACCTGCTTATAATTGTGCCTAAGAACCTCCCCCAGAGAAACTCTTTGTTGCTCAGATGTGGCCCTCTCTCTCTCTCTAAGGCAACACGGCAAGTAAACTCACTGCCCACCCTTCTATGTGTGACCTAATTCTCAAGGGTGTAAATCTCCCCTGGCAATGGCAGGATATAACTGCCAGGGATGAGCCTGGACTCAGCATCATGGGATTGAGAAAATCTTCTTGACCAAAAGGAGGGCATTAAATGAATCAAAATAAAGTTTCAGTTGCTTAGAAATTTCAAATGGAGTTGAGAGGTCACTGTGGAGGGCATTCTTATGGACTATATAGATATCCCTTTTTAGATTTTAGTGTAGTGAAGTAGCTAGAAGAAAATACCTGAATCTATCAAACTGCAACCCAGTAGCCTTGATTCTTGAAGATGATTGTATAACTATGTAGCTTACATGGTGTGGTGGTGTGATTGTAAAAACCTTGTGACTCACACTCCCTTTATCCAGTATGTGGATGGATGAGTAGCAGAATGAAAAAATAAGTGAAAAATTGGGTTGGATGGGGGGCATCATTTGGGTGTTCTTTTTTACTTTTATTTTTCATTCTTAATTTTATTCTTTCTGGTATAAGGAAATATTCAAAAATTGATTGGGGTGATGATTGTACAACTATATGATGGTACTGTGAGCAGCTGATTGTAAATCATGGATAATTGTATGGTATGTGAACATATATCAGTAAAACTGAATTTAAAAAAAAAAGAAGACATGGGAGAAAAAACTGTTAGAGAACATTTTCTAAGAAAAGACGAAACAAGAAAAAACTTTAAAAAATTGATACCTTGGAATAAATCAAAATTTAAAATTTCTGCTCCTTAAAAAGATATGGCTAGGTAAAGGAAAAGGTGAGCCCCTGACTGATGGTAAATATTATTATACAAAATACAACAGATTGCAATGGGAAATCTCAGACACTGTGGTGGGGATGCTTTTTGGAAATAGCTTGGCAATTTCATATACAGTGAAACTTATGATTGCTATATATCCCAGTAGTAATGCTGTTAGGTATTTATTTAAAGTAAATGAAAGCCTAGGTCCACGCAAAGAACCGTGCATGAAAGTTCATAGTAACCTTATTCATGGTAATTCAAAAGTGAGGAAAATAAAAACAAAAGGAAATGTCCATCAACTGGTGGATGCATAAATTGTTGCATATCCACATAATGAAATACTACTCAGTTACTACAAGGAACAATTTACCGATACATGGAAAAACAAAAATTTGTCTCACAAGCTTTATGCTAATTAATGTTTCTCATTGTCAGCACTATTCATATTTTTCACCAAAGACAAATTGTTATATTTACCATTCTTACACTATATCCTCTACGGAGAAATGTCTTTCATGTCTTTTGCCCATTTTATAATTGAATTATTTGGGGGCTGCTTTTTTGGTGGGGGGAGACTACTTTATTTGGGACTACTACTTGTTTTGCGACTACCTTATATATTCCAGATACTACTGCTTTGCTGAATATGCAGATTAAAAATATTTTTTCCCACTTTGTGTCTTATATTTTCACCCTGTTCACAGGGTTTTTGCAGACAAAATATTTTTTTAATTTTAATGAAGTCAAATTCATTAACATTTCCTTATATGGATTGTGCTTTTGGTATTTAGGTATAAGAACTCTACACCTGCTCCTAGATCCCAAACATATCTATGTTTTTCCTAAAATTATTATACTTTTATGTTCTACACTTAAATCTGCAATCCTTTTTTATTTAATTTTTGTTTAATGTATGAGGCATATCAAAATTCTCTTTCCCTTTCTTCTTCCTTATAGATATGCAGTAGTTCCTACACCATTTAATGAAAAGACTATCTTTTCTTTCATTGAATTGTTTTTCCTCTTACGTCAAAAATAGGTTGAGCGTATTAATGTTTGTTTAATTCTGGGTACCCTAGTCTTTCATTCATCTATGTGAGCATCTCTCCATCTATAATCAAAAATATTGATAATTGGAGTTCAATAATAAGTGTGGAAATAAACCCAATTAATTCTTCTTTTTCAAAATTGTTTTAGCTATTTTACTTTTTTTGCATTTACACATAAGCTTTGAATTAAATTTCCTATATCTACAAAAGAATCCTGCTGTTATTTGAATAAGGATTGCATTAACATGCTTATGGATTTGTCGATAATTGACAATTTCTTGTTGATACTTGACAAAATTACTATGTTGACTCTTCCAATCCATGAACATTATTCCATGTCTCTCTGCTTATTTTCTTTTATTCTTTCATCAGGATTTTGAAGTTATCAGCAAAAAGGTCTGTACATGATTTGTTAGATTTATACCCAAGTATTTCATTTTTGAGCAATTATTAATAAATTGTGTTTTTTTATCATCATTTTATTGAGATATATTCACATACCACTCAGTCATACAAAACAAATCGTACTTTCGATTGTTTACAGTACCATTACATAGTTGTACATTCATCACCTAAATCAATCCCTGACACCTTCATTAGCACACACACAAAAATAACAAGAATAATAATTAGAGTGAAAAAGAGCAATTGAAGTAAAAAAGAACACTGGGTACCTTTGTCTGTTTGTTTCCTTCCCCTATTTTTCTACTCATCCAACGATAAACTAGACAAAGTGGAGTGTGGTCCTTATGGCTTTCCCAATCCCATTGTCACCACTCATAAGCTACATTTTTATACAACTGTCTTCGAGATTCATGGGTTCTGGGTTGTAGTTTGATAGTTTCAGGTATCCACCACCAGCTACCCCAATTCTTTAGAACCTAAAAAGGGTTGTCTAAAGTGTGCGTAAGAGTGCCCTCCAGAGTGACCTCTCGGCTCATTTTGGAATCTCTCTGCCACTGAAGCTTATTTCATTTCCTTTCACATCCCCCTTTTGGTCAAGAAGATGTTCTCCGTCCCACGATGCCGGGTCTACATTCTTCCCCGGGAGTCATATTCTACGTTGCCAGGGAGATTCACTCCCCTGGGTGTCTGATCCCACGTAGAGGGGAGGGCAGTGATTTCACCTTTCAAGTTGGTTTAGCCAGAGAGAGAGGGCCACATCTGAGCAACAAAGAGGCATTCAGGAGGAGACTCTTAGGCACAAATATAGGGAGGCCTAGCCTCTCCTTTGCAGCAACCGTCTTCCCAAGGGTAAAACCTGTGGTAGAGGGCTCAACCCATCAAACCACCAGTCCCCTATGTCTGTGGTCATGTTAGCAACCATGGAGGTGGGGTAGGCGAATACCCCTGCACTCTCCACAGGCTCCTCAAGGGGGCAATACATCTTTTTTTTTTTTTCCTTGTTTTTCTTTCTTTCTTTCTTTCTTTTTTTTTTTTTTAACTTTCCCTTCTTTTTTAAATCAACTGTATGAAAAAAAAAGTTAAAAAGAAAACAAACATACAATAAAAGAACATTTCAAAGAGACCATAACAAGGCAGTAAGAAAAAGACAACTAACCTAAGATAACTGCTTAACTTCCAACATGTTCCTACTTTACCCCAAGAAAGTTACATAATATAGCAACATTTCTGTGAACTTGTTCCTACTATATCCATCAGAATTTAACAGACCATAGTCATTTCTGGGCATCCCCAGAACATTAAATAGCTTATCTGTTCTTCTTGGATTATTGTTCCCCCTTCCTTAATTGCTCTCTATTGCTAGTTCCCCTACATTCTACATTATAAACCATTTGTTTTACATTTTTCAAAGTTCACATTAGTGGTAGCATATAATATTTCTCTTTTTGTGCCTGGCTTATTTCGCTCAGCATTATGTCTTCAAGGTTCATCCATGTTGTCATATGTTTCACGAGATCGTTCCTTCTTACTGCCGCATAGTATTCCATCGTGTGTATATACCACATTTTATTTATCCACTCATCTGTTGAAGGACATTTGGGTTGTTTCCATCTCTTGGCAATTGTAAATAATGCTGCTATGAACATTGGCGTGCAGATATCTGTTCGTGTCACTGCTTTCCGATCTTCCGGGTATATACCGAGAAGTGCAATCGCTGGATCGAATGGTAACTATATATCTAGTTTTCTAAGGAACTGCCAGACTGACTTCCAGAGTGGCTGAACCATTATACAGTCCCACCAACAATGACTAAGAGTTCCAATTTCTCCACATCCCCTCCAGCATTTGTAGTTTCCTGTTTGTTTAATGGCAGCCATTCTAACTGGTGTTAGATGGTATCTCATTGTGGTTTTAATTTGCATCTCTCTAACAGCTAGTGAAGCTGAACATTTTTTCATGTGTTTCTTGGCCATTTGTATTTCCTCTTCAGAGAACTGTCTTTTCAAATCTTTTGCCCATTTTATAATTGGGCTGTCTGTACTATTGTCATTGAGTTGTAGGATTTCTTTGTATATGCAAGATATCAGTCTTTTGTCAGATACATGGTTTCCAAAAACTTTTTCCCATTGAGTTGGCTGCCTCTTTACCTTTTTGAGAAATTCCTTTGAGGTGCAGAAACTTCTAAGCTTGAGGAGTTCCCATTTATCTATTTTCTCTTTTGTTGCTTGTGCTTTGGGTGTAAAGTCTAGGAAGTGGCCGCCTAATACAAGGTCTTGAAGATGTTTTCCTACATTATCTTCTAGGAGTTTTATGGTACTTTCTTTTATATTGAGATCTTTGGTCCATTTTGAGTTAATTTTTGTGTAGGGGGTGAGGTAGGGGTCCTCTTTCATTCTATTGGATATGGATATCCAACTCTCCCAGCCCCATTTGTTGAAAAGACCATTATGGCTCAGTTCAGTGACATTGGGGGCCTTATCAAAGATCAGTCGGCCATAGATCTGAGGGTCTATCTCCGAATTCTCAATTCGATTCCATTGATCTATATGTCTATCTTTGTGCCAGTACCGTGCTGTTTTGGCAACTGTGGCTTTATAATAAGCTTCAAAGTCAGGGAGTGTAAGTCCTCCCACTTCGTTTTTCTTTTTTAGAGTGTCTTTAGCAATTCGAGGCATCTTCCCTTTCCAAATAAATTTGATAACTAGCTTTTCCAAGTCTGCAAAGTAGGTTGTTGGAATTTTGATTGGGATTGCATTGAATCTGTAGATGAGTTTGGGTAGAATTGACATCTTAATGACATTTAGCCTTCCTATCCATGAACATGGAATATTTTTCCATCTTTTAAGGTCCACTTCTATTTCTTTTAGTAGAGTTATGTAGTTTTCTTTGTATAGGTCTTTTACATCTTTGGTTAAGTTTATTCCTAGGTACTTGATTTTTTTAGTTGCTATTGAAAATGGTATCTTTTTCTTGAGTGTCTCTTCAGTTTGTTCATTTCTAGCATATAGAAACATTACTGACTTATGTGCATTAATCTTGTATCCCGCTACTTTGCTAAATTTGTTTATTAGCTCTAGTAGCTCTATCGTCGATTTCTCAGGGTTTTCTAGATATAAGATCATATCATCTGCAAACAATGACAGTTTTACTTCTTCTTTTCCAATTTGGATGCCTTTTATTTCTTTGTCTTGCCAGATTGCCCTGGCTAGCACTTCCAGCACAATGTTGAATAACAGTGGTGACAGCGGGCATCCTTGTCTTGTTCCTGATTTTAGAGGGAAGGCTTTCAGTCTCTCACCATTGAGTACTATGCTGGCTGTGGGTTTTTCATATACGCTCTTTATCATGTTGAGGAAGTTTCCTTCAATTCCTACCTTTTGAAGTGTTTTTATCAAAAAGGGATGTTGGATTTTGTCAAATGCTTTTTCAGCATCTATTGAGATGATCAATTGATTTTCCCTTTCGAGTTTTTAATGTGTTGTAATACATTGATTGTTTTTCTTATGTTGAACCATCCTTGCATGCCTGGAATGAACCCCACTTGGTCATGGTGTATGATTTTTTTAATATGTCTTTGGATTCGATTTGCAAGTATTTTGTTGAGGATTTTTGCATCTATATTCATTAGGGAGATTGGCCAGTAGTTTTCCTTTTTTGTAGCATCTTTGCCTGGTTTTGGTATTAGATTGATGTTAGCTTCATAAAATGAGTTAGGTAGTGTTCCCTTTTCTTCAATGTTTTGAAAGAGTTTGAGTAAGATTGGTGTCAGTTTATTCTGGAAAGTTTGGTAGAATTCCCCGTGAAGCCATCTGGCCCTGGGCATTTATTTGTGGGAAGATTTTTGATGACTGATTGGATCTCTTTGCTTGTGATGGATTGGTTGAGGTCTTCTATTTCTTCTCTGGTCAGTCTAGGTTGTTCATATGTTTCCAGGAAATTGTCCATTTCTTCTGCATTGTCCAGTTTGTTGCCATAAAGTTGTTCATAATATCCTCTTATAATTTTTTTAATTTTTTCAGGATCTGCAGTTATGTCACCTTTTTCATTCATTATTTTGTTTATATGGGTCTTTTCTCTTTTTGATTTTGTCAGTCTAGCTAGGGGCTTGTCAATCTTGTTGATCTTCTCAAAGAACCAACTTTTGGTGATATTTTTCCTCTCTATTGTTTTTTTGGTCTCTATGTCATTTATTTCTGCTTTAATCCTTGTTATATCTTTTCTTCTACTTGGTTTAGGATTGGTTTGTTGTTCATTTTCTAGCTTCTTCAGTTGATCCATTAGTTCTTTGATTTTGGCTCTTTCTTCCTTTTTAATACATGCGTTTAGTGCTATAAATTTCCCCCTTAGCACTGCTTTTGCTGCATCCCATAGGTTTTGGTATGTTGTGTTCTCATTTTCGTTCGTCTCTATATATTTAGCAATTTCTCTTGCTATTTCTTCTTTAACCCACTGATTGTTCAGGAGTGTGTTGTTTAACCTCCAGGTATTTGTGAATTTTCTAAGTCTCTGATGGTTATTGACTTCTAATTGTATTCCATTGTGGTCAGAGAATGTGCTTTGAATAATTTCAATCTTCTTAAATTTATTAGGCTTGTTTTATGTCCCAGCATATGATCTATTCTGGAGAAAGTTCCGTGAGCACTAGAAAAGTATGTGTATCCTGGTGATTTGGGATGTAATGTCCTGTATATGTCTGTTAAATCTAATTCATTTATCAGATTGTTTAGGTTTTCAATTTCCTTATTGGTCTTCTGTCTGGTTGATCTATCTATAGGAGAGAGTGATGTGTTGAAGTCTCCCACAATTATTGTGGAAACATCAATTGCTTCCTTTAGTTTTGCCAGTGTTTCTCTCATGTATTTTGTGGCACCTTGATTGGGTGCATAGACCTTTACGATTGTTATTTCTTCTTGCTGAATTGCCCCTTTTATTAGTATGTAGTGCCCTTCTTTGTCTCTCAAAACATCCCTGCATTTGAAGTCTATTTTATCTGAGATTAATATTGCTACACCTGCTTTCTTTTGGCTGTAGCTTGCATGAAATATTTTTTTCCATCCTTTCACTTTCAGTTTCTTTGTGTCCCTGTGTCTAAGATGAGTCTCTTGTATGCAACATATTGATGGATCATTTTTTTTGATCCATTCTGCGAATCTATATCTTTTAATTGGGGAGTTTAATCCATTTACATTCAACGTTATAACCGTGAAGGCATTTCTTGAATCGGCCATCTTATCCTTTGGTTTATGTTTGCCATATTTTTCCCTCTCTCTATTAATATCCTTTATTGTACCCATACCGAATCTCTTTAGTACTGAACCTTTCTCCAAGCCTCTCTGTCCTGTCTTTTTTTCTCTGTCTGTAGGGCTCCCTTTAGTATCTCCAGTAGGGCAGGTCTCTTGTTAGCAAATTCTCTCAGTATTTGTTTGTCTGTGAAAAATTTAAGCTCTCCCTCAAATTTGAAGGAGAGCTTTGCTGGATAAAGTATTCTTGGCTGGAAATTTTTCTCACTCAGAATTTTAAATATGTCGTGCCACTGCCTTCTCATCTCCATGGTGGCTGCTGAGTAGTCACTACTTAGCCTTATGCTGTTTCCTTTGTATGTGGTGAATTGCTTTTCTCTTGCTGCTTTCAGAACTTGCTCCTTCTCTTCTGTGTTTGACAGTGTGATCTGTATATGTCTCGGAGCGGGTTTATTTGGATTTATTCTATTTGGAGTTCGCTGAGCATTTATGATTTGTGTATTTATGTTCTTTAGAAGATTTGGGAAGTTTTCCCCAACAATTTCTTTGAATACTCTTCCTAGACCTTTACCCTTTTCTTTCCCTTCTGGGACACCAATGAGTCTTATATTTGGACGTTTCTTATTATCTATCATATCCCTGAGGTCCATTTCAATTTTTTCAATTTTTTTCTCCATTCTTTCTTTTTTGCTTTCATTTTCCATTCTGTCATCTTCCAGGTCACTGATTCATTGTTCAACTTCCTCTAGTCTTGTACTATGAGTGTCCAGAGTCTTTTTAATTTGGTCAACAGTTTCTTTAATTTCCATAAGATCATCCATTTTTTTATTTAGTCTTGCAATGTCTTCTTTATGCTCTTCTAGAGTCTTCTTGATTTCCTTTATATCCCGTACTATGGTCTCATTGTTCATCTTTAGTTCTTTGAGTAGCTGCTCTAGGTGCTGTGTCTCTTCTGGTCTTTTGATTTGGGTGTTTGGGCTTGGGTTATCCATATCGTCTGGTTTTTTCATATGCTTTATAATTTTCTGTTGTTTTTGGCCTCTTGGCATTTGCTGAACTTGATAGGGTTCTTTTAGGGTTTGTAGACCTATTGAAGTCCTTATCTCTAATTTATCAGATCTACAGCTTCGTGGAGTACACTTTCTCTATCTAACCAGCAGGTGGCATCCACGAGCCACCTGTTCTCCACAAGCCAGTTCTCCCCTGCTTAGCCTTTTTGGTGAGTGGGGGAGTGAGTCTTGTGGGGCCCAATTGGTGTACCAAGCTTGCGTGTGTAGTTGGTGTTGCCTGCCCTGTATGTGGGGCTTGTTTCTGGGCAGTCGGGGAGGGGGGGTGGCCCTAACAATCAAATCTCCCTGGTGATCCTAGAGTTTTAAAGCTGCTGCAATAGTCTAATCCTTCAGTTCAGTCCTGCCACAGTTTGTCTCTGACACTGACCCACAAGTCCTTGGTATTGGCGTATGGCTCCTGAGACTTGCAAGTGGGCCCCTCTTCCAGGCTGTGCACCCTAGGTCCTCTGTTGAGGGATGACTGTGCTATGTCACAGGTGAGTGCCGTCCCCCCAGGACAGTTCTGGGCTGCTGGCTCTGTAGGGAGGCTCCCAGTCTGCTCAAATGATGTCTGAGTGGGGCTTTGTTAATTCACACTGCTCCACCTTCCCAACTCTGGGACAATCAGCTGAGGTTTCAGGGAAGGCTAATGTCCACGCCCAGTTTTGTGGTGTGTGCCTGTTATTTGAAGCACTTCCGTCACACTGGGTTGTCTGGGGCAGCTCTGGGCTATGGGGCTGGCGATGGGCAGGAGTGTTTCCTGTCCACCAGGATGATGGCTGTGAGTGGACACCCCCCTTTTCTTGTGAAGTTGTGGTGTTTAGTGAATTTTCTCAGCCACTGGATTATTGCGTTTTGTCTCAGAGCTCTCCTAGTTCTGCTCTTGACTTGACCTGCCGAAATTGCAGGTCTTTGAAGCTTTCTGTATTGGGCTTCTTAAAGTAATTGTTTTAGAAAAAGAAAAAAGGATTAAAAAAAAAAAAAAAAAAAAGGGCCCTCCTCAGAGTTCTAATGGGTTATTGAAATGCTAATAGACAAAGCAACCAGGGCCATTAAGGAAAGGTCCACAGGGCAGAGAGATCAGCTTTTCTTCGGGGTTTGCATATGCGCCTCAAGGCCTGAGCTCCGCCGTTCCCCTTTCTGTGTTCACCAGAACTCCAAAAATCCTCTGCTTTTATTTTGGAGTTTTTCGTGTTGTTTTTTTTCTATGCCTGTCTCCTCTCTGCTGGGCTGGCTGCTCTCAGATTCTCTGGTGTCTGGTCTCAGTCTATCTATGGTTGGAGTTTGGATCAGTAGAATGAGTTTCCGATAAGGGCCGCCACTGCAGTTCTCCCTTTTCCTTCCCGGAGCTGACAGCCCCTCCTCCCACGGGACTGAGCCTGGCAGGGAGGGGTGTGGGTCCCCTGGCCGCAAAAACTTACAGATTTCGCTGATCTCAGCAGTTCCACGTTTTCATGAGTGTTGTATGAAGTATGCCCAAAGTCAGATTGCTCTGTGGTGTCCAGTCCACGCAGTTCCTGGCTTTCTACCTACTTTCCTGGAGGAGTAACTAAAACATACAGCTCACCAGTCTGCCATCTTGCCCCGCCTCCAATAAATTGTGTTTTAATATCAATATACACAAGCTCCTTGAAAGTATATGGAAACCCAATCAATTTTTGTATGCTTATCTTGTATTCTCCGATGTTGGTTAACTCACTTATTATGTTTACGAGGGTTTTTTTGTAGATTCCTGTGGATTTTCCCTTTAGACAATTGTATAACTGCAAATGGGGACATTTTTTGCATTTTCCTTTCACATATCTATGCCCTTTATTTGCTCTTGTTGTCTTATTGCAGTGACTTGAATTTCCACAAGTATGATGACTAATACTAAGGAATCAGTCATCCTTGCTTTGTTCCTGATCTTAGGGTAAAGCTTTCATATTTTCACCAAGAAGTATGATAATAGTTAGGAATTATTGTAGACATTCTTTACAAGTTGAGGAAGTTCCCCTCTATTTCTAATTCTCTGAGTGGGTATTATGAATGGGTATTAAATTTTGTCAAATGATTGGACATTCTGATTGTGTTAATCTTTTGATTATGGATAGTGCTGATGTGAATAGTATGTATATAAGTATTTCTTTGAATGCCTCTTTTCAATTTTTCTGGGTATATCACTAGGAGTGGTTATTCCACATTTAATTTTTTGAGAACCATAAAAACATTTTCCATAGCAGCTGCACCGTTTTACATTCTGTCCCACAGTTCTCCAAGGTGCCAGTTTCTCCACATCATTGCCAACATGGTTATATTCTGTATTTATTGTAGCAATCCTAGTGGGTGAGAAGTGATATTTCATCAGGATTCAGATTTTCCTAATGACAAATGATGTGGCACATCTTTTGACGTGTGTATTGGTCATCCGTTGATGCTTTTTGGAGAAATTCGTATTCAAGCCCTTTGCCCATTCTAAATTGAGTTGTGAATTTTTGTTAAGTTGTAGCAATTCTTCATAGATCCTGGATATTATACTTTTGCCAGATATATGATTTGAACTATTTTCTCCCATTCTGTGTTGTCATTTCACTTTCTTGATGGTGTCCTTTGAAACACAGAAACTTTAAATTTCACAGAATTCCAATTCAGCTATTTTTTTTTCTGTTATTGCTTATACTTTGCTGTCATGTCTGAGAAATCATTGCTAAATTGAAGGTCATGAAGATTTACCCCTATGATTTCTTCTAAGAGTTTTATGGTTTTATGTCTTATGTTAAGGTCCTTGACCCATTTTGAGTTTATTATAGCTACAGTGTGACACAGAGGTCTAATTCCATTCTATTATCAGTTTTCCCAGCACCATCTGTTGAAGAGACTCTTCTTTCCACATTGAATCCACACTGTCTTGAATATTGCCATTTTAGAGTAAGTTCTGAAATCAAAAGGAATAAGTCCTCCAATTTTGTTATTCTTTATGATACTAATTGACTTTTGAAGACTGGCTCTTCCATTTGTGCAGAAATTGATAGAATATGCAAGTAATCCATAGATCATTTTGGGTAATATTATCGTCTTAATAATATCATTTTACAATCCATGAACATGGCATATCTCTTCATTTATTTAGGTCTTCTTTAACCTCTTTTACCATGCATTGTGGTTTTCAGTGTACAGGTCTTTCATATACTTGGTTAAATTTATTCCTGGATATTTTATTCTTCTGTATGCTAGAGAGAATGAAAATGTTTTCTGAGTTTCCTTTTGGGTTGCTCATTGCTATTGTATAAAATTCCAGCTAATTTTATGCATTGATTTTGTGTCCCATAACTTTGCTGAATTTGTTTATTAACTCTACTAGTTTTTTTGGTGTGTGTGTATCATTCAGACTTTCTATATAGAAGATTATGTCGCCATGAATAGGGATAGTTTTACTTCTTCCTTTACAGTTTGGAAGCCTTTAATTTCTTTTTCTTGCCTATTTATTCCAGCTGGAATTCCCAGTACAATATGAATTGAAGTGGCAGAAGCACATATCAGTGTCTTGGTCCTGATATTAGGAGGAAGATAAGTCTTTCACTATGGAGAATAATATTAGCAGCAGTTGTTACCATGTTGAGGGAGTTCCCTTGTATTCTTTGTTTGTTAAGTGATTTTATCCTTAATAAATGTCAGATTTTGTCAAATGCTTTTTTTGCATTAATTGACCATATCAGTTATTTTTCACTCACTCTATTAATGTGAGTAATTACATTGATATCATTTTGTATTTTGAACCATTGCATTCCTGGGATAAATCCCAGTTGATTGTAATTTATAATCCATTTTGTATGCTGCTAGATTTGTACTTTTACTTTCTTTGATTGGTGTTTGCATGGTATGTCTTTTTTTTTAATTCAATTTCATTGAGATTTTTCATATACCATACAATCATCCAATATGCACAGTTGCCCATGATACCATCATACAGCTGTGCATCCATTATTCCAGAAAAGAAATAAAAACAAAAAAGAAAACTCATCTTCCATTATTGACTCATGGTATTGGTATAGTACATTTGTTACTGTTGGTGACAGAATGTTAAAATACTCCTAACTGTAGTACATATTTGCAATAGGTATATTTTTCCCTATATACCCCCGTTATTAACTTCTAGTTATAGTGTCATACATTTCTTCTATTTCATGAAAGATATTTCTAATATTTTTACAGTTAATCACAGGCACTGTCCATCACCAGATTCACTGTTTTATATATTTCCATGTTTTAACCTCCAGCTTTCCTTCTGGTGACACACATGGCTCTAAGCTTCCCCTTTCCACCACATTACACACCATTCAGCACTGTTAGTTGTTCTCACAATATCATGTTACCATCACTTCTGTCCATTTCCAAATACTCAAGTTCAACCTAGTTAACCATTCTGTTCATAATACATGATGTGTCTTTTAACATTCTTTTTCTTTCTACCTGCCTGTTTGGTTATATGACTCTTGTACATTGTAGACAGGCTCATCTTGTGTTTTGCGATTTGTTAGTGAACTCAATTTCAAAAGGAGTCATATGTGGCCAGTGTTAAGCAGGTGACCCTCTAGAGAGTTTTGTATCTTTCCTTTGTCAAATTTTCCAAGAGTTTCATTGATCTCTAGTATGGACCATATTTCATATTGATTTTTCAGGTTAAAACCCTTCTGAAAATGCAGAGAATATGAATTTAAATCCAAACTTTTATATGATCAATGCCATATTTATAATGTCCATAAGGAAATAAATTTTTAACTATAGATAAGACCAGTGATGAAATTTATTTTGGTCTTTTCTTTGTGCTTCTAAGGACACACTTCTAGTCTACACCTTCACTGTGGAAATAGGCATTATAGGTTCCAGGCATAAAGGATCTAATTCTAATCCACACTCTTGCACAGACAAAATTTGCCCCAGTGGCCCTGCATTGCCCATCATTTTCATAACCTGAAATCACTTCCTAACACTTTTCTTCTCCCAAAGCATCCCATGAAGTAATTTGTTTATTTTAAAGAATGCACCAAATCTGTAGATTTGTTTATGGAAGGGTTTCCGATTACCTGAATCTCAATATTTTCAGAAATAGAAGTATATTCTTTACCTAATCCACAGGCATCATGTGCAGATCAAATAAAATATTATATGAAGATGCATTTTTAAGCCATATAGTGACCATTGAATGTAAGTTTGGCTTTATCATCACAGTCATTATAAGACACAACCCTATATTAAATTATTTTTAATTCCATATTTCAGAGAGGAATAAACAGACATTGCAGAATGGTGGCATTATGAAGGAGAAGACATACTTGGTATCACATCCTATTCCATATTACCATTTCTTTCACTCTATTTCAAATGGATAACTCAGGTTTATGGTATGGCATTCTTTCTCAAACACTGGAAGTTCTGACTTGCTGATTGTGAATGTGGTCATCTCTCTTAACTCGTAAGATGACTCTTAGTTTCCTAATTCATAAAACAGGAATTAGACTAAGAATAATTATTAACTATTAAATTTAAATCTGAAAATATAGACTTCTTTTGAAAATCCAAAGGAATACTCTCATACTTTTTGAGAGCATTGAAAAATGTGTATTCTCAATTTTGTTTTATTGGTTGGTATAGATTACATGCCATTGTCTGGAGATAGGCATGGGATATGTAGAACAAAGGCATATAGGGAGCAGTGTTGGTGAAAATGTCTATTTACATATGGAGAGACATCTGTTATTGTAGTCATTGAACCACTAAATTTAAGTGGCAATTATTAACTTCTATTTCATACACTGAAACAAAAGAACATTAATTGTGGATCCAAGGTTTGCTATTTATAACATAGTTAATGGAGAATACTGAACCATTTTGCTTCTGAGTTCAGATAGAGAGTTTGGCAAAAAGATCTATTTACTCTCTGATCCCTAAGCTTGTATTGTTTACAGTGAGAATTCCTACATACAAAACAAAATTATCTCAATGCATTTAGTTCCTTAGTTCAGATAAAAATAATTTGGATAGCAAGGGTTGTATGTAGGCATGTTTGTAAATATACAAAGGAGGAAGAAGAAGAAGTGTTGATCTGTATTCAGATTTATTCTGCAGCCTATGTATGGTGAGAATAGTGCAACAATATCCTCATCTGTAAAATTTATAACAGCCATTTGAAATCAAATAAGATGACTACAAATATCTGAAAATTAAATACTATTCTGAAACTTTTAAAGTATGATTTAAATACATTATAATAGCATGTTGTGTGTTTATATTTTTTAAGTTGAGCAGAAGCATGAATTTGAAAGAAATATTAATTTTTATAAAAAATAAGACGTTTAAAATTAATTTTAGTCTGAATAAAATAGAAACAATTTCAAAAACAATTGATAAGATTGCATTCTAGTGTTAACTGAGGTAGTTTGTTTCTGTTATAAAACAAATAAAATGTGCTCTATGATATTGTAGACATAGCAGTAATTTATAAAAGAATGTGCAGTAACCAGAATTTTATTATGGGCTGTTATTTGTTACAAGGGAAAGCTGTGAGGTTGTCAAGAACTGAATTTCTGACTCTTCAGTTTTTGCATTGCTGACATTACTTCCTTGTTTCTTAAAGCATAGATCAAGGGGTTTAAGAGAGGGTTAAAAACAGTATAGAATACGAGAGCTCCTTATCTGCTGGTAAGTTGCCAAAAGGCCAGGCATAAATGAAAATGTAGGGCCTGAAGAAGAGGGTCACCACAGTGACGTGGGCAGTCAGGGTGGCCTGTGCCTTGGCTATGCCCACTGAGGAATGAGGTCCGAAGGTGACCAGGATGACTGAGTAGGAGATCAGCAAGAGCACAGTGGAGCTCACAGCCACTAGACCACTGTCTGAAAGCATCAGAATCTAGAGTAGGTAGATACCAGTGCAAGCAAGTTTGGTAACTATGGGAAGGTCACAGAAAAAGCTGTCCACATTATTGGGACCACAGAATGGGAGGTTTACTATGAAAAATAGCTGACTTACTGAGTGCAGAACCCCAGTGATCCAGGAGCCCACCACGAGGCCTGTGCACTTGCGTAAGCTCATGATGGCTGCATAGTGCAGGGGTCAGCATATGGCTACGTATCTATCATATGCCATGGCCACAAGGAGTATCATTTCTCTATCACCAGAGATATGCTGAAAGAATATCTGGGCCATTCAGCCCTCAAGAGAGATGGTCTTGTGCTCCATGAGGAAGTCAGCAATCATTTTGGGTGTGCCAAAGTTGGGCTGACACATGTCAGTGAAGGAGAGGTTACTGAGCAGGAAGTACATGGGTGTGTGTAGTGCAGGTTCAGAGATGATCCTGAGCACAATGAGGAGGTTCCCCAGCACAAGGAATAAATAGAAGAGTGCAAAAACTGCAAAATAGAAAAGCTGAAGAGGACTTGAAAGACTATACAATAAAAATTCAGTAACTCTTGAGTTATTTCCTTGGTCCATGATTTCCAATTTCTGATCATGGTTCAGAAATTTTCTGGCAAAGTAAAATGGTAATGAAAATATCATACACTGAGACTAAATGAGCAAAGCCAAGATGCTCATCAAACGTCTCAATATACTTATGTACTTTAGATCTTCTTAAGCTCTCAAACATGTTGCATGCAATCATATGTTTTGTAGCTACTGCACATCCTTGTCTTTCATATCTGTATCGCAGCATGACCCCCATATTCTAAAAATACATTTTACACCTCATCTCCACCATTTAAAAATTCCTACAAAATAGGATAATTAGGACAGTGAAGCTCTAGACTAAGACTGACAGATTTTAAATTCCTCCTCTTATAATTCCTAGTGCTGTGACCTTAGGCAAATTGGAGTCCCTGTGATTCAGTTTTTGCATGTCTAAATTGGGGAAAATAATAGTATATGCCTCATGGGATTTTTGTAAGGGTAGAAGAATTAGAAAAGGTGAAATAGCTCAAGAATTGCTTAGCCTGTAGTTGGTATTCAATATATGTTAGGTCCTATGCCTTTGTTCTTCTTACCATGAAAATATTTATATGTGCAAATTAAGATGATTTAAAAATATCAAACTGCATACTCATCCTAATTGAGTGATATTATAATGATATATATATCAGTATACATAAAGTACATATTGTTTATAACTTACTGCTCAACAATATGTCATAAATATTGTTATATTTTATTATAGGGATGTTTTCAATTTTCCTTATTAACAGTTCTATGATAAACTAAATTTTATCTAAAGCTTTATTGCATAATTTTTATTTAGTATACATCACTATAATTATGCACTTCAGAAATTTTTGGTTTGTTGTATAAATTTTGTCATCTCTCTGAAATGATGCATGGAATGCACATTCTTCATCTCAACCTTGCTTCATAAAATAGTATGTTACATTTTTTTTGATCTGTTTATTTGTTACATGAAATTGCATCTTCTTGATGTTTTTAAACATTTTATAAATATTAATGGTGTTGACCATTTATTCATACATGAATTGGCCATTTGTATTTTTTCCCTCTTCATTTGCCTATCCATGACCTTTGCCCAGTTTTCTACTGGGCTGTTCACCTTTTTCTTACTTGCTCTAAGAACACTTTACATATTAAGGTATTATCCTTTTCACAGATATTCCATAAATGTTAGGGTGTGCTATTTTCCTTTTAACTTTATATTTTGTATAAAATTATTTAAAATATTTTAATAAATTCAGATCTATAATTGTTCCAAATGGTTTCTGCTTTTGTTGTGCTACTTAAAAAGTCTTTGTACAGCCTTTATGTTATTATTTCAAGAAGTATAGATAAAGGCTTATTAAATTAATAAATTCCAAGATCTTAGACAAAACTTTTAAGCAGTGGTGTCTATGAAAAAAATTATATTAAATGAGTTCATTGGAGAGAAAGTTTGAGAATTTTCATCTCCAAATGCCACTTCTCTTGGACAAAGAGGGGAGGGTGGTGGCAATGTTGTGGAGGTGGGAATTGTGAAGATGGAATTTCATCAGTAATCAGCTCCTATGCTAAAGCAGATGAAATTTCTTCATAGAAATTGCAACCTAAGGGTGAAGGAGGGTAAGGATGAGGATTTTCAGCATATTTCTGTTCACTAAAATCATGCCGCAAAAATGTAGTTCCTTCTAACTGGTCCTTTTGCCTAATACCATGATAAGGAATCCTCTAAATGGGCTGACAGCTCTTGCATATCACTTGTAATTAGACTTATATTATATATTATAACGGCAGCATTAGAAAACCAGAACAACCCCTAAGTCATTACAGAGGCAAATTAAATGTAAAGGAACAAATCTGTAAATAAACAAAACAGGAAGGGGAAAAATTCAGCATAAGCAAGCTGAAAGATATTCAGAATAGAAGAAGGACTCTCAAACTTATCATGATGCAGGTGAAAGAGCTAGGTTGAGAATATTTATGTATGTGACTATGAGCCCTAAATTATAGGCATGCTACCCATCAACTAGCTGATTTGTGACACCAATATGTAAAGAACTTGAAGTCTCTGAAAGTATAGAACTCAAAAAAATATCTGTAATACACTATAACAAAGAATGACACAGTGGATGATCAATTTTGGTAAATTCTCCTTCAAAAATTTTTATTAGACTAACCAAAGAGGTCATTAAATAACTAAAATAGCTTAATAGGATTTTTTTTTTTCATTCACTGATTTGCCCACTTGGAAAACTCCCTTGGGATTCACCTAATTACTTAGAAGTCATGTTACGAGTGTGTGTGTGTATTTGTGTATGTGTAATTGAGAATGTTCACAGTAAACCATAAAGTATAGTTTTATCCTGATATTACAGTATGTAGTGAAGTTAATTCATTGGCCCAAGCCATATGGCAAAGAAATGACAAACACTTTTCATTGTAGAAACTGTATGCTAAGGATTCTGTAATACTATGTTGGCATAGTATGCGATGGAGATCAATGAAACAACTAAAAACTGTGTGTGCCTCTGTTTCGGTTTGCCAGTGCTGCCATTATGCAAAATACCAGAAATGGATTGGCTTTTATAAAGGGGGTTTATTTGGTTGCACAGTTACAGTCTTAAGGCCATGAAGTGTCCAAGGTAATGCATCAACAATTGGGTATCTTCACTGGAGGATGGCCAATGGCATCTGGAATACCTCTGTTAGCTTGGGAAGGAATGTGGCTGGAATCAGTTCCAGAGTTCTGGTTTCAAAATGGCTTTCTCCCAGGGCATTCTTTTCTAGGCTACAGCTCCTCTTCAAAATGTCACTCTCAGTAGCTTTTGGGGCATTTGTCCTCTCTTTGCTTCTCCAGAGCAAAAGTCTGCTTTCAAAGGCCATCTCAAAAATGTCTCTGTAAGCTGCAGCTCCTCTGTCAGCTCCTGTGCATTCTTCAAAGTGTCCCTCTTGGCTGTAGCAAGCTTAATCCTTCTGTCTGAGCTTATATATTGCTCTAGTAAACTAATCAAGACCCATGCTGAATGGGCAGGGTCACACCTCCATGGAAATTATCTAATCAGAGTTATCACCTACAACTGGGTGGGTCACATCACTGTGGAAACACACAAAGAATTAACAATCTAATCAATGCTAATATGTCTGCCCACACAAGATTTCATCAAATATAATGGTGTTTGCAGGGACACAATACATTCAAACAGGCACAGCCTCCATGTCTAAAGAAGCAATTTAATTCAAGCAAATATATTGGCCATTCAGAGTAGCACCACATTTATGCTATCTAACTGAAATTATAAACTAAGGTATCAGAGCAGCAGAGTCTGCAGAAGAGAAGTGCTCTTTTGTAGGCATGAAGTTTAGTGGCAATGGAAAATAAAATACCTCATTTCAGAACATTAAACTGGAGTTCAAACACAGTGAGATAAATTCCATCTCATTAATATAATTGGAGTATTAGAAAATTATATCAATATAGTTTGTCTACAGAAAATTATTTGAAGTGAGAGAAGTATTAAAAGTTAAATGAGTCATTGCTGGGATGCCATATAGATTCATTAAGAGAGGTGGAATTTCTCTGCTCTTTTTATTTCATGAATTTCACAGGAATACCTGAGGTATTATGTTATCAAAAATGCATTCTTCTCGTATTGTTTGAAATATGCTTCTCTTTGTACTTTACACAATTTATAGGAGAGCAGTTAGAGCTGGAGATGTATTTCTCATTGAAGGGTAATTTTTCCCACAGGGCCATTGCTAACAAGCCCTTTAAGTCATAACCTAGCAAATATTAATCCTATGTAAGGATAAATACTTTGAAAAGTCATGCTTCCAAACAATCTATGCATTTGTTATTTTAACAGTCTCTTGTAATAGTTTGAAATTCCTTTTCTATGAATATTTACTCACATGTAAGATTTCTGAGCATTTTCGGAGTTGTAAATGAATTCTCACAAAGCATCTTTTACTTTCTCTGCAGGGTCAGTTCAGTACCAGTCACTACACGTAACATTTTCAGTGAAAAACATTGTTTCATGCCACATTCTAAATATTGTAATGACAAGTGTATAAAATATTACAATATAGCAAATTAAAAATTACTTGGCAAAACAGAATACCTAATTTTTTTTACATCCCCCAGATTCAATTTAATTCAAGAAATTAAAAAAAAATTGAGTATCTAATACATGAAAGACCACAGAATAGCAATTCAAGAATAAATAAGAAGCAATTTATTCTCAAGTTGTTTGTAATTTAGAATGGGCAAATAAGGAAAATAAACGGAAATACAATGCAAAATAGAATAGTTTACATATTATAAGAGAAGTGCAAACAAAATGATATAGGAGTTCAACATTGGGAAAGATAATATTTTCTTGGAAAAATCAGGAAAAACGGAAGAATGAAGAAGGAGGAGGAAAACAGAAAGGGGAAGGAAGAGGGCAACAATGTAGTATTTGTGAAGAGGGCAAAAATGCAGTATTAACTGAGATGCACTGTTTTGAAGGCAAAGAGAATGAATTAAGGAAGAATATACAATTCACACAGATCAAAATAAACAAATATATGCGTAAAGAAAATTGGAAATGATCCCAGAACAACTACGTCAGCTTGGCTAGAGATAACATATGCCAGAAAGTTTTACTGGACTGTATTTTGGAAGATCTCAAGGACAGGTCTTGGGATTTTGTACTTACCTCATTGGAAAATGGAATGCTATTCACAGTTTCAGTGCAGAAGAATATGCTTTAGGAATATGTAACTGACAGTGGCTGTGGAATTAACTGGAGGGGAGAAAAGCTACAGGTGAGTGCAAACTATTGGAGACTACTGCAGAAGTTCCCTCTATGCTTAGAGAAATCATGAGGCAGACATAGAAAAGAAGGAATAAAAGTAATAAAATTTCGGAGTTAGGAAATTCAGACTTAACTGATTGCAAGCAAAGGTCATGAAGAAGCAAGAAAATAAGATTATGAAAGACATGGGAAGGAACAGAGTGATTTTTTAATCCAGGGAATTTCAAAACTTGATCCATGGACCCCTGAAATGTTATGTGGGTGCCCTACATGCTAAGAAAAGTGGAGGCTCCAAATCTCCACCTACCTCCAATCTGCTGTTGTCAGGGCAGCTTTCCACTTATCTGTTTATATAGTAAGCGCATGCAATTTCATATATTAATAAGTGCTCCAGTGCTTATTTTTGTTTTGGTTGAGAAAGAACTGATTTAGCTCAGTTCCCTTCTTCTGTACATGCGGAACTGAAATTCAAGTACTTGAGTAAATTCCTTAAGAATCCAAAAACTGTGGAGCAATTTTGAATACAAACTAGGTCTCCTGACTGAAAGTCCAACCCCTTTCACCAATGTCAATTGATTTCTACAACCAGCAGCAGTTAGGAAAAAACAAAAAGTGTGGCTACTGTTTAAATTTAATTAATACTCTTCCATAAAGAATTAGTCTTTTAATAGTTTTCCAGAAAAATTTTAAAATAATCATTGATAAGGGCTGCAAACATTGGGAAGGGGTTTAAGATTTTCTTTTGTCTTTCTTCATGCCAACATAATATGATAAATTCCTACAATTACAAGATATTTTTTAGCCTCTATTTAATAATTGTTGGCTAGTAACAGTAACAAGTCCAGGATGACTAGAACTGTGTGAACAAGGCTCAGAAATTTTGGAGATGAAATCGGAGAGGGAATACAGATTAGAAGGTATTGGGGCTTATAGGCCATTGTATCAACTTTAGTTTACAGTGCATATAATGGATGAAATATCTGGAAGGGTTTAGGCATGGAACCTGTTAGGAGGCTATTATAAAAATCTGAGCAGATGCCTTGAATCAGGGTAGTTGTGGTGGAGAACATGAGAAGTGGTAAGTTTCTGAGTGTATTTTCACAATAGAGCCAGTGGGACTTCCTGAAATATTTAAAGAGTGGTGTAAGAAAAAGTTTCAATTTTGATTCCCAAGTTCTTGGCCTGATAATTAGGAAGATGAAGATTCCATTGACTGAGAGGGGTTCTATTAATCTGGAGGAACAGGTTTTTGAAGGACTCTCAGGAGTTCAATTTTGGATGTGTTAAGTGTGAAATGAGTGACAGAAATCCAGCTGCTTTTGAGTATGGAATTTGGAGTTCAAAGGAAAGGCCCAGTTGAAAATATAAACTTATGTCTCATCACTATATAAATACTGTTTAAAGCCTTGCATTTAAATGAGATCACCAACAGAGTAGGACAGATAATAAGAGTCCCAAGGATGGAACCCTGGGGACTGTTCCAGCTCTCAGGGGCTAGTCCAGCAGGGAGACCAAATAAAGCACCAGGAACAGAGCAAGACACAAACTTTATTCACACGAACAGGAGTGAAGCGAGTAGCCAGTCAAGCTGCTTGGATGGCAGCCTGTTCAGGGCTCATCGGGAAAGCTCTTTCCACAATTATGTGGGAATTAGCATGGCCAGTTTTAGAGTCCTGAAACAAAGACATGCCAAAGAACATGAGGACACAGATACACAAAAGGGGATCTTGTGAGGTAGGGGAAAGATGAACTATCCTCAGAGTATTAGATAACACCTCAAGGATTCTGGAGAAGAGTAAGTCTCAGGCTAATATCCTATGCAGAGGAGAGCCCGGTGCAGCTTACATTGACCATCTGCACATTCCTGCCTCCTTATGGAGGTTTGCTTAAACATTAGCTTACCCAGGACATGCAGGCTGTTGTGTGCTTTTTGGATTTCACAGAGTATCAGGGAGAAGCCTTGGCCCTGGGATCCCACAGGTACCCTCTAACATTAACAGGTCAGAGAGAGGAGACAGAACCTCCACAAAAGACTGAGGAGGTATCACTAGAATGATATAAGTGAAGCTAGACAAAAATAATGCACTAAAAGCAAAATGAAGAGTGTTTCAGGAAGGAGAATGTGATTAGCTGTACCAGTATGTACAACTGACAGGCTAAGTAGGATGAGGACTGAGAAATGACTTCAGGATTTAACAAAATGTAGGTCACTAGTGACCTTAAAAGATGGTATTTTAGTTAGAAACTACTGAGAAAGAACCAGAAAAAGGAGTAAAATTGATTATATGAGAGAGAGGGAAGAAGTAATTGAAACCTTGGAACCCATGAAGAGAGCAAAAATAAATTAAAAATAAAAATTACCTGGGTTGCTTTTATACAAGAAAAGCCATAATATATTGTAATGATTTTTTCATGTATTAATCTATTTAAAATCCTTCATTATCAGTGCCATGAAGTGACTATGCCAGGTATACAACAAATATAATTTTAATAAAAATCTTCTATCTCTTTGGAGAAAGTTGATGAGGAAAATACAGTTCAATAGGCTGTGATCTCCTTCAGGAATGGGATGTATAAATCAACTCTTTAACTGACATTTGGCACAGAGAAACCACTATAACTATATTTGCAGAATTAATAAATATATTATGGGGTCATGAATAGAAGAGCGTATACTTCCCGATTCATTTTGTTAGGCAAGCATTACAATACAAAAACAAGTACATTATAAGCAAAGCAAGCCACGGATCACTAAGCCTTGTGAACACATATGTAAAAATCCTTAACAAAATATTAGTAAATATGATCAAGCATTGTATAAAGTAATAAATCACAATTAAACTTGGTTTATCTGAAGAAAGCAAGGCTGGCTCAACAGCATATTATCAGGATGATAGTTGTGCAAAAAAGAAGAAAACCATTGGAAAAGTTCCATGTCTATTCATGATAAAGGAATAAAATGGAAATCCCTTAAGCTTATAAAAGGCATCTACAGAAACCTACACCTCTTAATGGTAAAAGAGTGAATGCTTTCTCTAACATCGGAAACAAAGTAAGGATGTTCTCTCTCACCATTTTTATTCAGCAGCATACAGAAAGTCCCAGCCAGTGCAGTAAGGCAAGAAAACAAAGAAAAAAGGCAAACAAGAAGAAACAAACAAAGCTATGACTATTTGCTGGCAAGATGATTGTTTATGTCAGGAGTTAGGAAATCCTGCCCTGGGGCCAAATCTGGCCCTCCACATGGTTTTGTAAATAAAGTTCTATTGGTTCAAAACCACAACAATTTGTTATATATTGCCTATGGCAGTTTTTGCACAAAAACAGCTGAGTTAAATAGTCCTGAGGGAGAGTGTATGGCTTTTAAAGCCCAAGAGTGGTAGTTATTATCTGGCTCATTACAGAAAGAATTTGCCAATCCCTGGTATACATAGACAATTTTAACACCTCCTGAAACCAACAGATAAGTTTAGTAAGGTCACAGGATACAAAGTAAACATGGAAAAATCAATTGTCTTTCAAAATTTTTTAAATAATATAATTTAAAATACCACCAAAAATGAAATATTTAGGGATAAATCTGACTGAAGATTTTGTAAAAGAATTATACACCATAAACTATAAAACATTGCTAAGAGAAATTAAAGAGAGTAACTGAATGGAATGCTATAGCTTGTTCATGTGTTGAAAGATTCATTGTTGTTAACAGGTCAGTTCTTTCCAAACTGATTCATAGATTCAACACAATACCAATCGGTATCCAAGCAAGCATTTTTCTTTTAAGGCTGACAAGCTGATTCTACATTTCATAGGGATGTGCAAAGGAGGTACGAGTCCACAATTTTGATAAAGGGAAGAAAGTTAGAAAGTAAATAGTAGCTGATTTAATTACTTCTTATAAAGCTACAATAACCAAAACAGTATTATACTGGTGCAAAGATAGATAAAAATTTCAATGGAACACAATAAAGTCCAGCAATCAAACAACTCATATATGGACAACTGATTTTTGAGATAGGTGCAAGAGATATTCAGGAGAGAATGACAAATATTTTCAACAAATCCTGCTGGAACAATTTGATATTTGACAGCAGGAATTAAAGGAAAAGAGAAAAAAGAAAAGAATTTGTTTCATAAATGTTTTGTGACCTTGAGTTAAGCTAGAATTTCTTAGATAAAACCCCAAATTTACAATCCATAGAACAAATTGATATATTTAGCAAATTGTGCCTTTCAGGCATTCTTTATTAAAAATTTCATTAATAGTTGTCTCATTTGTTAGCATAAAGTTGTTCATAGTATTCTAATCATTTTATTTTATCCCACATCTTTATTGATGTTCCTTTTTTCATTCCTGATATTTGTAATATGCATGACCTCTTTTCATCAAAGTAAAGGCTTGTCAATTTTCTTTACCTTCTCAAATAACCTACTTTTCATTTCATTGATTTTCTCTATTTTACTGAGTTCCATTTCATTGTTTTGCATTACAATATTTATTACCCTTTTTCTACTATATTAGGTTTAGTTTGCTCTTTTTGCAGTTTCTTACATTGAAAGGTTAGGTTACTGATTTGAGAAAATTCTTATTTTTAATATAGGTGTTTAGAGCTGTGCATTTCCCTTTAAGTTTTGATTTACCTGAATCCCAGGATCTTAATATGCTGTATTTTCATTCAGTTAAAAATAATTTTCTAATCTTCCTTGTGATTTCTCCTTTGATATATGCTATTTAGAAGAGTATTGCTTGGTTTTCCAAATTTCTTTCTGTTGTTGATTTCTAATTTAATTCCAATATGATCAGAGCGCATATTTTGTGTGCTTTTAGCATTTGCAAATTTATTTATTTTATTTTATCATCTGGAATATGTTCTATCCTAGAGAATGGTCTATATATCTTAAGAAGAATGTGTATTCTTCTGTAGTTGGATATAATGTTTCAAGGTGCCAATTAGGTCATATTGTTTGATAATATTGTTCAAGTCTTCTATGTCCTTGCTGATTTTCCTTCTAATTGTTGTGACAATTATTAGAAGTGGAGTTTTGAGAATTCCAAATATAATTGTCAAGTCTTCTGGTTTTCCCTTCAATTCCATCAATTTTTGTTTCTTGAAATCTGCTGTTTGGTGCCTATATGTATAAAATTTTACATACTTTTACAGATTGAACTTATTTCAAAATGACTGTATTAGTCTCTGGCAGCATTTTTTTCAAGTGCATTTTCTCTGATATTAGTGTATCTGCTCCAACTTTTTTATGACCATTCTTTGCTAAGTATGCCTTTTATATTCTGTTACTCTCTTTTTTACTATTTGTGTCTTTGAATATAAAGTATATGTCTTATACACAGCATATAGTTGAATGTTTTATTTTTAACCAGTCTAACAATATCCTTTGTTTTCAGTCTTTTATTTTTTTGGTATAGTTTGGTTTTTATCTACATGTTTACAGTTTGATTTCTACATGTCTCCTAGGTTTTTTGTCTGTCTTTGTTTCTCCTACACTTTATTTTTTTTGTTAAATAGATATTTTGTTGTATTCTAATTCCTTTTTTAGTTATTAAATATATTTTGGAGTTATTTTCTCTGTGGTTGATCTAGGGATTATAGCATGCATAGTAATTTATCACAACCTTCTTCAGATTAATACTAGCTTAATTTCAGTAAAATATGTGAACTTTCGCTCTAGCTTATCTCCATTTCTTCCACATTACTGGTGCTATCGCTGTCATGTTATCTTACATCTTCATGTTTCTTTCTGTTAAATAAAGTTACTTTCTGGTCCCTTTCCTTTCAGCCTGAAGGACTTCCTGTAGTATTTCTTGTAGAGCAGACTTGCTAACAAGAGGTCTCTAAGTAATTTTCATATCTTGGAATATCTGTATTTCACCCCCCCCCCTTTTTTTCTTTGGACTTTTATAAAGGGAGTTTATTTGGTTACAAATATACACTCCTAAATTCATAAAGATGTCCAAACTAAGGCATCAGCAAGAGGATACCTTCACTGAAGGAGGACCAATGGCATCCAGAACACCTCTGTCAACTGGGAATGCCTGTGGCTGGCTTCTGCTGGTCCTTTGCTCCTGGGTTGTGTTTCAAAATGCCTTTCTTCAAAATGTCTCTGGCTTCTGCCTTTGCTCCTCTCTCTCAGCTCCTAGGCATCCTTGCTTTTTTCTCTTACGGCATTTCTCTTTAAGCATCTAGGGGTCCTCTCTTAGCTTCTCTAGGGCAAACTCTGGGCTTCCTCTCTTAGCATCTCCATATGTCCTTCTTTCTGCATCTCCAAGCATCTTCAAGCATCAGCCTCAGTGTTGGCAGTTAGCTTCATTTCAGTACTCCAGTGAACTAATCAAGACCCACCTGGAATAGGCAGGATCACATTTCCATGGGAACAATTTAATCAAAGGCCTCACCCACAGTTGGATGAGTCAGATCTCCATAGAAACACTCAATCAAAAATTCCACCCAACAACATATCACTAAAAGATCATGGCTTTTCTGGGGTCCCTAACAGTTTCAAACTAGCACAACTTCCAAAGAAAAACTTCCATATTAGCATAAAGAAAGCAAAAGATTATTTTCTAGGCAAGTGCATTTTCTATTTGAGCTCAGTCCTTCTGCAATACTTGAGTCATAGTTTAATGGTTTCTTTTTTAGCTAGGATAATTTTTGTAAGCAGTGAGGTGACAGAAGGAGGAACAACATGAGGTTGTTTTTGTTTCTGTTTTCATTTTTCCTTTTTCAGTTTTATTGAGATATAGTCACATTACATACAGTCATCCATGGTGTACAATCAGTTGTTCACATTACTACAATATAGTTCTACATTCATCATCACATTCAATTTTTAAACATTTTCCTGACTGAAAAAAAAATAGAAATAAGAATAAAAAATAAAAGTAAAAAAGAACACCCAAATCATCCCCCCATCCCACCTTGTTTTTCATTTAGTTTTTGTCCCTATTTTTCTACTCATCCATGCATATACTGGATCAAGGGAGTGTGAGCCACAAGTTTTTCACAATCACACCATGACACCATGTAGGCTACACAGTTATACTATCATCTTCAAGAACCAAGGCTATCGGGTTGCAGTTTGACAGTATCAGGTATTTCCTTCTAGCTATTCCACTACACTAAAATCTAAAAAGGGATATCTACATAGTGCATAAGCATGCCCTCCAGAGTGACCTCTCAACTCCATTTGAAATTTCTAAGCAACTGAAACTTTATTTTGTATCATTTCATGCCCCCCTTTTGGTCAAGAAGATGTTCTCAATCCCATGATGCTGGGTCCAGGCTCATCCCCAAGAGTTACAACCCGCATTGCCAGGGAGATTTACACCCCTCAGAATTAGGTCACACATACAGGGGAAGGCAGGGAGTTCACCTGCCGTGTTGCCTTAGAGAGAGAGAGAGGGCCACATCTGAACAACAAAGAGGTTCTCTGGGGGAGACTCCTAGGCACAATTATAAGTAGGCTTAGCCTCTCCTTTGCAGTAACATGCTTCATCAGGGCAAGCCCCAAGATTGAGGGCTCAGCATACCCAATTGTGAGTCTTCAATGTTTGTGAGAATAGCAGTAGTAACTCAGGTGGGGATGTCAAACATTTCTGCATTTTTCCCAAGCTCCTCAGAGGGAACCTGCAAATGTATTTTTATTCTCTGCCCGGATTACTTTGGGTTATATCACTACTTAACACTAACCTGTACCAACCTATATCAGATCTCACTTCCTATTCAAAGTTCCATTTAATTATGGTGTTAGAACAAACTGACCATACAAGTTAAGTTATTCAATGTGCTGCAGAAAATCTATATCCTGCACCAAATGAACATATCTTCTCTTGGTCTCACACAGAAACCTATGTTTCAAAACACAGTCAATATCATTCTTCACCCCCTGGCCTGACCTGCCTTAGTCCTAATTAGATCTGCTTCATGCATATCTCTAATTGAAGTCTGCACTGTTTTTCAGCTTTTTAAACAGTTGCTGTATTCGCTAATACTGATATTCATAGCTGCCAAGCTCTAGCTCTGAGTTTCAGGGGTCACACAGATACCCACCCAAAGTTCCAGAGACCAACCAGGCTATATACAAAGATATCAGTGTCTCAGAATTTGGAGATAGCCATTACATTCAGGAATAGATGTGACTGCTGTAAGAGCTTACAATCTAAGGACCATTGCAATAAGATTTCCCCTGATAAGCTGTGCTCTAAGATTCAATTCTCAGAGTATACACATTGTAATTAGTCCATATTGGTGAGGCATTATAATGTATGTCTTTTTGTTTCTGGTGCACGTTGCTCAAAATGCTGTCCACAGGATCCATTCACCTCATTGCGTATCTCACAATTTCACTTTGTCTCATAGTTGCTCAATATTCCATTGTATGCACACACCACAGTCCAAGACCTGTTCATCAGTCGATGTACCCCTAGGCCACCTCCACCCATTGAAAATCATGAATACTGCCCCCATACACACCAGCGTGCAAACACCCATTCATATTCCTGTTCTCAGATCTTAAAAGTATATACCCCATAATAAGGTTGCAGGACCTTATGGCACCCACATACTTAGCTTGCTGTGGAACTACCACACTGTTCTCCAGATAGACTACACCATTCTACTTCCCCAACAGTATATAGGCACATCCTTCTCTCCATGTTTTCTCCAACACTTGTATCCTTATTTATATCTTTCCCTACAATTTTATGGAGATATATTCACATGCCATACCATCATCCACCGTATTCAATCAGTTGTTCAAGTATCGTCACATAGTTGTACATTCATCACCACAGTCAGCACTTGAACATATTCAGTACTACAAAATAAATTTTTAAGAATAATAAAAAAGATAAAAAATGCCATACAATACAATATAACATGGTCAGACAACACCACCATTACCAAGAATCCTGTACCCCTCCCTTCCACCCCCTCTCAAAGACATTTAGCCTAGTTATATCGCCTTTGTTACATTTAATGGAAGTTAATTACAATGTTACTGTTAACCATAGACACCAGTTTGCTTTGACTATATTTTTTCCCAATACCATCCCTTTTTCAATACTTTACAAGATTGATATTCATTTGTTTTCCCACATGTAAAAACATTTTTTATATTTGTAGGTTTAGTCACAATCATTGACCACTCTAGTTTTCACTAAGTTATACAGTACCAGTCTTTATCTTCTGTTTTCTTACTGGTGTCATACATGCCCCTAGCCCTCCTCTTTCAGCTCTATTCACAGACATCTTTTATCAGCGTACTTACAATATTCTGCTACCATCACACAGTATTATGCTATCAATTTCTGGATCAGCATCAAATGCCTGATCTCTACCCTCTTTCTATTTCCTGGTAGCCTGTGTTATCAGCTTTTAACTCTCAATGTTTGCTCATTAATGTTAGTTCTTATTAGTGAGACCATACATTATTTGTCCTTTTGTTTCTGTGTAACTTCACTCAACATAATGTCCTCAAAGTTCATCCACATTATTATATGTTCCATGTCTTTGTTCTGTCTTACAGCTGCATAATATTCCATCATGTGTATATACCACAGTTTGTTTATCCACTCGTCTGTTGATGGACATTTGGGCTGCTTCCTTCTCTTGGCAATCATGAATAATGCCACAATAAACATCAGTTTACAAATATCTGTTTGTGTCTCAGCTTTTAGTCCCTTTGAGTATATACTTAGCAATGGAATAGCTGGGTCATATGGCAGATCTATACTTAGCTTCCTGAGAAACCTCCACAGTGTCTTCCACAGTTCTTGCTCCACTCTACATTCCCACCAGGAATGAATAAGTGTGCTCTTTCTCCACATCCTATCCAGCACTTGTAATTTTCTGTTTTTTTGGATAATGGCCATTCTGGTAGGTGTGAGATGATATCTCATTGTGGTTTTGATTTGCATTTCCCTAATTGTCAGTGAAGTTGAGCATTTTTTCATATGTTTTTGATCCATTTGTATTTCCTCTTCAGAAGAGTGTCTGTCCATGCCTTTTGCCCATTTTTAAATTGGGTTGTCTTTCAGTTCTTGAGTTGTAGGATCACTTCATATATTCGGGATATTAAACTCTTATCTGATATTGCCTTCCACTGTGTAGGCTGCCTTCTTACCTTTTTAACAAAGTCCCTTGATGTGCAAAAGTGTTTGATTTTGAGGAGATCCCATTTGTCTATTTCTTCTTTGGTTGTTTATGCTTTGGCTGTAAGTTCTAGGAAACCACCTCCTATCTGAAGGTCTTTAAGATATTGCCCTACATTTTCTTCAAAAAGTCTTATGGTCTAAATGCTTATGTTTAGGTCTTTGATCCAATTAGAGTTAATTTTTGTATTAGGTGTGAGGTAGGAGTCCTCTTTCATTCTTTTGGAAATGGATATCCAGTTCTCCAAACACCATTTATTGAAAAGGCTGCACTGTCTCAGGTGCTTTGGCTTGACTCTCTTATCAGAGATCAATTATCTATAGATGCAAGAGTCTATTTCTGAACACTCAATTCGATTTCATTGGTTGGTATCTCTGTCCTTATGCCAGTACCATGCTGTTTTGAGCATTGTAGCTTTGTAATATGCTTTAAAGTCAGGTAGTGTGAGACCTCCCACTTTGTTCCTCTTTCTCAAGATATTTTTGTCTATTTGGGGCAACTTGCCCTTCCAAATAAATTTGGTTATTGGTTTTTCTATTTCTGCAAAGTAAGTTGTTGGGATTTTGATTGGTATTGCATTGAATCTATAAATCAGTTTAGGTAGTTTTGACATCTTAATTATATTTAGCCTTCTAATCCATGAACATGGTATGTTCTTCCATTTTTTAAGGTCCTGTTCAATTTCTTTCAGCAGTTTCTTGTAGTTTTCTTTGTATAGGCCTTTTCAGCCTTGGTTATGTTTATTCCTAAATACTTGATTTTTTTGGTTGCTATTGTAAATGGATTTTTTTAATTTCTTCCTCTTGTTGCACATTACTTGTGTTCAAGAACACTACAGATTTTTGCATGTTGATCTTGTAGCCTGCCACTTTGCTGTATTCATTGACTAGCTCTAATAGCTTTGTTGTAGAGTTTTCTGGATTTTCTACATATAGGCTCATGTCATCTGCAAACAGTGAAAGTTTTACTTCTTCCTCTAAATTTGGATACCTTTTATTTCTTTTTCTTGCCTAATTGCTCTAGGTAGAAATTCCAGCACAATGTTGAATAACAGTGGTGACAGTGAGCAACCCTGTCTTGTTCCTGATCTTAGAGGGAAAGCTTTCGGTCTTCCCCTATTGACTATGATGTTAGCTGTTGTTTTTTTTCATATATTGCCTTTATCATATTGAGAAAGTTCCCTTCTATTCCTATCCTTTGAAGTGTTCACATCAAGAAAGTTTGTTGAATTTTGTCAAATGCCTTTCTGCATTTATTGAGATGATCATGTGGTTCTTCCACTTTGACTTATTGATGTGCTGTATTACGTTAATTGATTTTCTTGTGTTGAACCAGCCTTGCTTACCTGGAATAAATCCCACTTGGTCATAGTGTGTAATTCTTTTAATGTGCTGCTGGATTCTATTTGTGAGTATTATGTTAAGGATTTTTGCATCTATATTCATTAAACAGATTGGTATATAATTTTTTGTATCTTTGACTTTGGTATTAGGGTGATGTTGTCTTCATAGAATGAGTTAGGTAGCTTTCCCTCCTCCTCCTCAAATTTTTTGAAGAGTTTTAGCAGGAATTTTCCTAATTCTTTTTGAATGCTTGGTAGAGTTCACATATGAAGTCATCTGGGCCTGGGCCTTTCTTTTTTTGGGAGCTTTTTGATGGCTGACTCAGTCTCTTTACTTGTGATTGGTTTGTTGCGGTTGTCTATTTCTTCTTGAGTCAATGTTGGTCATTTATGCTTTTCTAGGAAGTTTTCCATTTTGTTTAAGTTGTCTAGTTTATTAGCATATATTTGCTCAGAGTATCTTATTATTCCCTTTACTTCTGTGGGGTCAGTAGTTATGTCCCCTTTCCCATTTATGATTGTATTTATTTGCATATGGTCTCTTTTCTTTTTCTTTTCTTTCTTTTTTTTTTTTCAGCCTAGCTACAGGCCATCACTTTTATTGATTTGTCAAAGAACCAACTTCTGTTTTTTTTTCATTCTTTCTGTTGTTTTCCTGTTCTCAATTTCAGGTATTTCTGCTCTAATCTTTTTTATTTCTTTCATTCTGTTTGCTTTGGGGTTAGTTTGTTGTTCTTTCTCTATTTCCTCCAGGTGAACAGTCAATTCTTCAATTTTTACTTTCTCTTCTCTTTTAATATGGACATTTGGGTCAATAAATTTTCCTCTCAGCACTGCTTTTCCTTCATATCAGAATTTTTGATATGTTGTGTTTTCATTGTCATTTGCCTCAAGATATTTACTAATTTCTCTTGTAATTTCTTCCTTTAATCCACTGGTTTTCTAAGAGTGTGTTGTCTAGTGTCCACACATTTGTGAATTTTACAACCTTCTGCCTGTTTCTTATTTCCAACTTCATTCCATCATGACCTTAGAAAGTATTATGTATAATATCAATATTTTTAAATTTGTTGAGACTTTCTTTGTGACCCAACATGTGGTCTGACATACAGTATGTTCCATGAGCACTTGAGGAAAATGTGTATTGTGCTGTTGTGGGTGTAGTGTTCTATAAATGTCTGTCAAGTCTAGTTCATTTATTGTAAAATTCAACATTGCTGTTTCCCTATTGATCCTCTGTCTAGATGTTCTATCCATTGATGATAGTGGTGTATTGAAGTCTCCAACTATTACTATAGAGGTATGTAGATACCTCTACTTCTCTTTTCAGTGTTCTCTGTGTTTGCTCATGTATTTTGTGGCACTCTTGCTTGTTGCATAAATATTTATGATTATTATGTTTTCTTGATAAATTGACCTTTTTATTAATATCTAGTGTCCTTCTTTATCTCTTTTAATGTTTTACATTTGAAGTCTAATTTGTCTGATATTAATATAGCTACTCCGGTTTTCTTTCTGGATGTCATTTCCTTGAAATATCTTTTTCCATCCTTTCACTTTAAGACAATTTTTGTCCTTGTGTCTAATGTGAGTTTCTTATAGACAGCATATAGATAGGTCCTGTTTTTTAATCTATTCTGCCAGTCTTTATGTTTTGCTTGGGAAGTTTAATGAACTTTTACTGTTATTACTGTAAGAGCAGTACTTTCTTCTACCATTTTGTCTTTTGGATTTTATATGTCGTATCTTATTTTTTCTCTCTCTCTTTTACCCTTCCTGATAATCTTCATTTCTACACTCTTCATCAAATCTCTCTCTCTTGTCTTTTCCTATCACCCTGTAGCACTCCTTCTAGTATTTTTTAGTGCTGGTCTCTTATTCACAAATTCTCTCAGAGTCTGTTTGTCTGAAAATATTTTAATCTGTCCCTCATTTTTGAAGGACAGTTTTGCCAAATATAGAGTTCTTAGTTGGCAGTTTTTCTCTTTCCATATCTTAAATATATCATACCACTGCCTTCTCTTACCCATGGTTTCTGTGGAGAAATCTGTACATGATCTTATTGAGCTTCCCTTGCATGTGATGAATTGCTTTTCTCTTGCTGCTTTCAGAATTGTCTCTTTGTCTTTGACATTGAACAATCTGATCAGTAACCTTTATATTTTTCATAAGAGTTGGTAAATATTCAGTGATTTTTTTCTTCCCTTATTCTTTCTGCCCCTTTTTCCTTCTCTTCTCCTTCTGGGGCACACATAGCGTGTATATTCATGGGCTTCCTCTTGTCATTTAGCTCCCGAAGACCCTGCTCATATTTTTCCATTCTTTTCCCTATTTGTTGTTTTGTATGTATGATTTTAAATGCCTTGTTTTCCAGTTCAATGATCCTTTCTTCTGTCTGTTCAAATCTACTGTTGTATGCCTCCATTGTGTTTTTCATCTCTTCTATTGTGCCTTTCATTCCCATAAGTTCTGCCATTTGCTTTTTCAAGCTTACAAATTCTTCTTTATGTTCATCCAGTGTCTTCTTTATATTGTTTATCTCTTCTGCCACAATTTCCTTCAAGTCATTGATTTGGCTTAGGAGATTTGTTTGAACATCCTTAATTAGTTGTTTCAATTCCTTTGTCTCAGTTGAACTATTAGTTTGTTCCTTTGGCTGGTCCATATTTTCATGTTTCCAAGTATGGCTCATTATTTTTAGCTGTCTAGGCATCTGATTTTCTTCATTAGTTCTTCTGGAGCTCGTTTTCACCCTTTTACCTAGGGTTTTCTTGTTGGTTGGCTTTGTTCTCTGTCACTTCTTTGGGATTCAGTTTAACTTATTCTACACCTCTAATGTAGTTTCTGTTTAGTTGATCAGAATTTTTCACCTCTTGTTTTTCTGGTTCTTTCCCTGCCCCTATGTAGCCTTTTTGTGAGAGTGTCTCCCCAGATCTGGTCAACCCCGATCAGGATTTCCCAGCCCAGAGAGGCCCAGGTCTCAGAAAGAGGGTGTGAAGTTTTCTTGAGAATGAGACCATGAAGATTGTCACAGCCTTCTGTGGAGCCTCTAGAGACTGTGCTTTTCCTGTCATGTCCAGCAAGTGGTTCTTGTCAGCCCACAGCTATCCACCAGTGTAAAGAGGTGCCACTGGTGCCTTTAATTCCTGCAGACTCTGTCCTTGCCAGAGGCATGGCTGTCTGAAGCTGGTTTCCATTTCCCAGCCCCTGTGTTCTCAGTTTTTTGAAGGAAGATGGCCATTTGAGCTATGACATGCCCACATTTTCTTGGGGAATTTACCCTCATTGTTTTATTGCTCTTGTTTTATTGCTCTGTGCTTTATTTTGCCTTGTAGTTATTGCATTTTTTTACTAATTAAAGGTTTGTGTCAATTCTGCTTCAATCAAGACTTTTGGCACCATTTTTCCAACACAATGTGCTTATTCCATGTCTCTGTGTCACATTTTGGTAATTCTTGAAATATTGTTTCATTATTATTATATCTGTTATGGGGATCTATGATCTGTGATTTTTGATGTTATTATTGTAATTATTCGGGAGCACCAAGAACTGTGCCCATATAAGATGGCAAACTTAACCAATAAATATTGTATGTCTGATTGCTCTACCAGCTGGCCATTCTTCCATCTCTCTTCTCTCAGATCTCCCTATTCCTAAGGAAGATGCAGTGAATATTGCTGAAATGACAACAAAGTATTTAGAATGTTACATAAACACTTTTTGTGAAAGGCAGAGTCAATCAAAGTGACAAACTTCATTGTTGTCTTATTTTAAAAAATTTCCACAGCCACCTCAACTTTCAGCAACCATTCTGGATCAGTCAGGCGCCATCTACATCAAGGCAAGACTCTCTACCAATGAAAATATTATGACTCATTAAAGGCTCAGATGATGGTTAGCATTTTTTTAGTAATAAGTTATTTTTTAATTAAGGTATGAAGCATTGTTTTTTAAACATAATGCTATTGCACACTTTATAGACTATAATATAGCATATAAACATAACTTTTATATGCATGGGGAAACCAAAAACTTCATGTGAGTCACATTATTGCAATATTGCTTTACTGCTGTGGCTGGAACCGTACCTGCAATATCTCCGATATATTCGTTTAGTTTTGCTAGCTATATAATTTTGTTTGATCATTATTTTTTAAGTACTTTCAATATGTCATCACCCTGACTCCTGGCCTCCCAATAAGAAGTCAGCTCTGAATGCTATTGATGTTCTCTTGTCCTACCGAGTTGGTTTTCTTTCTGATTTCAAGATTTTTCTGGACATTGCTAAATTATCTTCTTTGATGATCATTCCATGTTATGTTTCCACTTGCAGTATATGGATTGCCACCTAGCCCTGTCAAGAGAATACATTGTGAAATTTTCTACTTTTGCCAATATGCTGGATGGGAGATGATATTTCAGTAATGTACTTTAGAAATGGAAGTTCTGTTGAATATAGAGTATCTAGAAATAGAAAGAAGCTAGAGAAGGGGAAGTGGTTACACAATATGTACAGAATTCTTAACGAGGTTGAACTTAAATGTTTGGGAATGGATAGAGGTGATGGTAGCTCATTATTGGGATTATAAGTAATAGAATAATATTATAGATAAATTTCACTGGAAAGCATTGTTTAAAGTCATGTATGTCCCAATTAACACTACAAATAGTGTTAATTTGTAGTGAACTACAATGAACTACTACAAATGTATGACATTGTACAAAGAGTTGATAATAAAGTGGTATATGGGAGGATATTACCTGTTGTAAGCTAGGGATTATAGATAACGATAATATTTTAATATTGTTTCATCAAGAGTAACATGTATACAACACCAATACTTGGCATTAGTAATAGGGAGTGGATGATGTATATGGGGTGTTTTGGGTTTTCCTTTTTTTATGTCTGCTATTTTTCTCTTTGGAGCAATGAAAATTGTCAAAAATTGAGTGTGATGATGCTTGCACAACTAAGTGATAATACTGTAAGATACTGATTGTATACTTTGGATGGAATATATGGTATGTGAATATATCTAAATAATATCCACAGATTAAAAAAAAGTAAATAGGGATTAATATGATTGTTAAAAAATGGAAATTCTTAAAATAAAAAAGAATAATCTAGAGCAATTCCTAGTGAAATAAAAAGTGTGTTTCTTGGAGAGACAAAAACAATGGACTAATAGTTGATTAAAATAATAATGGACTGCACAATTAATTGGAAATTAGAAAAATGGTTCAAGTTTTTAGGAGATTATGCAATCATTAAAGAATATTCTGTAAATTCAGAAGACAACAATTTCATCGAAATGAACTTGGTTTCTTAAGAAAACATAAATTATCAAATTTGCCTAAGAGGAAGAAAACTGAAGATGTCAATAACTATGAAATACTTTGGAAAGGAAGTCAAAGGTTAACCCTATAAAAGTCATAAGATGCATTAATGTTTATGTACATCTTCTTCCAAATCTTCAGAGAACAAATAATACCAGGCATGATGACTTAACAGGTCAATTTCAATTCAAAGCTATATGTAAAAATCCTAAATAAAAAATTAGTACATCAAATCCAAATTATGATTTTTTCATATAACACATTATAATTGAGTAGGGATTATTCTAAGAATGCAAAAATGTTCATATTTGATGTCCCAGTATCAATTCATCTTATATTACCATTGCAGGGGATCAGATGATTTCTGCTGATCTTTTTCATATTTTCCTACTAAGGTAGGGAATATCACTGAAGTTTAAATTCAATTCTTCATGAAGTATTTCTGGAATCCTTACATGTAAAAATTTCCTCAACCTATTAGAAAAGTAGTTTACCTAATTGATAGTGGGCAAGACTCAGGGGAGTATCTCTGGGAGATGAGGTAAAGTGGAAGTGGTTTGGCTCTCTGAATTTAAGCCATTTTCCTTATTCAACAAGCTTACAAATACCTAACAGCAAGAAGTATCCATGGGACACATACATCCTCCCATGATCCAATTTCAGTCCCCAACCTTGAATGCAATCAAGAAATGATAAAAGGAGAAAAGGGTGAAATAGAGAAGAGGAGGAAACATGCTTAAGTCAAGATTTATTATAGCTCAAATATTTGAGCTCAAAAATAGGTATGAATGTGATGCAGCCCTTTTGTAGAAGTATATCATTTGAAAGATGCAAAAATTTCTTTCAACTTTCTTGAAATCTGCGAATAATTAAATTAGGTATGTTTCTTTATTTTATGTCAACTATTTGCTTGATCCATTTGCTTGAGATTTTCTCTTTGGAAAAGGTTAATAACGCCCTTAACTACAGAAAGAGAAACTTGGGGATATGGCTTGTTATATTTGGACTCATGGTTTTGTTCACATTCCTTCTATTAACAACAAAATATTTACACTCATGTTAGTCTGGTGCATAAAATTTGACTTTGGGTTTGATGTAAAATAGTTTAACAATGAATTTCTGGAATACTTGAACTGAATTTTTTTATTTTAAAATTTTTATTCTGATCTGCTGAGTAGAGGGGACGCTATCAAAGCATACTAATGTACACCCCAGCTGAGGCCAAAACTGAGACAAAAATGGCATTCAGCAGATGTATGAATGCCAGTTTCTGTGAGGATTTCTGAAATTTTTCTTCCTCCTCCCACATACCACTGATTTCTCTTTCACTTTCACTAAAGTACATCTGTCATTTCAAAAGTGGCTGACCAGGCCTAGAATAGTTCTATTCTTAATGTTTTAAAAACCTATGCTTGCTCCTTTTGGAAAAAAATTTCTGGCCCTATAAGAAAATGCCCCTGGAATGACTCCACCTCTCACTTCAAGTGACAATGATTGTTTTAAATATCTTTGGAATAGTGCAGCTTTAGTTACTTTTCTCAAGGCAGAAATGTGCTCTCACCTGATTCTTTTTTGTGGCCAAGATTTGGAAAATCTTTGTAATGTATAATGTAGCAAAAACCCATTTAGCAGATGTTATCAAGGAATAAAGTTTTCCAACCTAAAAAGTTGTAAACTAAAATTTATTCTTTTAAGCAAAAACATTACCCATTTTGGGAAACAAAATCTACATTACCTTACACCTTTTTAAACAGAAATGGCTATTATTATGAAGTTCATTTATGGTAAATTTAGTAATATTTAATGGGGTTTTACCTCAGCTCCCTAATCTAATCTTCTCATTTTCAAATCTGGGTGACTTTTTTGTTGATACACTGTCTGAAGCCATACCTAAAAGATTCCTTTAGAGACTCTAGTATCCAGTGCAACAGAAAGAGCCCTGAAGATTTGGGATGAAATTCTGGATCTGATACTATTGGTTGTATAATCTTGAACATATTAGTTAATGTTTCTGAGTCTCAATTTCCCTATATGCAAAATGGAGACAATAATCTTTTCCTCACCAGATTGTCAAATGTTTAATGCCTATATATTTTATGTAAAAGACTTCAAAGTAAACAGTTTTGCCCATCAACACAATCCTTTTTTTCAACCAGCTTTTACAGAGTGACACTTATCACTGTTAATTACACCATAGAAAATGAAATGTGCAGTACAGTTTTTTTTATTTTGTTTAAAAAAACCAGCAAAAAAAAAAAAAAAACTGCCTTCTTTTCATCCAAGTGATTCTTGGACTTCTGAACTCATTTCTGACTCATACTCAAATCAAAATCTGACTCTGTGGAAGGCTTTTCTATATGTTCCAAAGAAGCTGCAGAGAAAACACAGGTAAAACAGATTATTTTGCAATCTATAGACAAATTGTTTATAATCTCAATTTTTACCTAAGGAGAAAGCATTTCAAAGACTATGTAATATTTTATTATGCCAGAGGGATCCTAGTCAAAGCCTACAGACTCTATATCCTGGATATAATTCTTTTGTAAGATTCTGTACTAATCAGTGAATTGTTACAGTCAGTCTTCAAACTATCTACTTTTCAGCTACTTAATTTAAATCAGATGTTTGCCTTTTGTGGCTATTGTCACCTTATCTACAGATATTCTATATTGACTTACTGGCCAGCTCAGTTTATTTCTTCTCATATACCATAGTTCAATGTCAAAACAGCTTTCACAACTTCAGAGAAAACATGGATAAAGTAGTTTTAAAGGTCATAGTTGTAGGGTTAAGAAATAGACAAAGGACAGAGTCAAGAGAAGAAGCAACAACAGAGAAAAGCTCAGGGGAAAAACTAGGTGTTTTCCTTTTTGGTGCAGCAACTTGGGACATTCTGTAAGAATGGAAGCTGCTTGTATATGAGTGGTTAATGAAAATCAGTTGGGCAAGGAAGGCCATACAAGAATCAGGTTACCTTAACATCTCCTCACAACTGGGATCTTCGCAATGCTTATTTGTTATTTGCTAAGGTTGGTTACCTTCAAGAAGGTCAGATTTAAACCTCAACTTTATAAAATGGAGCTGTTGATTTACTACATTTGCACCTCCTAGCTATCCCTCATTAGTAACATTAATAGAGAATATATTTGTCAAAATTACAGATAAAACAATTTCCAAATAGGTATAACCCCAAGATATTTTAACTTAATATTGATAAGGATTGTGGTCTACTTGTCTTAATGGTAATCCATTAATATATCTCTTTGCAGGTACTTTTCTTGTAGCCTGAGTTCATGGACCAGGGAAATTACTCTAGGGTGGCTGAATTTGTGTTGCTGGGCCTCTCCAATTCCTGGGAGCTCCAGTATTTCCTTTTTGTGTTTTTTAACTTCTTGTATATCATCATCGTGCTGGGGAATCTCCTTATTGTCCTCACAGTGATCTCCGAACCTGCCTTGCACACACCCATGTACATCATGCTCAGTAACCTTTCTATCCTTGATGTGTTTCTGGCCACTTATGCAACTCCCAAGATGATCCATGATTTCCTTCATGCACCTAAGACCATCTCCTTTGAAGGATGCATGGCCCAGGTATTCTTGCTCCATGTTTTTGCTGGTGGTGAAATGGTACTCCTTGTAGTCATGGCTTATGACAGGTATGTAGCCATATGCAAACCTCTCCATTATGCAACCATCATGAACTTCTGCAAGTGTACAGGCCTAGTTGTAGGCTCTTGGGTCATTGGGATCATGCACTCCCTGAGCCAGTTGGCTTTCACCCTAAACTTGCCTTTCTGTGGCCCAAATATAGTGGGCAGTTATTATTGTGACCTCACTTTGGTCATCAAACTTGCCTGTACGGATACTTATGTCCCTGAAGTGTTGATGCTTTTGGACAGTGGTCTGATGGGGGTGACTTCATTTTTGCTGTTACTGATCTCATACACAGTCATCCTGGTCACTGTGAGACATCATTCCTCAGCAGATCTGACCAAGGCCCACAGAACCCTGGTTGCCCACATCACCGTGGTGACCCTCTTCTTTGGGCCCTGTATCTTCATCTATGCCTGGCCTTTCAGCAACTTCCCAGTGGACAAGGTCCTTTCTGTGTTCTCTACAGTTTGCACTCCTATGTTGAACCCCATTATCTACACACTGAGAAACAAAGAGATGAAATCAGCAATGCATAAACTGAAGACTCGATATGTAAGTGCCAGCTGCCTATCCAGCTGTCTCTCAGATGACTAGGTTTGCTGAATTTAGTAGACAGGAGACTTGAGTAAATGGAACTTTGCTTTTTGTCTTTTGACTAACACTGTTTTCAAAAGTTATTTAATTTGATTAAAATACTGACATAATACCTGGTCTTCTTTAAATATTTGTAGTAAAGAAGCCTACCCATGATTATGCATTTTCTAACCATACATATATCTGCTATAGCATTTAAAAAATATTGCACAATTTATATTTTATTAGCATCCACAGTCTGCTACATAAAAGAAGTAACAGCATGTTTTATAAATGATTGTATAATTTAAACTTTATGCATTTAATTTCATAAAAAGTAAGTGAAGGCTCAGCCTAGGCACAATAAAAATGTACTGTTTAATTTATTGTGTAAAATGTCATTTATTGCTTAAAATACTCCAAGTAATATGTGAGATTTAGTTCTAGCATTAAAAATAATCCTGGTGATATTTTCTTTTCATGTTTTAAATTAACACATTTATTCTCTCAATCAAAAAGATCATATATCAATTTGCCATTTAAAAAATAATTTTGTAGACATTCAAGGTAAATCTTTGCACATCCATCTTTATTTTTTCCTTCTGACATACAGAACTTCAGGGGTCTCCACACACCACATTATTTTTTAGCTCTCTAAAAACACTTGAATTTTGTTAATTACAATTTATTCTTTTATCATTAGCCCTACAATTGTGTTGTGATTACAGTAAGATAGTTAACCAGTTTGATATTCACAAAACATTTACTTAGCAAAGCACAATAAGCTTTAGACACTTGCCAATTAAACTTATAAAAATTGAACAGGACCCACAATATAGGGGTTCTGAACCAGTTATTTATGGGTCCTTGGCATGGTATATGTACACTGGTTCAAAAGGCAGCAGAGAGAACAAACTATTGTTTCAGAGGACATTGAACATTATTATCTGAAAGAACAGTATGATGTTATCCCAGCGTCATGCAGAATCCCAACTTTCTCCAAAGTGGTCTCATTGTAGATGGCAATTCCATCTGATGCGAAATGAGGAAAAAAAATTGCAACATTTATTCTCTGGAGACATACTACTCATTACATGCATTCCCTGTGATTCTGCACATAATTCATCTGGGGTACTTCTCACCATCATCCTGGGTTTTTGTGTTGGGTGGTCCATCAGTCCTGCACTCCACTGTACTTACTTTCCTTGTATCAGCATTTTGATTTAAGATTACCTGGACAGCAAAGACTCGATATACACATCCCTCGGGCAGCTTTTTCTATAATATGGAAAATATTTGAAGTCTATAATCCCCTTGTGGAGATAAATATTAGAGCTGTCTGTGTTCTTAATTTATAACACGTAATATCCTTGGGTCTTCCTGAAGTTTTAATCCAATTATTCTGTTCATTTTGTCAATAATACAAGGCGTTCCTTTAAAATAGTGAAAATAAGATGATTCATAGCACTGCAGCCTTTAAGTAAGGTAGCAGGAATCTAATAGTCATTATTAACAGGGCCCTTGTGTTCAAAGAGTACTCCATTAAGACAGACAAGGTTCTTCTGTTCATCCAACATGACTTTAGAAAATGATTCAAGTCAGAAAGTTACCCATTATAGGAACTCGAATCAGACACTGAACGTATGGTCCTATATTCCAATATAGTTACTGCTCCATAGTTACTGGTTTTGGTAAAACTCTAGGTATCTGGTACCGGATGTTTTGGAGCCTCATCTTTCAGAGTCTGAAGTGTAGCCCACGTGTGAATGAGTAAAGTGCAGTCAGCAACCCTTAAAAGACTAGGTAGGGGGAAGTGCAAGATCACACTTCTTTCTCTCCCTTCCCCTACCAGTCAAGGAGCTAGAGCTCCTGTTACCAGCTGCGTTTTGGCTCAATAGGAGCTTGGCTTCCAACGCCAACACACTTTTATATCTTATATCATTTATATCTTTCTGCCCTATGATCAGACTTCAAGACGGAACGGAGAGTCTTATTTTCCAGGCAGAACTTTTACTGAAGCATGACCCAAAAGGGAGCAGCTGATTCTGAGAAAATAGCACTTCTGGGGCCCCAGCTCTTGTTGGTGAGCTCCGGGGACTCTCCAGTGGCCAGGATGTAGATGAGGAGTACTCTGCCTGGGTCTGGTTGAAAGTTTTCTCTTTCTTCCTCATGGTGTGCATGCCACTAGTGAAATGAAAGGCAGCGGCGGTAGCAGCGGCCCTAGTGGCTTCCTCAGGGGGGGAAGGGGGGAGGAGAACCAAGGGGGGTCCCTCCCTGCCCAGGAGGAGCGGCTGGAAGTCGGGGGAGGGCGGCACCCACCCACTGCAGTGGCGCGCCCTGGAGAGGAAAACTCAGCGCCATTCAAGTGGTCACTCGTGCTTCCTACTGTAAATGTACTTATCTATTTCATATGCTGTACCTTAAACATTTTCCTCAATGTCATGACTTAATCATGAATTAATAAAGGCTGTGGGAAGGAAAACAGATGAGCAGTTGCCAAGGCTGTGGAGAGAGGGGAGAAATTGTCTGTAATGGGGGAGCGTCGGGAAACTTCTGAGGTCTTGGAACTGTCCTGTATGGAACTGTGGTGGTGGAGAAAAGTCTCTGCATTTGTCACAATCCATAGAAATGCGTGAATTTTACTGTTAAAGAAAATCACTGATAATTATAGAATAAATTAATGTTTCATCTTGTATATATTTACTATTGTAAGTATTTTTTACAAGCTAATCATCCTTGACTTGGGTTAGGTTCTCAGTTAAATTAGGAAAACAGAATATATGAGTATTCTAAAGTTTCTTGAGTTTTGCAAAATTGCTTTCCATACTGTTTTTCTCATTGCATACTAAGCAGATTTTTACATCATTGAGCAATTTTAATTTGCTCATTTAACTAGCAAATAAATATTTCTCGCTGTTTTATTTTGATTTTCTTTTATTTTTCTGAAGTTTTTGTCTTTTGTGAATTGCTCTAACATTTCATGTCCATCAAAAACTTAGTATTGTTTTAATCAGCTTGTATGACTTTTGCTAACTTAAGAGAGTAAAACTTTTTTGTAACTACCTATGCATTTTTAAAAACAGTGAAACTCTCTTTTTGTTGTGTGCATTTCTGTGGATTTTGAAAATGCTTAGTCATATGTCCACCATCACAGAGTACCATATGGAACAGTTCCATGGCCCCAAAAGTCTCCTGATACAACCTCTATACAGACAAGTTCTCCCCATTCCCATAATCCCTGGCAACCACTCATCTGTTTTCCCTTCAAACAGTTTTGCCTTTTCCAGGCTATCATGTAAGTGAAATCATGCAGGATGTAGTTTACAAGTCTGCTTCTCTCACTTAGCAAAATGCATTTAAAATTCATCCATGCTGTTGCATGAGTCAGTAGTTCATTCCTTTTATTGATGAATAGCGTTCCACTGTATGGATATACTACATTTTATTTATCCTTTTACCATGTGTAGTGTTTTTGGCTGGTTTCTCATTTTTGGTGATTATGAATGAAGTTACTATAGACATTAGTGTATGGGTTTTTGTGTGAACATAAGGTTTCATTTTTCTTGAGTAGATTCCTAAACATGAGATTGCTAGGTCTTACGGTAGTTGTATTTTTTAAAAACAAGTTTATTAAGGTATAACTGGTATACAATAAACTGAATATATTTGAAGCGCACAATTTAATAAATGCTGACATACATATGTGTATGTATGTGTATGCATGTATGTATCGGTCGAGACTGCCATCACAGTCAAAATAATGAGCATATCCATTGCCCTGCAGCATTCTCCCATGCCTCCCCAATGCACTGTTTGTGCTTTTTTTTCCTGATTTTTTTTACTCAGTAAAATTATTTGAGTTTCATGCACATTGTTACCTCTATGGTCGATTCTTTCTTTTGCTGACTAGTTTTCCATTGTATGGCTATACCACAGCTTGTTTATCTTTTCTTCTGTTGACAGACAGTTGAATTTTGTCCATTTTTGGCTTTTACAAACATAGCTGCAACAAATATTTTTGTACAAGTCTTTGTTGCTTTCTTATCTTTTTAGGCATATAACTAGGAATGGAAGGACTAGATCATAATATAGGTGTATTTTAGCTTTTTAGGAAACTTTCAAACAGCTTTACCAAGTGCTTTTATCATTTTACATTCTCTCATTCACACAAGAGTCTGGTTCTTCCATATCTTCACCAAAACTTAATTTTAGCTTTCCTATCAGGTATGATGTTGTGTCTTATAGTTTTAATTAGTGTTTCCCTAATGACTGATTATACTGAACATCTTTTCTCCCTATTTGTGAGTTTTTTTATTGTGTCTTTTGAAGAGCAGAGCATTTAGTTTGCAAGAAGTTAAATGTATCAATTTGTTCTAAGGATTTTGAATTTCAGGTTGCATCTAAAAAATCCTTGCCTGACTCAAGGTCACAAAGTGTTTCCCCTGTATTTTCTTCTGGAAAGTTTATAGATTCAGGTTTCCTGTTAAGTTTATTATCCATTTTGAATTAGTTTTTGTATATGGTGTTAGGTATGAAATAAATTCTTGTGTTTTTTTTTCATTTTTTCTTTTCTTTCTCTTTTTTTTTTTTTTTTTGCTGTTGAATATCAAATTCTTCCAGCACCATTCGTTGTAAATGTTGTTCTTTCTTTCCTGAATCCCTTTTGCACTTGCACTTATCTCAAAAATTTATTGTCTATGTAAGAGTTGGTGAATTGCTGAACTTTATTATGTTCCATTGAAATATTTGTCTTTGTACCAATATCATACTATTTTGCTTACTGTAACTTTACAATAAGTAATGAAATCAGATATTATTAGTCTTCAAACTTTCTTCTCTTTATCAAAGTTTTGGCCTTCTACCTCTTTGCATGTCCATACGAATTTTAGAATTTGCTTGTCAACTTCTCAGAAAAAAAAGCTTGCTTGGATACCGATTGGTATTGTGTTGAATCTGTGAATCAATTTGGAAGGAATTGACCTATTAGCATTAATAAATCTTTCAACATTTGAACAAGATATAAGTTTCCATTCAATTACTCTCTCTTTAATTTCTTTTATCAATGTTTTATACTCTCTGGTAAAAATTTTTTTTACATCTTTGGTCTGATTTATCCCTAAGTATTTCATTCTTTTGGTGGTGTTTTAAATGATATATATTTTTTTTAATTTTGTGAAATACAATTGATTTTTCTTTGTTGAATTTATACCCTGTGGTCTTGCTAAACTTTTTTCAACAAATCCACTGACCCTATCTTGAAAATACACTCAGAAATTTACCACTTTTCATGATCTCTACCACAGCAACTCTGATTCAAGTCATCAAAGTGGAAAGCTGCCCTGATAGCAGCAGCTTGGAGGGGGTGGAGATTTGGAGCCTCCACTTCACTCTCTTTTAGTAGCACCTGGGGCACCTGCACTACACCTGCAGGGGTCCTTGGATCAAGGTTTGAAATTCTCTGGATTAGAAATTCCCTCTGTTCCTTCCCATGACTTTTATATTCTGATTTGCCTGCATCTTCTTGGCCCTTGCTTGTAATCAGTTGAGTCTGGATTTCCTATCCCTGAAATGTTAACTTCATCCCTTCTTTGTCAATGCCTGTTGCATGACTTCCGTGGGCATACAGGGAACTTCTGCAGTAGCCTCCAATAGTGTGCACTCACCTGTAGCCTTTTTCCCTCCAGTCAATTTCCAAAGCCACTGTCAGTTACATATTCCTAAAGCATATTCCCCTGCACTGAAATCGTGAATAGCATTCCATTCTCCAACAGATTAAGTACAAAATCCCAAGGCCTGTCCTTGAGGTCTTCCAAAATACAGTCTAATAAACCTATCAGGCATATGCTGTCTCTAGCCTAGCTAGAATAGTTGTTCTGGGATCACTTCCAATTTTCTTCACTGATACATTTGTTTAGTTAGGTCTATATGCACTATGTAATCCTCCTTCACCCATTGTCTGCCATTCAAAACATCAGGTCTCAGTTAATACTCCATTTTTTGTCCTCTTTACAATACTCCATTTTTGTCCTCTTCCTTTCCCTTTCTGTTTACCTCTATGTTCATTGTTCTTCTATCTTTTTTGATTTTTCTTACAAAATATTATCTTTCCTAACATCTGTCATTTGAATACCAACATCATTTTGTTTGTGCTTCTCTTATAATACACATACTATTATTTTGCATTACGTTTCAGTTTATTTTCATTAATTGGCCTTTCTAAATTACAGACTACTTGCAGATAAGCATTTTGTCTTATTCATTATTGAATTCTTATTCTATAGTATTGCATGTAGTAGATACTCAATTTTCAAAATTCTTGAATTAAATTTAATTTGAGAGTTGTAGAAAAACTAAGACATGTCATGTTTTGCTAAGTGATTTATAATTTTCTAAATTGCAACATTTTACTACCCCTCTCATTACAATACTTAGAATGTTGTATGAAACAAGGTTTTTCACAGAAAATGTTAATGGTATTAATTGGGCTAAACTGAACCTGCAGAGAGAATAAAACCTGCTTTATGAGAATCCAATTGCAATTCTAGAAAATGCACAGAAAACTTGCTTGTGAGTAAATATTCATTACAAATGAATCCCACAGTAGTTACAAGAGGCTGATTAAATAACAAAAGTATGGATAGATTGGAAGTATGATTTTCATTGGATAGAAATAATATTGCTAGTGTATGACTTAAAGGGCTTGTTAGCCATGGCTCCACTGGGACAACATTAACTATCAATGATAAATATATCTCCAATTCTACCTCCTCTTATATAAAGTGTGTAAAGCACAAGGAGAAGCACATTGCAAGCAATATGAGAAGAATGCACTTTTGATATCACAAAACCTCAGGTTATTCTTGTGGAATTCCTGAAATAATAGAATGGACAAATTCCACCTCTCTTTAGGGAGTCTATATGTCATCCCAGCAATGACTCATGTAAGTTTTAAAACTTCTTAGACTGGTTCTCTGCAAATAAATTACATTGATACAATTTTCTATTACTCCAATTAGGTTAATGAGATGGAATTTATCTCACTGTGTTTGAACTCCCATTTAATATTCTGAAATGAAATACTTTATTTTTCATTGCCACTAAACTTCATGCACAAAAAAGGGCTTTTCTCTTCTGCAGCCTCAACCATTCTGATCTGTTTCCAGTTATACGGTATAAATGTGTGTGCTGCAGTGAATGACCAATACATTTGCTTAAATTCAATTGCATATTTAGACATGTAGACACATATATTTTTTAGTTGTTGCATTGACCTCCATGCACATATCATGCCAACATGGTATTTTAGAATACTTAGCGTATAGTTTCTACAAGGAAATTATAGTTTTATCACTTATTTGCCATATGCTTTGGGCCAATGATTTAACTTCACTGAGATACTATAATATAAGGATAATACTGTACTTCAAGAGTTACCACAAGCATTCTAGATTACAGCGTAAACACACACACACGTGTGCACACACACACACACTCATAGCATCTTTTCTAAGTAATTGAATGAAACCAAAGTTGGTTTTCCAAGTGGACAAATTGGTGAATGAAAGAATTATCCTAAGTTTTTTTGGTTGTCTTCATGAACTTTTTGACTCTTCTAATAAAAATGTTTGATGGACAGTTTACTAACATCTCTAGTCTGCTGTGTCAGTGTTAGTTTATAGTGATTTGGAGACATTATTTTGGGTTTCATACTTTGAGAGACTCCTTGTTATTTGTAAATGGGCTTCACAAATACCTAGCTTCTGCTAGTTGGTGGATGATGTGTCTGTACTTTAGGGCTCAGAAAGGGTCGCATACATAAAAATATCTCAACTTAGCTCTTTCACCTGTATCAGGATAACTTTGAGAGATCCATCTTCAATTTTGCAAATGCCTTTCAGCTTGCTTCTTGTGAAGTTCATACCCCTTTCTGTTTTATTTATTTATTTTTGTTCCTTGTGCCATTAATTTACCTCCATAATGATTTTGGGACAGAAGAACATACTCATTTTATTTTCCATGATTCCTAATAAGTTTATAGGGTGCAGAGTTTATGGAATTACTCAAAATTATACAGTCAGTGACAGAGATGTGGGTTGAAATTTGGTTACTGATACCTGGTTATACACCCTAAGTTTTTCATGTCTCCCTTAGGAATTCCAGGGACAACCCAGAAATTGTTTCTATTAAAATATTTTCTTTTTCCACATTATTTATAAAAGTTCACCTAAATTAAAAGCATGTAAAAATTTGTGTTATTTAGAGGAATATGTTAAAAGTGAATTCCTCAGTAAACAGCATTAGGTCCTGATTTTCAATATCTGTTTTCTAATTATAAATATGCCCCTGTTTTATATTTAATATTGCATGATTTCCCAGACACAAAACAGGAAGAATAGGCTGATGAATATTAAAAGAAATGAATCAATGGGGAATTTTATGTTAGAGCCTAGAGGCCTTTACCAATGCTCAGTAAATTAGTAGACACAGGAAGAAGTCATATAATCTGTCTGAAGATGCTTATTTTAGAAAATTAAAGTAAGGGATAATTTATGTCCAATATCAAGGAACATGCAAACGATGTTAGCCTATTTATAAGACCCCTTATCATAATATTAGGTGAAGGATCAGCTAGAAGGAACAGAAATTTTGTGACATAATTTTAGAAGTTAGAGGCATGCTGCAAAACCTCTACTTTACTCTCCTTCCACCCTCAGGTTGTAATTTTGATATCTATAAGAGAATTTCTTTTTTAGCATCAGGTTTTGACTTCCAAGGAATTTTCAAAATCACCAGTTTTACAATCACCATTTCCCCAACATCCCCCTTCATCCAATAGTGGTGGCATTTGGAGACGAAACTTCTCAAAATTTCACTTCTGAGAAAACACTAAATATATTTTTTCATAGACACTATTGCTTAAAAGTTTTGTCAAAAAACTGAATTTATTAAATAAGCCTTTTACCACACTTTTTGACATATTATAAACATATTGCTTGTACAAAGACTTTTTATGTAGGACAACAAAAGCAGAAACCATCTGGAAAAATTATAGATCTGAATTTATTAAAACATTTTAAGCAATTTCATAGAAAATGTAAATAAAATTAAGAGGAAAAGAGCAAATTAAAATATTTGTTGAATATCTGTAAAAAGGGATAATACCTTAATATGTAAAGTTTTCTTATAGCAAATAATTAAAAGGTAGAGCCTGTAAAAAACAATTCAAAGGTCATGGAAAAGCAACTGAGTATGGAAAAATTACAAATGGCCACGTCATGTATGAATAAATGGTCAGCCCATCACTATTTAGGAAATTCATTAAAGCATCAATATCATGCATTTTCATTTAGCAAATAAGCAAAAATAAAAAGATTTAACATACTGTTTTGTCAAGAAATGGTGAGACGGAAAATGGGCATATGCATGCCTCATGACAGTGAGAGAAGTTTTGATATAATGAACCAAACATTTAATGATGTATCCCAAATAAAAACTTTTGTTTGCACATAAAGTTATAGCTAATAGTAAATTTATCATACAACTGTAATTATTAGGGAAAATTGAAATCACCCCTGTAATAAAATATAAAATATTTCAGATATATAGTTGAATATGCTATAAACAATATGTACTGTATGTACCATCTTAAGTACGATGAGCACACACTTTGATATTTTGTAAACCATGTTAATTTGCATATGAAAATATTTAATGATAGAAGGAACAAAGGAATAAGATTTAACATTCTACTGAACACCAACTATGGCATAGGTATTTCACTTTTTATAATTGTTTTAATCCTTACAACAATCCTATTGGGCATATACTTTTATTTTCCTCAATTTAGAGATGTAAAAACTGAAGCATAGGGGGTTTAAATAACTTACCTAAGTTCACACTATTAGGATTTAAAATACAAAGAATTTGAAATCTGTCTGGCTGACTCTAGAGCTTAACTGTCCTATTTAATAGGAATTTTAAAGTGGTAGAGATGAAATGTAAAATTGTATTTTTAGAATATAGCTATCATGCTTGGATTCAGATATGAAAACCAAGGATGAACAATAAATACAAAACAAGTTATTGCATGCAATGTGTTTTTGTGTGCTAACAAGGATCTATACTAATACGTGAGTATACTGAATGGAATTTGAGGAGTGGCTTAGCTTTGCTCATTTACTTTCACAGCCTATGATATTATTTCAATTTCCATTTTACTTTCCAGGAAAATTTTTGTACTGATATCAGAAATTGGAAATCATGAACCAAGGAAATAACTCAGGAGTGACTGAATTTGTATTGCACAGCCTTTCAGGTCCTTGAGAACTTCAGCTTTTCTATTTTGCATTTTTTATACTTTTCTGTTTATCCATTGTGCTGGGGAACCTCCTCATTGTGTTCACAATCATCTCTGAACCTGCACTACACACACCCATGTACTTCCTTCTCAGTAACCTCTCCTTCACTGATGTGTGTCTGTCCACATTTGCCACCCCCAAAATGATTGTTGACTTCCTCATGGAGCAAAAGACCATCTCTTTTGAGGGCTTCATGGCCCAGATATTCTATCAGCATGTCTTTGGTGGTGGAGAAATGATGCTCCTGGTGGCCATGGCATATGATAGATATGTAGCCATATGTTGACCCCTGCACTATGCAGCCATCATGAGCTTACGTAAGTGCACAGGCCTCGTGGTGGGCTCCTGGATCATTGGGGTTCTGCACTCAGTAAGTCAGCTGGTCTTCACAGTAAACCTTCCATTCTGTGGCCCCAATAAAGTAGACAGCTTTTTCTGTGACCTTCCCCTGGTTATCAAACTTGCCTGCACTGTTACATATCTCCTCCAGGTTCTGATGCTTTCAGACAGTGGTCTAATGGCTGTGATCTCCTTTGTGCTCTTACTGATCTCCTACTTGGTCATCCTGGTCACTGTGTGACATCATTCCTCAGTGGGCATGGCCAAGGCACGGGCCACTCTAACTGCCCACATCACTGTGGTGGGCCTCTTCTTCGGGCCCTGCATTTTCATCTATGCCTGGCCTTTTGGAAACTTCCCAGCAAATACGGTGCTCTCAATATTCTATACTGTTTTCACCCCTCTCTTAAATCCCTTGATCTATGCTTTAAGAAATAAGGAAGTAATAACAGCAATGCGAAAACTGAGGAGTCGACAAGTCAGTTCTTGAGGGTCTCCCAGCTCTCCCTTGTGGCAAATAGCAGCCCTTATTAAAATTCAGATTACTGTACCTTCCTTTATGATTACTGATATGTTTGAAATAGCCTAGAACATGTTTTTCTTTTTTTATATAGTGTTTGTCTTTATGACAAAAAACTAACTACCATAGAAACAGGGGAATGGGTCTCCTTATCTTCTGCTTATGAAATAATTCTTATTTGACTCAGAATAATATTAAGTTTAATACTAAAAGTCTTCCTTTTTGTATAAAAATTAATGTTTTATCAAATTCATGCTTCTTTTGTCCAACTTAGTAAATATGAAGATGTGCCAAATACTAATGTAGGATACTTAAATTATATTTTTAAATTTCAGAGTAGTATTTAATTACAGATATTTCTAATCATCATCCCATTTTGTGTCACAAATTATAGGTATAGTTATTAATTTTATAGACGAGGATACTGTTGCACCATTTTCACCATTTTTGCTGAGTACGAATCCAACTTCCCACGTTTCCCCTCTGTATATTTACAAATATGTGGACCTGAAATGCAAGCTAATCGATTTTTATCTGAAGTAAGGGAATAAATGCATTGAGATCATTTATTTTTTGTATGTAGAAATGGTATTTTTTTGCATTCCAAACTCTCGTTACAAATTATACAAGCTTAGGGATCAAATACCAAACATATTTGTTTGCTGAACTCATTATCTGACCTCAGAAACAAAATGGATTCATATTTTCCATTGATCAGGCAAAAAAGCCACTCCTAGGCCCACAGTTAATGTTTCTTTGTCTCAGTGTATTAAATGAAACTTCAAAATTGACGGTCAAGGTTAGTGTTTAAATGACTACACACTAAAATAGATATCTCTCTATATATGAATAGATGGTTTTCACCAACACCAGTCTGTATATTACTAGGCTAACCTCCGGACCATGTCCTCTAACCTACACCAACTAATAAAACATAATTGAAAATACATATTTTTCAATGCAGTCAAAATTGAATTAAGAATATTCCTGTGACTTTTCAAAAGAAATAGTCTGTATTTTCACACCTAAATTTAAATGTTAATAATTACTCTTACCCCAATTCCTGTTTTGTCAATTAGGAAGCTAAGAGTAATACAAGTTAAGTGAGTTGACAGCATTCACAACCAGCAAGCAAAAAAACTAAACCAAGTATCTTCAACTTATTACTCATGGTATTTGGAAGAGGAAGCCCTACCATAAAGCCAAGTTATCCGTTTGAAATAGAATTTGTGGAAGAAATGGAAGTATGAGATAGCATTTAATACGTATTATGTTTTCTCCTTCATAATATTACCATTATGTAATCTCTCTGAAATATAGAATTAAAAAATAATCTAATAGAAGATAGAGTCATATGATGATTATGATGATTATGATAATAAAATCAATCATATTCAAATATCACTATATAGTTTAAAATTGTGTCTGCATATGATTTTTCATTGGCTTCCACAAGATACCTGTGCATTAAGAAAAGATTATTCTTCTAGTTTTAAAATATTGAAATTCAGGTAATCTGAAACCCTAATCAAATCTATAAATTCTGCATGCATTTTAAAAATAACTTCATGGGATGCTTTGGGAGAAGTAGGGTGTTAGGAAGTGATTTCAGATAATGAAAATGATGGGCAATGCAGGGAAATTGGGGAAAATTTTGTCTGTGTAAGTGTGTGGAGTATAGTTAGATCCTTTGTATCTGAAACCACAAAGCCTATTCCATCTGTGAAGGTGTGGATTAGAAGAATATCCTGAGAAACAAAAAGAAAAAACCAAAAATATTTTCTCACAGTCCTCATCTATAATTAGAAAAATTACTTCCTTGTGGAAATAATACTGATGAGATTGCTCACATACAAGTTTGATTTTAAATTTTCATTTGTTCATACTCAGAAGAGATTTAACCAGAAAAATCAACATGAAATATGGTCCAGCCTAGGGATCAATGAAAATCTTGGGGTATGTGACAAAGGAAAACAGAAAACTCTCTGGAGGGTTCACATAATTATAACCACACATGAAGTCCTGCTGAATTTGAGTTGATAACCAAATTCACAAAATACAAGAGGAGTCTATCCACAATGTACAAGATTCATATAATCAAACAGGCAGGTAGAAAGAAACAGGATGTTAAAAGACATATCACAGAAACATGAATCGAAAGTAAAATTACAAATCCAGCAGCAAATGAAAAGGATTATACCCCATGCCATTTGGGATTTATGCCAAGAAGACAAGGTGGTTCAAAATACAAAAAGTTATCAATGTAATTGACCATATTAAAAGAATGAAGGAAAAATTACCGATGACATTTGATGAAATTTAACACTCATTCATAATAAAATCTATTAACAAACTGGGAATAGATGGGAACTTCCTAACACGATAACACCGACATCTTACATCATACCCAGTGGTGAAAGACTGACAACTTCCCCCTGAGATAAGGACCAAGACAATGATGTGTGCTTTCACCACTTCTCTTCATATTGTACAAGAAATTCTAGCCAGAGCATGTAGGCAAGGAAAGAAAGAAAAAATCTTCCACACTGGAAAAGAAGAATTAAAACTATACCTATTTGGTGGGGCAAGAGGGTGGAATGGTGAAGTGTAGAGATTGAATCAGTCATCAAAAAGCTCCCAAAAAAGAAAAGCCCAGGACCAGATGGCTTCACATGTGAATTTTACCTATCATTCAAGAATTAGTAGCAATCCTGCTCAATCTCTTCAAAAAAAAAATATTGAAGTGGAGGGAAAGCTACCCAACTCATTCTGTGAAGCCAACATCACCCTAATACCAAATTCAGACAAAGATTCTACAAAAAAAATTGTACACCAATCTGTTTAATGCATATAGATGCAAAAATCCTCATCAAAATACTCACAAGTCAAATCCAGCTGCACATTAAGAGAATTATACACCACAACCAGGTGGGCTTTATTCCAGGTATGCAAGGCCAGTGCAACATGAGAAAATCAGTTAATGTAATACACCACATCAATAAATCAAAGGAAAAGAACCACATGATCATCTTGACTGATGCAGAAAAGGCATTTGACAAAATTCAACTTTCTTTCCCGATGAAAACACTTCAAAGGACAGGAATAGAAGGGAATTTTCTCAATATGGTAAAGGCAATATATGGAAAACCCACAGCTAACATTGTATTCAGTGGTGAGAGACTGAAAGCTTTCCCTCTAAGATCAGGAACAATACAGGGTTGCCCACTGTTACCATTGTTTTCAACATTGTGCTGGAAGTTCTACCTAGAACAATTAGGCAAGAAAAAGAATTAAAAGGCATCCAAATTTATAAGAAGAAGTAAAATTTTCACTTTTTGCAGATCACATATTCTATATGTAGAAAATCCAGAAAAATCTACAGTAAAGCTATTAGAACTAATTAATGAATACAGCAAAGTGGCAGGCTACGAGATCAACATGCAAAAATCTGTGGTGTTCTTATACACAAGTAATGTGCAACAAGAGGAAGAAGTCAAGAAAAAAAATTCCATTTACAGTAGCAACCAAAAGAATCATGTATTTAGGAAAAAACTTAATGAAGCCACAGAAGGTCTATACAAAGAAAACTACAAGAAACTGCTAAAAGAAATCGAACAGGACCTAAAATTGGAAGAACATACTGTGTTCATGGATTGTTACACTAAATATAATTGACGTCAATTATATCTAAACTGATTTATAGATCCAATGCAATGCCAGTTAAAATCCCAACAACTTACTTTGCAGAAATAGAAAAGCCAATAACCAAATTTATTTGGAAGGGCAAGCTGCCCCATATAGCCAAAAATACCTTGAGAAAGAAGAATGAAGTGGTATCTCTAGCACTACCTGACTTTGAAACATATTACAAAACTGCAGTGCACAAAACAACATGATTCTGGCATAAGGACAGAGATACAGACCAATAGAATTGAATTGAGCATTCAGAAATAGACTCTTGCATCTACAGACAACTGAACTTTGATAAGGCAGTCAGTCCAAAGCAACTGGGACAGAGCAGCCTCTTCAATAAATAGTGAATGGAGAACTGGATATCTATTTCCAAAAGAATGAAGGCGAACCTGTATCTCACACTTATACAAAAATTAACTCATAAAGGATCAAAGACATAAACATTAGTGCTAAGATCATAAGATTCTTAGAAGAAAATGTAAGGCAATTTCTTAAAGACCTTGTGGTGGTTTCCTAGACCTTACAACCCAAGTGCGAGCAACCAAAGAACAAATAGACAAATGGGATCTACTCAAAATTAAACACTTTTGTACATCAAAGGCCTTTCTCAGGAAGATAAAAAGGCATCCTACACAATGGGAGACAACATTTGGAAACTATATATGAGATAAAGGTTTAATATCCAAAATATATAAAGCAATCCTATAACCCAACAACAGAAAGACAAAATTCAATTAAAAAATTGGCAAAAGACATGGACAGACACTTTTCTGAAGAGGAAATACAAGTGGTTCAAAAACATATGAAAATATGCTCAGCTTTGCTGGCTCTTAAGGAAATGCAAATCAAAATCACAATGAGATATCATTTCACACCTACCAGAATAGCCATTATCCAAAAAAAGAGAAAATTACAAGTGCTGGAGAAGATGTGGAAAAAGAGACACACATTCACTTGTTTGGGGAATGTATAATGGTGCAACCACTCTGGAAGACAGTGTGGCATTTCCTCAGGAAGCTAAGTATAGATTTGCCATATGACCCAGCTATTCCATTGCTAGGTATATACTCAGACACTGAAAATTAAGACACAAATGGACATTTGTAAACTGATGTTTATTGCAGTATTATTCACAATAGCCAAGACATGGAAACAGCCCAAACGTCCATCGAAGGAAAAGTGGATAAACAAACTGTGGTACATACACACGATGGGATATTGTGCAGCTGTAAGACAGAACAAAGACATAGAACATAATAACATGGATGAAACTTGAGGATATTATGTTGAGTGAAGTTAGCTAGAAACAAAAGGACAAATACTGTATGTTTCCACTAATATGAACTAACATTAATGAGCAAACTTTGAGAGTTTCAGGCTGATGGCACTGGCTCCTGGGGGATGGAAGGAAGGTGGAGATTGGGTCTTTGGTGTTGGGGGACTGCAGAATGTTCAGCAGGATTGTTTGTGTATATCCAGGGGTTGATGGCATGGTGCTGTGTAGTGACAGCACAGTATTGTATCTGTGTTGAATGGGAATGTCCATGGATGGGGCTGGGGGGGTGGACTGGGGACATGGATGACAGCTGGGGTGGAGTTGGAGGATGCAGACTAGGACTTTTTAGTTTGGCAGGAACTGGAGTGATCAGTGAATGAACTAAAATGGGTATCACTATGGATAACTGTTCACGAGAAATTACTGAGTGAAAACTGGTAAGTTGCAAAATAATGCATAGAGGATGCTACCACCTGAAAATCAAGACTGTATTTTTATGAGTATGTCTTTATGTCCTAAGACTATTAACAAATCATAGGAGTATTAAATAACAAATTCAGACTGTATGTTAACCCTGAAAATTTGATTTGAGGTGGTATATAAAATGCTTCAACTAATTGTTTTATTTCTAATAAAAAATAAAGAAAATGTTGCATAATATTAAGATTTGGCAAATTTGAATATTGTATACAGTGGTATTCATTTAATAATTCTATTTCTTATTTGATTTAAATATTAAAAGTCATTTTACACAAGAGCAAACTGAGGCTCAGAGGGTTAAAGTGACTTGTCCATTAACTTAGTTATTGGTAGATTGGGAACAAGAACCCCTATCCTCCAAGTTCTAATTAATTACTTCCGTAATCACCACATGCTCAAGTGGCAATGACACAGTATGCATTCCATTGCCAAATCAGAACATTTCTCATTTAGATGAAAGTACCATTATCAATTGCATAGAATTCACAGAAAATACTTTATTCCACATACTGCCCAGGGACTAAATGTCCTTTTTTTCCTATAGTCTTATGGTCCTCGATGTAATTGTTAACAATGTGCGGTGTTATTTACTTTGTTCCAATGGGACTGTCTTGTGGAAGGCATTAATAATCCCCACTGGGGTTATCAATTGGTCACTTAGATACAACCATGGTGCTCTTCTAGTTTGACAACAGAGGACACCTATAACTGTCACTACTCTGAAGAGAGTAATCCCACAGTAGAAAAAGAGAAGAATTCAGTTAAATTCTCTGATATGCATCATATCAGGTAGGATTTACCTGGCAAAGATATAACTTGAAAATTGATTGTGTCTTTTTACTTATTTTATTCAATTATTGCTTTGTTCTTTAGAGATGATCCACAAATGAGAGGAAAATAAAGATGGAGGTAAAGGAAAGGGATTCAAGAGAAGGATATTTATGCCTTAGCATTCTTGGGACACTTTGTGAGAAGTTATGTAATAATGTAAAGTGTTCTTGGGAAGATTATGGCGAACTCTGTACTTACAAAACTCCATGATGACAGTCTCAGCTATCATCCAGAGAGCAAAAGTGTCGTAGTTTTTTGCATTCATGATTCAGTTGTTGTAGTGTTTTGCATTCATGATTTATTTTACTAACTTTGTACTTAAAAGTGGATCAGGAAAGATTTATTAACTCCTTACGAGTAGAATACAATGTTATTTTCTTTTTAAATTATGTAATTCATATTTCTACCAGTTTTAAAGTTTTGGTAGCCAAAATATGGTTAGAAAAGAACAAAAACTAGTTGCTCTGTGCTAAAATTCAAAAGAATAATTTTATTCCCTTTGAATTTTCTGGTTTGATTAATTTGCACCAGTATTAATGACTTAAAAATGAGCTTCTGTTATGAATGAGATAAAATATTTTTGGTTCATTGGGTGACTTTGTGTTTTGCAGAGTTCAAGGCTTTTCACTGGGAGGGTTTCTGTGTACAGGAAAATTAGAAGGTAGAAATGTTGAGTGAATGATAACTCTGGGTTGAAATATATTTCTGTTAAAACTCATACATATTTACTGAGAATATACTTCATGAACATCTTTACACCACTTCTATATGTGAGTGGTACATATAGAAGGTTAAGAGTTCAAATAACTCTCCACAGTAGGGAAATAGCTACACAAAAACTCTTTCCTCAGGACAGAATATAATATACTTACAAGTGAAGTGCTAAAGAAACATGACAAAGAAGAAATTTCAACTTTAGTCTCTGGGAAGGATTTTTGGAGGGGATGGCAGTTGAGTTGGTACAGATCATCTGTGATGAGCATAAGAAAAGGAATTGGAAGTGTTCAGAAGTTTAAACAATATTGGATGGTCTGTTTTTTTGTTGGGTCTGTTTTTTTCCTGGAGAGTAATTTATGTACACATGGAAACAGAACATGTATTCTTGGCTGTCATGTTAAGAACTTTAAATTTTAACTTAAAGGAGTGATTTTAGCTCCTTAAGGAATTTAATAAGCTCCAGGAAAACAGAAGGTCAAGATAACTTTGAGATGTACAACCTGGAAGAAAGATAAAGAAAAGTTTCAAGGAAAACGGAGCTGAGTTCAGGAGAGAAATTGTGAGCTGAGAGCTGAGACAATCATGTGATATTCACATCCATCAAACTGTCAGAAACACATTAGGTGTGTAGTGAGAATGGAGCTGCAAAACTAGATGCATCATGCAGAGGTAATAATAGATGCCAGGTAAGTGATGAAATGACCAAAGGAGACAGAGAGCAAGGAAAGAGAACAAGGAAAGAACAGCAGAGGGTGAAAGACAGACGAAAACATTTGGGAAAGGCTAAGATCTTAGCAGAAATGTAAGGGGCTGTAGCATGGATGAAGGAAACTAATATTAAACATTTAGACAGGAAAAATAGCCTTTGGAACTTGGTCTGTGAGGTTATTTGAAAAAATAGTTTCTCTGAATATGGCAGCAAAAGACACAACTGAAAGTGTTAAGGTCTGAATATGTGGAAAAGAAGTAGAGAGGGAATGTGTAGAAAGAGAATGTATAGATGCTTCTTCAAGAAAAAATTTTATTAAGAAGAAGAGGAATAAAGAAAACAAAATGAAACAACTAAATAAGGTAGAAGAATTTAGAGGGGTTTTTGTTTGTTTCCCTCATAAGTGAGACTGAACACAATTGCCAAGAGATGAGAAGGTAAAGGAAAAGAACAAGAGACTACAAACACAAGTTAAAGATGGCTTAGTTCAGTGGTTTGCAGCTAAAAGCAATTTTGCACACACACACACACACACACACACACACACACACACACACCAGTTGACATTTGCAATGTCTGAAAACATTTTTTGTTGTCACAACTTGAGAGAAGGAGCTACTGGCATCCAGTGGGTAGAGGCCATGGATGCTGATGAACATCCTACAATGGACAGGCAGCCTCCACAACAAAGAATTATCTGGTCCAGTATGTCAATATTGTGAAGGTTGAGAAACTCTAGCTTAACTGAAGGACAAAGCTCTCATGGAAAATTAGAGGGAAGAGCATATAGTAAGGGGCTTTACAAACATAGCGTATTGCAAATGGCATGGGATTTATATCATTCAGATTAAGACAGTATGATGTAGTATTGAAGAGAGCTAGCTCTGGAGTCCAAGGTCTGGCTTCTAATTCTAGTATGGCCGTGTAATTTTACCATCTTTGTAATGCCAATTTCTTTTTTAAGATGGGGCTAATAATAGCATTTACCATGTGGTATTATGGGAGGATTCAGTTAAGGAATGTAAAGTCTTAAGTGCCTGATGCTTTGCTGGTATTTAGTAAATGTTAAATATTATTTTTATTATTTTTATTATGTGATTTGAAATTGCCACTACGATTAGCTGTCTGACTACTTGGCAGTTGCTAAACCTGCCTGATCCTCAATTTTCTCCTCTGCAGCTTGGGAATAATGGTGCCTTCCTCATAAATCTGTGGTGAGAAGCATTTGCTACGACATATATGTAAACGTTGAACACTGTGGCTGCAACCTAGCAGGCTTGCAACAAATCCAACCTTTTCCTTCTTTTGAAGATTTTGTTATTTTTATTCATCATTGACTAGAATCTATCTCATGCTTTTAGTTTGCCTACATTAGTACAATAAACATTTTCATTAGATAGAATTAGGCATATCACAGGATTTATCTTTGAACCTGAGCAAAAACAACTTTATTTTAGAAATGGGGAAACAGATAAAATTACTTAGATGTGGGATAAGTTAATAAAATAATTCACACTATATTTCACAGTCACCTCAATTGTTGTTCTCTTACATGATATTTTAAACACTAGTTTCATTTTTGTCATTGTTACTAATGCCATTCATGGAATTATTATGGGTCAATTTGATTCCTTTGCTCCAGCTCCAATGTCCACAACAATGTCCCATCCATAGTGTGGACCAATGAAATACTTCTCAGAATATTCTTGCAATAAGAGTATGTGAAATGATCCATGATCACTTGAGGCTTACCTGTGTGGGTTGCATCCATCTAAATGAGGGGCTATGCTTGTATCCTAGGGAAATAGGAAAATCTTTGGCTTTTGTAAGACATAAATACTCAGTGGCAGATGTTTGTCTTCTTATGTGGGACTGCAATCAACATCTTAAGTTCCTTACTGTGACTATGGTCAACAATTAACTGTCAGAACTATTATACAGTTTCCTAAAATAGTATCTATTGAGAATTTTTCCAGCTCAACCAAACTAGATTTATATAGCACAGCTATATATGTACAGGAAAAAAATTAGATGCAAAGTTGAAATATTATTAGTATTATTCAGATTTCAAACAAACATTTTAGGAACATGTAAAGTTCTTAAAAATTTTATAATTTTTTTCAGTTAGCTATGCAAAATAAAAAAAAAAAACCCTGAAAGAACTCATCTATTCGTTCATTATTTATAAGAAAGTATTAATAAAGCCATGGAGACACAAGGAAGGGAGGGACATAAATTGACCCAAATCTAATTCTGACAGCAAAGAAAATGGAAAATTTAGGTACTGCTCTGGGATAATCAGGCGAAAATAAGATTTAGATAATTAAGGTACAGACGTAAGATGCATTTTAAAAAATTATACGGATGAATAATTGACAAACTTGGTTGCTACCAAAGACCTAGATAATACAGAACCAGCTATATCTCTTGAATAGGACTGGTCTAAATTGTGTATATATTACTGTTGCAATAGCCAGAGTAAGATAAATTTTTGTTTATATTGGATATTTAACATAATAAGAACAACTGTTGTGTAATTATGTTAATAAGAAAATTTCATAAGTTATATTTAAACTTTAAAACCTTATGTATTGTATGTATTTTTACCTATTCCCCCCTTTTTAAGATGTAAAAATTAGTTCTCAGAAAAATTAATTGTCCTAAAGTCACACAACCAGTAAATATCAAACCATGAATATCCCTTGGATAATTAAAGAGAATGTTGTACTTAAAGGCTCATTAAAATCAATGATGGAAAATGATCACAAGACCATCACATCTAAATTGTTTCTCCCAACATAAAAAGCCTATGGACTAGGCTATCAATTATTTCTCTGGTCTTATGATCACAACCAGTCAGCTCAGGGGGGAGCTAGTTTAATACTGTGTAACAGATTATTGAGAATATCCCAAAACTCAAGGGGCTCTGATGAGACAGACGAAATTTTAAGCATTATTTAGACATTCTACTGGCTTCTTCCTACTATCCAAATCTTATAATGGTCTCTTCAAAGCGTATGTGTACAGCAAACACATGCTTTATCTGGGTTGTCAGAATCCTTCACATTGAAAGTGTTCTTAATTTATCTTTCTGATCTCTCTATTGCCTCTCCCTTAAGGTTGTTTCATGGCAAGTCTGTAAACTGGATCCATGGATGAGGTCAATTCTTCAGTGGTGTCTGAGTTTGTATTGCTGGGACTCTCTAGTTCTCAGGAACTCCAGCTTTTCTTTTTCATTTTCTTCTCGCTGTTGTATGTGGCTATCGTGCTGGGCAACCGTCTCATTATTGTCACGGTGACTTCTGATGCCAGCCTGCACTCCCCCATGTACTTCCTCCTGGGAAACCTTTCCTTTGTGGACATCTGTCAGGCTTCCTTTGCTACCCCTAAGATGATTGCAGATTTTCTGAGTGAACACAAGACCATCTCCTTCAGTGGCTGCATAGCCCAGATTGTCTTTATCCACCTTTTTACTGGAGGAGAGATGGTGTTACTTGTCTCCATGGCCTATGACAGATACGTGGCCATATGCAAACCCCTTCACTATGTGGTCATCATGAGCTGGCGGACATGCACTGTTATGGTAATGATTTCCTGGGCTGTGGGCTTGGTGCACACATTAAGTCAGTTATCTTTTGCTATGAACTTGCCTTTTTGTGGACGCAATGTAATAGATAGATTTTTTTGTGACCTTCCTCAAGTGGCCAAGCTTTCCTGTCTGGACTCTTACATCATCGAAATAGTAATTGTGGCCAATAGTGGAATTTTTTCTTTGAGTACTTTTTCTGTCTTGATTGGCTCTTATGTCATTATTCTTGTCACTGTCTGGTTTAAGTCTTCTGCTGCAATGGCCAAGGCATTTTCCACGCTGGCTGCCCATATCACAGTGGTGATACTATTCTTTGGGCCTTGCATCTTCATCTATGTGTGGCCTTTCACCACCTACCCTGTGGACAAAGTCCTTATGTTTTACACCATTTTCACCCCCATCCTAAACCCCATTATTTACACACTGAGGAACAGAGATATGAAGAAAGCCATGAGAAAAACTGTGACCCATTACTTGAGGTCCCAGAAAGTTTCTCAAATGCCACTAGCAATGAGGAATTCCTTTCATTAGGACACAATTCCTTCTAACTCCTCAAATCACTATGCTGACTTGAAGATTTTCATTGTATTCTTGGGACATATCTCAACTGTGTAGAAAGCAATGAAGAAGTTGACGCAGAGAGTATTTAATGGATACTCAAAAGTCTTTACCTGGGTATCATCTAAGCAAAAGTTAAATACAAAAACTATGAAAAAATATATTGCTGTCCAAAGGTTTGATTACCTGTCATAGAAATAAGATATGGAATTACTTCTCATGGGTAGTATGTATGCATTCATTGCTTTAGTTACAGGTAAATATGAATATGATAGAAAAAGGAATGAGTACCAGAATTTTTTTACGGGGCATAAATTTTTCTGATTTTATGAATCTCCTAATTAGCATGCCTGAAAAATCTATTTAGATGAATTGTATTTAAGGATCTGAAACTCTATTTTTTCAAATTCACAGGCTAGACAATTCATATTTAATATAAATGCATAGGCTTAAATGGAAATCATTAATTTATGAGATCCAAACCTCTCTCCAATTACAACTACTTTCATGGTTTTCCAATAACTAAAAATGCTTTAAAGTGTGGAATTATAGGTAATTATGAGATTCTATTTTAGACATTCCATTTAATTCTCTTTCTCTGATCAGTTGGGCTAATTCCAGTTACTTTGAAATTATTGGTTGTAGAAGACAGATGAGAATCTAGAAAAGTGAAATATTGGTTGTGATATGTATGTTGATTCTCATTTTTTACTAGATTTAATGTACCCTTTTTATATAAAACACTTACAAAGAAGGTTCAATCCCATATCAGAGCAATTAATTCACCTAGTTATGAAAAAAAAAAAAGAAAAAGCATTTTAATGAATCGCACCTTCCTAATGCTTTGGTACCCCAGGCGGACTAGGAGAAAAATCATACGGTAGATACTCCTTTAATTCAAGAAGAAGTTCAATCTCCTCAGGCCAGGCCAGGACACTAGGCATCCTGCATGGTAAAGTTGGGACATTTGTCAGCAAATATTTATGTAGTACAGAAAAACACAATTTATTACCAATTATTGATAGAAATACTTGACATAGTGATATTCAAGGTCCTATATTTAAATGTTGATAAAGTTGATTACTTTCACAGCTGTAGACACAATTTTCAGGGTTTTGGAAATATTTTCTATGTCAATACATGACAACAAAAAGAACAGTCTCACAATAATGTATGGAGTTTGTTTTCAACAGAGTGACAAGAGCAGGTATGTTGCAGAAAATTACAGGTACTTCATTTAATAAACAGTATCATATATTTTTCTTTGGAGAATTTCTTGACAAAGAAGCTATGACAGTTTCAGTTTATTTATTCTATAAACTTTTGTATTCTCCAACTGTCAAAGAAGTTGGTAGATGAGTACTGCCGAAGGAAGGGGCTTCTCTTCCTTGTTCCAGTGAGCTTCCTCTCTTCTTGCTCCTGCATTGCAGCTGCAGTGGCACATGTCCAGGACACCCGGCTCACCTCCTGCAACTTTTTTTGCTGGTCTCAGCCTGAAGTTCCCTACTTACCAGATTTGGCCCACCCTCTGTGAATCAGCTCTGGCCCTGTGCAACCCAGTGATTTCTCCCTATCATGAGCCATACCTACACCCTCCCCAAATGTGCCTGAATCTCTGAAACTCACCCTCAGGGATCCAATCCCACTTCCACTTTCATTCCTCCCTTGGATGCTTTGCCTCAACCCCAAGTTTTCTTTTATTCCCTATTAGTAGCTAATCTTCTATTATTGGATGCTAATTATTTGTATTAAATGTTCCTTGTTCAAACATCAGTATGGTTTCTGTTTCCTGACTGGACTCTGACTGATCCAGACTTTGAAGCATTTTGAAGGTATTGAAAATCCATAAGCATCAAAAGTGACCCATAAAATATAATACATATAATGAGGGAAATCAGGAGTTGACAGAATCAACTTATGTCCATTGTTTAATTTACTTACACACTGAAGTGAAATTCATCTAAGACACACTTCAAAATACGAGAAAATCTAGTGTATATGAAGTAGATGACATCATTTCATAACCTGCTATTTAATCTTCTTTCTCTGCACCAAGTCAGCTTGATGATTACCATAGCTTAATCAAAGGTTTAGTTTTGTTTGTTTTTCTGATACTGTTTTGTTTACTTCTTTTGGGGGGAGTAGGACAGGAAACCTTATGGAGTTCTTCTGTAGTGGGAGCAAATTTAAGTTTATAACATTTTAATCATTAATGTTTATATAAAAATTTTAATTATTAAAGATCGAGTCTGCTCTTCATTAAAAGATCCATACTGATGAATTTTACTTGGAAAAGATAAAGCTGCCCCTTTACCCTACCACTGTTGAGACATGAAACCAGAAGTAGCAGACTTTTGTGTTATTGCATTGTGTGTCATACAATGTTAGAAATAAAGCCAACAATACATAGACTTTTTTCCTTTAAATATTTAAACTCACTCTCATCCCAGTAATAAGAATAGCAATGTTTTTTTATTTAATTTCTGTCTATGGGAAACTAAATAGTTTAGGTTCATAACCTTGTAGTTTTGGTTACATTTGAGATGTTATACACAGTCTACATTTTTTGTTTAAAATAAAAAATACTCAATATAATTTGATTAAATTTTTTTAACACTTTTCTAAGTAATATGACAATATCCAGAATTTTTTTTTAACAGTCAGTTTGTAGTTTTCTGTAGGTCATTTATACAACACTGGAAAATTGATAGAAAAATGTTCAACTGTTCCCAAGTCATGAAAGAAGAGCTGAAATTTTAGTAAATGTGAAAATAACTCTAGTTAATAGGAAACAGTGTGAAGTGTCTGAGCTGAGTATCCAAAGACTTAGATTTGAATATTGACTCTATTATCATATTTGTGACTTTGAGCTGTTAACTTGACTTTTGATCAGGTCACTGATGTCTTTAGTCTTTCAATTTCTATCCATTACTGTTATGATTTTTAAAAAAAAAAAAACTCTTTAACCTGGTTAACAAGGCTCTGCATGATTTGGTTCCCTAATTTATTCCAGATATTGTCATATTACTTAGACACGTGTGAAAAAAATTTTATTGCCAAATTATATTAATACTATTTTTATTTTAAACAGAAACATAAATTGTGTATAACATCTCAAATCTAATCAAAATTACAAGGTTATGAACCATCATTTGATTAACATATTTCTCCCTGACTAAAGTGTAAACGCCATGAGAATAAGGACTTTGTCCATGGAAGGTAAATATATCCCCAAAGTGGTTTTGATTACCTGAGAATTAAAAAAAAAAAAGAAAAAGAAAAGGTAAGTGTATTAGTTAGGGTTCTCTAGGGAAACAGAATCAACAAGAGATATCTATAAATATAAGATTTTATAAAAGTGTCTCATGCGACTGTGGTTATGCACAAGTACAAATTCTTTAGGTAGGTAGCATACTGGCAGCTCCAAGAAGGTTTTCAATGAACTCCTCAGGCAGCATACTGGCAACTCCGATGAAGGTGTTCTATGAACTCCTCAGGGAATGCTTCCCTGGCTAGCCAAAGAAGTGGAGGTCCTCGAACTTTCTTGCTTGAAAGTCTTCAACTGATTGGATGAAATCCAGCTGATTGAATTTTCCCATTGTGGAAGACATGTCCTTCATTGATGTAATCAGTCACAGCTGCAGCCAATTGACTGATGATTTAATAAGCCAGGCTTCTGGTTTTTTAACCAGCTGCAAATGTCCTTGCAGTAACGGTTAGGCCAGTGCTTGCTTGACCAGATACCTGGACACCATCGCCTGGCCAAATTGACGCATGAACCTAACGATCATAGTCCACCCCTTGTCAACTTGGCAGTTAAACACATCACCTTAAACCACACTTGATTTCTAAGTAGAGAGCAACAGACATGCATTTCACCTAACAATACTCAGCTGTCTTTTGTACAACCAGAAATGCACTAAATCTCTTCAGAATAGGCTGTGAGTCCTTGGATGACATTAACTCTAAAAATTGATTTCCTTTAACTTAAATGCTGCAAAGTAAACAATACAGCTTATGTCATATGATAAGGGGATAAGATAGAGAAGAAAACGAAGATATTTGCTTTACAGACAAATAAAAACATACTAATGACAAAAAAAGGAGGAAATATTCATGCTATCATAGTCCTTGTTCTGTAACTGGTCATGTGATCATAGTTCATATGTATCACTACCTTTTTCCACTACCCATTCCATGATCCCTTTACCCTCAGCAAGCATTTCAGCAGGCCTTGGTTCTTTGCCTGGTGGGGTGACCCAAACCTTCATTCCTAAAGTTTTTTGACCATTGGTAGTCCTGCCTGGATTCGGTTGTTGCAGTTTTCCATTGACTTTAATCACAGGGTATGGTGTACTAAGAGATGCCCTAGGGAATCTTCTGTATTCCAGGAAAACTCTTCTTTACCTTCATTGTGTAGTTGCAGCGCTATTTCCCCTTGATAGTTAGGATCAATCACCCCAGCCAGTACAGTAATCCCCTTCCTTGTCTGTTGATTCAGATGCATAAGACGCTCCAAGTGGCCAGGTGGCAGTCTTAACTTCCAGTTCAATGGAATTATTGTTATGTTTCCTGGTGGAAACACTCCTTCTTTTGGAACTAAGACTTGTAGACCAGCAGAGCTTAGGTTTGCAGGGACAGGAAGTAAAACTTTTCCTAGTGGATCACTAGGAATGATAGTGAGTGGTGCCACTCCTATTTCCATCCCTTGATTCCTGGACCCATGGATCCTGGCTATGGGAGAAACAGCACCACAGAGTGGATGCTGATTCAGAGCATACACAACCTCCTGGAGAACACTGCCACAGCCCTGCAAGGTATTGCCACCTAGTTGGTGCCATAATTGAGTCTTCAATAGGCCATTCCACTATTCTATCAACTTAGCTGCCTTTGGATGATGGGGAGCATGGTAAGACCAGAGAATTCCATGAACATGTGCCCTTTCCCTTGCTTCATTTGCTGTGAAGTGGGTTCCTTGGTCAGAAGCAATGCTGTGTGGAATACCATGATGGTGGATAAAGCATTCTGTAAGTCCACGGATTGTAGTTTTGGCAGAAGCATTGCATGCAGGGAAGGAAAACCCATATCCAGCGTATGTGTCTATTCCAGTGAGAACAAATCACTGTCCCTTCTATGGTGGAAGTGGTCCAGTGTAATCAACCTGCCACCAGGTAGCAGACTGATCACCTCAGGGAATGGTGTCGTATTGGGTACTGAGTTGGGTCTCTGCTGCTGGCAGATTAGACTCTCAGAAGTGGTTGTGCCAGGTCAGCCTTGGTGAGTGGAAGTCATGTTGCTAAGCCCATGCAAAACCTCCATCCCTACCACCATGACCACTTGTTCATAAGCCCATTGGGAAATGACAGGAGTTGCTGTGGAAAGAGGCTGATTGGTATCCACCAATCAGGTCATCTTATCCACTTGTCCTCAGGACAGATAACACAGGTAAATGTAACAAAGACTCAGCAGAATCCAGGGTTTCAGTATCCTCACTGCCACTATTATCAACCAATATGTCCTCATCCCAAGTTTCAGGATCCCATTCTTTTCTGATCAATGCTTTTACTTTAACAGCAGATATACTGAGAGGTTGAGATTTTAATTTATGTTGTAAATCTACTACTCACACAATAAGACTCTGGGTTTGGTTTTCAGAAATCTGAAGCTTATGGCCACAGGAAATAAGATTTTCTTTCAGGGCACAAATATAAACTTTTACATCTGTCATATGTCAAATTAAGTTTCAGATTTGAAGCCTTTAGCTCATCCCTTTCTCTTATAACTTTTTCCAGCTTATCTAAGAGCAACCAGCCAATATCATTTTACCTCTTAACTCTACAAAACTCTGTTAAGGTGTCAAAAACGCTGTCACCCAGAGCCCTGTTTCATACAAGAGTATGATTAGGAGAATCAAATGGTTATATTTTGCAAATCTCCATTGCCAACTCACACCATGGACTGTCAGTGCCATCTTGATTATTGGAATTGGAGTCATTAGTGCTTTTGAATCTAATCAGAATAGAAAACCAATTGTAAAAGCCCATTTTAAGATTCTGTTTCTCAAGAACCACTCCTGGTACCAAGTTGTATTATTTAGGGTTCTCTAGGGTAACAGAATCAACAAGAGATATCTATGAATACAAGATTTTATAAAAGTGTCTCACACAACTGTGGGTATGCATGAGTGCAAATTCTATAGGACAGGCAGCAAACTGGCAACTCCAATGAAGGTGTTTAGTGAACTCCTCAGGCAGTGAACTGGCAACTCCAGTGAATGTATTTGATGAACTCCTCAGGAAACATTTCACTTGCTAGCTGAAGAAGAAGTGGCAGTCCTCTAACTGTCTCACTTAAAAGGCTTCAACTGATTGGGTTAAATCAGGCTGATTGAATTTTCTCATTGTGGAAGACATGCCTTTCATTGATGTAATCAGTCACAGCTGCAGCCAACTGACTGATGATTTAATAAACCAGCCTTCTCATTTATTAACCAGCCACAAATGTCCTTGCAGTTATGGTTATGCCAGTGCTTGCTTGACCAGACACCTGGACACTATTGACTGGCCAAGTTGACACAGGAACCTACCATCACGTTAGGAAAAGATGCTACCAAAGGTCAGGGCAGACTTTTATTTTGTTGTTGTTTTCTCAGTTCTCAGAATGTGTTACCTCTGCAATGTTTATGAACTAAGTGAATAAACAGTACATCACACAAGGAACAGAGACTTAATGCAGAGCTCAGAGGCAATTTGAAGGAGTTGATGTGATGTACCACACTCTAGAGAGAAAGTGTGACATGGTCAGTGGAGAGTGTGCCTCAAGATACTAGCATACAATAAAAGGTGATGAAGCTTTATTTCCAGTAAGTTAAACAACTGCCAGTAATATGATTCAAATTAAAGACAAGACATAGAGGAAATACAATTTCCAGGAATGCAGAGTAATAGAAACATCCAGGAAAAATGAAATACATGATTGCACAGACATTCTGATGGCCTTTAGAGGGTCAGGAAGGGAAAACAAATCTGACATTAGAATCCAAATCCAATAATTCACCTTAGTGTTTTACTTTTTTGACCTACAAATGTATCTCATCATAAAAGCTTTTCCTTAGAGAAGATCCTTGCCACAGTATGTGCGGCATTTGTAATATCTTAAAATTCCAGAATATATTAACTCAGAATCAAATAGTCAAAGTTACCATGAAGGAAATTGAAGAAAATCTCTCACTTCTAGCTTGTGTTGAAGTTTTCACAACTAAAAAAAAAAATCACATTATTCATTCCCTGACCTTCTGAAATATCTGAATTCTAATTTTAAAATTTTAGTGACATGTAAAATATTTAAATTAATGCAGACAATCAGTTTTGAAGCAGACAACATTTGACCCAGGTTACCTGCTCTATGATTTCTACAGAACCACAAAATCTAATAATTAAAAGTGACATTTCATTTAACATCATCTTATACTTATCCTCTTAGAGTCAATTTCTAGAGCTTCATTTCTAGAATATATTACGATGTAATCTGAATCGAAAAATGCAGTGGAACAGAAGCAAACTGCATCATTTTCTTTCACCATGAAAAGCAGAATTCATACATTCTTGTAGGAGTAGCAGATGTGATCCACTCTTCCAAAGTGGAGACTGTTGGCTTATAAACCTGAGCCCGGCTTTACTGCAGATTAAGGGCATGGAAAATTGGTGGTGCAGTGGGGTTTCTCTGCCTTGCAGTTTGAACTTGTCTCTCTTGAATTTCCCTTCTCTTCAAGAAAGACCTGAGAACAATGGAAAAGGATGAACAGAAATAATAATGAATTGCATCTTTTTACCTCCACAATCTCAGAAGGAAAAACTCTCAAAATTTCATCATATATATTATGTGTATTGTAGAACTTCTTTGTTAGAAACCTTTTAACAGATTAAGAAAGTTTTCATAAGTTATCAAATTTCTAATGTGTTTTTATGAATGTTTTTTAGTTTTTCAATGTTTTTTATGGCTCAGGTAAGATGAATATATTATTATTTTCCTTTTATTTTGTAATGTGGAGAATTACAGTATTTAATTTTAAATGCTAAATCAAATAAAATCTCTAGAACAAACCACATTTGGCCATATGTACTACAATTATTAGATCTGCTGGATTATTTTGCTAATATATTGATTAAGAGTTTTGTATCAATATTCATAATTAAGATTGGCCTATAATTTTCCTTTCTTATAACATTTCTGTCTGTTTTTTTGTCAAGACTTTGTATAGCCTTTTTTTAAAAATCCTCTTGTAATTTCTATGTAAGATTGGTGATATCTCTTCGTGAACTAAATATTAGCAGATTTAACAGGTAACAAATTTCTAGCTGTCACAGCAGCAAGCCATCATATGTTGGAACTGTTACATCTGAGATCAAGTTGAAGTTGTCCAAAAGCACAAATAATCAGTATCAATGGGTAGTCCAGGACCCCATGTCACCTACTTCTGTTGCATTGATACTTTTCTTTCAGATCAATTTTATGTTTCATGGGAGAGTGTCTATGGATGGCTCAATTCCAGGTCTTGCATGCCAAACATGAGCTACTGCTGCATTGCAGCCCACTCAGATACCCTGGCAAGGGGAAATTATATTACTAGTCACAGCCACTTAGTCATTAAATTTGGACTAAATATATTTATACATACTTAGACACACATAAACATAAAAATATACAGACTAAGTGGTAGGGATTCTTGTCTTCAATTTCCTTCTTTAAACGTGACCATTTAAAACATACTTCATAGGAATATAAATGGTGCTAGCTACCATGAAAAGCAGTACAGTGATTCCTCAAAAAGTGAGTAGGGTTATCATATTATCTGGCAATGCTACTCCTAGATATAAACTCAAAGAAATTGAAAACAGGGACTCAAGAGATATTTTTAAACCAATATTCATAGTAGAATCATTCATAATAGCCAAAATGTAGAAACAACCCAAGTGTCTATCAACAGATGAATGGCTATGCAAAACATGGTGCATACATACAATGGTGTATTTTTCAGCCGTATAAAGTAATGAAGTTCCAAGATGCTGCAGTAGGGATGAAAACTGAAGACATTATGCTGAGTGAAATAAGCAAGGCGCATGAAGAGAAATACTGTATCATTTCACTTAAATGAAATATCAAGAAGTGGCAAATTGATAGACACTGAAAGTAGGTTAGAGGTGTAAGGGGAAGGTGTGGAGGGATAAGGAGAAGTTGTTGCTAGGTCAGTGATAGATTGTAAATTTGGAAATTTTTAAATAAACTTAATTTTAAAAACTTACACGAGATCTATGGAGAAAGTAAGAAAACATCCTATATGAAATATTTTGTATTTTGGGTGGAGAAAGATAAGACATGGAATGGAGAAGAAATGAGAGTGCTTTCAAATATTTAAAGAATCATCATATTGAAGAGGCAGTAGATTTGTTCTATGAACTACAGATGGTAGAACCATTTGAGCACATCAACAACAGATTAAACCCTCTTGTGAACTAGTGTGCTCCTTATGATTAGAGGAAACCACCCTGGAGCTAGAAGATCATTTCTACAAGATTGCATAAATATTTTCTTGTCAGTTAGAGAGTTGGAAAATTAGTTTGATGACTAGGAATTCCAAGGGGAAATTAAAGGATCTTTTACTTTCAGACATACCAACCAGGTGGTAAAAATTTTTTTTTTCATTCTCCATCCCTGGAGAAATTATTCGTAAAGTGTAATTACTCCCACTGCGTGGTGACCTCACAGATCTCAAAAGGGTGATTTCTTACCTTACTTCTCCAATGAGATCAGTTCCTTGGGATCAGGATTCAAGGTCTTATATTGCCTTACCTCAGGATATTGCAATTATACCTATGGTTGAGGGTCAGAGGAGTAGAATCCTTATTATGCCAGGACAGGACATGAGGAGCTTACTTTAGCACAGTGCAGGGGGCCAGGTTGAAGTGCATCATGCCGAGAGTACATTGCAAATATTTTCAGTATGAAGACTCATAACCAAAAATAAGGAGTTCACAAATAAATTGAAAGATGCCAAATTAAGGAAAACTAGGAAGAGCTTAAGACTGAAGGAAATTATTAAAAGTGTAAGTTTGATGCATGCATTTTGACCATATATTTTTGACTTAGAAAAATAATACACCTACCATCTTCTAGATGCAAAAGCAGTAACTAGAACTCAGCAAAGGGAAAGTCATTGTTGTCTCAGTAAATTTGAAAACTCTATAAAAGTTAAATTCCTGTTCTCCTTTTCTGTCTGTATGACTCTTCCACAGCACTGGTTTCAGGGCAGCTCTGATAGGAATAGGATCAGAATCTCATGAAGTTGTAACTGTGTTACAACTATTCTATATCCTCTCTCCCTTTTATGTTTTCTATTAGGAGAATATTTAGCCATTTGTTAAAACATATATTTATTGACTATCAAAATTTGCCTAGAAGGAAGGAAGGAGTTCCTGTTCAAAGTAAAATGATGATCAATAGGGAAGCTTTTTTACCTTCTGTTTCTAGTCTTATTTTTTTTTTTCATTTTATTTTATTTTATTTTATTTTATTTTATTTTATTTTATTTTTTTTTAATTCAGTTTTATTGAAATATATTCACAAACCATACAGTCATCCATGGTATACAATCAACTGTTCACAGTATGATCATATAGTTATGCGTTCATCACCACAATCTATTTCTGAACATTTTCCTTACATCAGAAAGAATCAGAATAAGAATAAAAAATAAAAGTGAAAAGAGTATACCCAAACCATCCCCCCATCCCACCCTATTTGTCATTTAGTTTTTACTCCCATTTTTCTACTGATTTTTTTTTCAATTTTTTAACTTTGTTTATCAAAAAATTAAAAACAAACAGGCAGAGAGGCGGGGCAAGATGGCAGACTGGTGAGCTGTAAGTTTTAGTTACTCCTCCAGGAAAGTAGGTAAAAAGCCAGGAACTGCGTGGACTGGACACCACAGAGCAATCTGTCTTTGGGCATACTTCATACAACACTCATGAAAACGTGGAACTGCTGAGATCAGCGAAATCTGTAAGTTTTTGCGGCCAGGGGACCCGCGCCTCTCCCTGCCAGGCTCAGTCCCGGGGGAGGAGGGGCTGTCAGCTCCGGGAAGGAGAAGGGAGAACTGCAGTGGCTGCTCTTATCGAAAACTCATTCTACTGATTCAAACTCCAACCATAGATAGACTGAGACCAGACACCAGAGACTCTGAGAGCAGCCAGCCCAGCAGAGAGGAGACAGGCATAGAAAAAAAACAACACAAAAAACTCCAAAATAAAAGCAGAGGATTTTTGGAGTTCTGGTGAACACAGAAAGGGGAAGGGCGGAGCTCAGGCCTTGAGGCGCATATGCAAATCCCGAAGCAAAGCTGATCTCTCTGCCCTGTGGACCTTTCCTTAATGGCCCTGGTTGCTTTGTCTATTAGCATTTCAATAACCCATTAGATCTCTGAGGAGGGCCGTTTTTTTGTTTTTTTTTTTTAAATCCTTTTTACTTTTTCTAAAAAAATTACTCTAAGAAGCTCAATACAGAAAGCTTCAAAGAATTGCAATTTGGGCACGTCAAGTCAAGAGCAGAACTAAGAGAGCTCTGAGACAAAAGGCAATAATCCAGTGGCTGAGAAAATTCACTAAACACCACAACTTCCCAAGAAAAGGGGGGTGTCCGCTCACAACCACCATCCTGGTGGACAGGAAACACTCCTGCCCATTGCCAGCCCCATAGCCCAGAGCTGCCCCAGACAACCCAGTGTGACAGAAGTGCTTCAAATAACAGGCACACACCACAAAACTGCGCGTGGACATTAGCCTTCCCTGAAACCTCAGCTGAATGTCCCAGAGCTGGGAAGGTGGACCAGTGTGAATTAACAAAGCCCCATTCAGCCATCATTTGAGCAGACTGGGAGCCTCCCTACACAGCCCAGCAGCCCAGAACTGCCCTGGGGGGACGGCACTCACCTGTGACATAGCACAGTCATCCCTCAACAGAGGACCCAGGGTGCACAGCCTGGAAGAGGGGCCCGCTTGCAAGTCTCAGGAGCCATACGCCAATACCAAAGACTTGTGGGTCAGTGGCAGAGACAAACTGTGGCAGGACTGAACTGAAGGATTAGACTATTGCAGCAGCTTTAAAACTCTAGGATCATCAGGGAGATTTGATTGTTAGGGCCATCCCCCCTCCCCGACTGCCCAGAAACACGCCCCACACACAGGGCAGGCAACACCAACTACACACGCAAGCTTGGTACACTAATTGGGCCCCACAAGACTCACTCCCCCACTCACCAAAAAGGCTAAGCAGGGGAGATCTGGCTTGTGGAGAACAGGTGGCTCGTGGACGCCACCTGCTGGTTAGTTAGAGAAAGTGTACTCCACGAAGCTGTAGATCTGATAAATTAGAGATAAGGACTTCAATAGGTCTACAAACCCTAAAAGAACCCTATCAAGTTCAGCAAATGCCACGAGGCCAAAAACAACAGAAAATTATAAAGCATATGAAAAAACCAGATGATATGGATAACCCAAGCCCAAGCACCCAAATCAAAAGACCAGAAGAGACACAGCACCTAGAGCAGCTACTCAAAGAACTAAAGATGAACAATGAGACCATAGTATGGGATATGAAGGAAATCAAGAAGACCCTAGAAGAGCATAAAGAAGACATTGCAAGACTAAATAAAAAAATGGATGATCTTATGGAAATTAAAGAAACTGTTGACCAAATTAAAAAGATTCTGGACACTCATAGTACAAGACTAGAGGAAGTTGAACAACGAATCAGTGACCTGGAAGATGACAGAATGGAAAATGAAAGCATAAAAGAAAGAATGGGGAAAAAAATTGAAAAACTCGAAATGGACCTCAGGGATATGATAGATAATATGAAATGTCCGAATATAAGACTCATTGGTGTCCCAGAAGGGGAAGAAAAGGGTAAAGGTCTAGGAAGAGTATTCAAAGAAATTGTTGGGGAAAACTTCCCAAATCTTCTAAACAACATAAATACACAAATCATAAATGCTCAGCGAACTCCAAATAGAATAAATCCAAAAAAACCCACTCCGAGACATATACTGATCACACTGTCAAACATAGAAGAGAAGGAGCAAGTTCTGAAAGCAGCAAGAGAAAAGCAATTCACCACATACAAAGGAAACAGCATAAGACTAAGTAGTGACTACTCAGCAGCCACCATGGAGGGAAGAAGGCAGTGGCACGATATATTTAAAATTCTGAGTGAGAGGAATTGCCAGCCAAGAATACTTTATCCAGCAAAGCTCTCCTTCAAATTTGAGGGAGAGCTTAAATTTTTCACAGACAAAGAAATGCTGAGAGAATTTGCTAACAAGAGACCTGCCCTACTGGAGATACTAAAGGGAGCCCTACAGACAGAGAAACAAAGACAGGACAGAGAGACTTGGAGAAAGGTTCAGTACTAAAGAGATTCGGTATGGGTACAATAAAGGATATTAATAGAGAGAGGGAAAAATATGGCAAACATAATCCAAAGGATAAGATGGCCGATTCAAGAAATGCCTTCACGGTTTTAACGTTGAATGTAAAGGGATTAAACTCCCCAATTAAAAGATATAGATTCGCAGAATGGATCAAAAAAAATGAACCATCAATATGTTGCATACAAGAGACTCATCTTAGACACAGGGACACAAAGAAACTGAAAGTGAAAAGAAGGAAAAAAATATTTCATGCAAGCTACAGCCAAAAGAAAGCATGTGTAGCAATATTAATCTCAGATAAAATAGACTTGAAATGCAGGGATGTTTTGAGAGACAAAGAAGGCCACTACATACTAATAAAAGGGGCAATTCAGCAAGAAGAAATAACAATCGTAAATGTCTATGCACCCAATCAAGGTGCCACAAAATACATGAGAGAAACACTGGCAAAACTAAAGGAAGCAATTCATGTTTCCACAATAATTGTGGGAGACTTCAACACATCACTCTCTCCTATAGATAGATCAACCAGACAGAAGACCAATAAGGAAATTGAAAACCTAAACAATCTGATAAATGAATTAGATTTAACAGACATCTACAGGACATTACATCCCAAATCACCAGAATACACATACTTTTCTAGTGCTCACGGAACTTTCTCCAGAATACATCATATGCTGGGACATAAAACAAGCCTCAATAAATTTAAAAAGATTGAAATTATTCAAAGCACATTCTCTGACCACAATGGAATACAATTAGAAGTCAATAACCATCAGAGACTTAGAAAATTCACAAATACCTGGAGGTTAAACAACACACTCCTAAACAATCAGTGGGTTAAAGAAGAAATAGCAAGAGAAATTGCTAAATATATAGAGACGAATGAAAATGAGAACACAACATACCAAAACCTATGGGATGCAGCAAAAGCAGTGCTAAGGGGGAAATTTATAGCACTAAACGCATGTATTAAAAAGGAAGAAAGAGCCAAAATCAAAGAACTAATGGATCAACTGAAGAAGCTAGAAAATGAACAGCAAACCAATCCTAAACCAAGTACAAGAAAAGAAATAACAAGGATTAAAGCAGAAATAAATGACATAGAGAATAAAAAAACAATAGAGAGGATAAATATCACCAAAAGTTGGTTCTTTGAGAAGATCAACAAGATTGACAAGCCCCTAGCTAGACTGACAAAATCAAAAAGAGAGAAGACCCATATAAACAAAATAATGAATGAAAAAGGTGACATAACTGCAGATCCTGAAGAAATTAAAAAAATTATAAGAGGATATTATGAACAACTGTATGGCAACAAACTGGATAATGTAGAAGAAATGGACAATTTCCTGGAAACATATGAACAACCTAGACTGACCAGAGAAGAAATAGAAGACCTCAACCAACCCATCACAAGCAAAGAGATCCAATCAGTCATCAAAAATCTTCCCACAAATAAATGCCCAGGGCCAGATGGCTTCACAGGGGAATTCTACCAAACTTTCCAGAAAGAACTGACACCAATCTTACTCAAACTCTTTCAAAACATTGAAGACAATGGAACACTACCTAACTCATTTTATGAAGCTAACATCAATGTAATACCAAAACCAGGCAAAGATGCTACAAAAAAGGAAAACTACCGGCCAATCTCCCTAATGAATATAGATGCAAAAATCCTCAACAAAATACTTGCAAATCGAATCCAAAGACACATTAAAAAAATCATACACCATGACCAAGTGGGGTTCATTCCAGGCATGCAAGGATGGTTCAACATAAGAAAAACAATCAATGTATTACAACACATTAAAAACTCGAAAGGGAAAAATCAATTGATCATCTCAATAGATGCTGAAAAAGCATTTGACAAAATCCAACATCCCTTTTTGATAAAAACACTTCAAAAGGTAGGAATTGAAGGAAACTTCCTCAACATGATAAAGAGCATATATGAAAAACCCACAGCCAGCATAGTACTCAATGGTGAGAGACTGAAAGCCTTCCCTCTAAGATCAGGAACAAGACAAGGATGCCTGCTGTCACCACTGTTATTCAACATTGTGCTGGAAGTGCTAGCCAGGGCAATCCGGCAAGACAAAGAAATAAAAGGCATCCAAATTGGAAAAGAAGAAGTAAAACTGTCATTGTTTGCAGATGATATGATCTTATATCTAGAAAACCCTGAGAAATCAACGATACAGCTACTAGAGCTAATAAACAAATTTAGCAAAGTAGCGGGATACAAGGTTAATGCACATAAGTCAGTAATGTTTCTATATGCTAGAAATGAACAAACTGAAGAGACACTCAAGAAAAAGATACCATTTTCAATAGCAACTAAAAAAATCAAGTACCTAGGAATAAACTTAACCAAAGATGTAAAAGACCTATACAAATAAAACTACATAACTCTACTAAAAGAAATAGAAGGGGACCTTAAAAGATGGAAAAATATTCCATGTTCATGGATAGGAAGGCTAAATGTCATTAAGATGTCAATTCTACCCAAACTCATCTACAGATTCAATGCAATCCCAATCAAAATTCCAACAACCTACTTTGCAGACTTGGAAAAGCTAGTTATCAAATTTATTTGGAAAGGGAAGATGCCTCGAATTGCTAAAGACACTCTAAAAAAGAAAAACGAAGTGGGAGGACTTACACTGCCTGACTTTGAAGCTTATTATAAAGCCACAGTTGCCAAAACAGCATGGTACTGGCACAAAGATAGACATATAGATCAATGGAATCGAATTGAGAATTCAGAGATAGACCCTCAGATCTATGGCCGACTGATCTTTGATAAGGCCCCCAAAGTCACCGAACTGAGCCATAATGGTCTTTTCAACAAATGGGGCTGGGAGAGTAGGATATCCATATCCAAAAGAATGAAAGAGGACCCTACCTCACCCCCTACACAAAAATTAACTCAAAATGGACCAAAGATCTCAATATAAAAGAAAGTACCATTAAACTCCTAGAAGATAATGTAGGAAAACATCTTCAAGACCTTGTATTAGGAGGCCACTTCCTAGACTTTACACCCAAAGCACAAGCAACAAAAGAAAAAATAGATAAATGGGAACTCCTCAAGCTTAGAAGTTTCTGCACCTCAAAGGAATTTCTCAAAAAGGTAAAGAGGCAGCCAACTCAATGGGAAAAAATTTTTGGAAACCATGTATCTGACAAAAGACTGATATCTTGCATATATAAAGAAATCCTACAACTGAATGACAATAGTACAGACAGCCCAATTATGAAATGGGCAAAAGATATGAAAAGACAGTTCTCTGAAGAGGAAATACAAATGGCCAAGAAACACATGAAAAAATGTTCAGCTTCACTAGCTATTAGAGAGATGCAAATTAAGACCACAATGAGATACCATCTAACACCGGTTAGAATGGCTGCCATTAAACAAACAGGAAACTACAAATGCTGGAGGGGATGTGGAGAAATTGGAACTCTTATTCATTGTTGGTGGGACTGTATAATGGTTCAGCCACTCTGGAAGTCAGTCTGGCAGTTCCTTAGAAAACTAGATATAGAGCTGCCATTCGATCCAGCGATTGCACTTCTCGGTGTATACCCGGAAGATTGGAAAGCAGTGACACGAACAGATATCTGCACGCCAATGTTCATAGCAGCATTATTCACAATTGCCAAGAGATGGAAACAACCCAAATGTCCTTCAACAGATGAGTGGATAAATAAAATGTGGTATATACACACGATGGAATACTACACGGCAGTAAGAAGGAACGATCTGGTGAAACATATGACAACATGGATGAACCTTGAAGACATAATGCTGAGCGAAATAAGCCAGGCACAAAAAGAGAAATATTATATGCTACCACTAATGTGAACTTTGAAAAATGTAAAACAAATGGTTTATAATGTAGAATGTAGGGGAACTAGCAGTAGAGAGCAATTAAGGAAGGGGGAACAATAATCCAAGAAGAACAGATAAGCTATTTAACGTTCTGGGGATGCCCAGAAATGACTATGGTCTGTTAATTTCTGATGGATGTAGTAGGAACAAGTTCACTGAAATGTTGCTATATTATGTAACTTTCTTGGGGTAAAGTAGGAACATGTTGGAAGTTAAGCAGTTATCTTAGGTTAGTTGTGTTTTTCTTACTCCCTTGTTATGGTCTCTTTGAAATGTTCTTTTATTGTATGTTTGTTTTCTTTTTAACTTTTTTTTTCATACAGTTGATTTAAAAAAGAAGGGAAAATTAAAAAAAAAAAAAAAGAAAAAAGACAAACAAGGAAAAAAAAAAAAAAAGATGTAGTGCCCCCTTCAGGAGCCTGTGGAGAATGCAGGGGTATTCGCCTACCCCACCTCCATGGTTGCTAACATGACCACAGACATAGGGGACTGGTGGTTTGATGGGTTGAGCCCTCTACCATAAGTTTTACCCTTGGGAAGACGGCTGCTGCAAAGGAGAGGCTAGGCCTCCCTGTATTTGTGCCTAAGAGTCTCCTCCCGAATGCCTCTTTGTTGCTCAGATGTGGCCCTCTCTCTCTCTCTGGCTAAGCCAACTTGAAAGGTGAAATCACTGCCCTCCCCCCTACGTGGGATCAGACACCCAGGGAAGTGAATCTCCCTGGCAAGGTGGAATATGACTCCCGGGGAGGAATGTAGACCCGGCATCGTGGGATGGAGAACATCTTCTTGACCAAAAGAGGGATGTGAAAGGAAATGAAATAAGCTTCAGTGGCAGAGAGATTCCAAAACGAGCCGAGAGATCACTCTGGTGGGAACGCTTACGCACACTTTAGACAACCTTTTTTAGGTTCTAAAGAATTGGGGTAGCTGGTGGTGGATACCTGAAACTATTAAACTACAACCCAGAACCCATGAATCTCGAAGACAGTTGTATAAAAATGTAGCTTATGAGGGGTGACAGTGGGATTGGGAATGCCATAAGGACCAAACTCCCCTTTGTCTAGTTTATGGATGGATGTGTAGAAAAGTAGGGGAAGGAAACAAACAGACAAAGGTACCCAGTGTTCATTTTTACTTCAATTGCTCTTTTTCACTCTAATTATTATTCTTGTTATTTTTGTGTGTGTGGTAATGAAGGTGTCAGGGATTGATTTAGGTGATGAATGTACAACTATGTAATGGTACTGTAAACAATCGAAAGTACAATTTGTTTTGTATGACTGCGTGGTATGTGAATATATCTCAATAAAATGATGATTAAAAAAAAAAAAAAAAAAAAAAAAAGGCAAACAACAACCAAAAAAAACCCCACAGCATTTCAAACAAAGCAATGGATTAAGGAAAACAAATAACCTAAAATAACTACTTTGCTTCCAATATGTTCCTACCATACCCCAAGAAAATTAATAAACCATGTCCAAACAGACGAGTAAGAAAAACAAATAATCTAAAATAACTACATTGCTTCCAACATGTTCCTACCATACCCCAAGAAAATTAACAACCCCTAAGAAAACAAAGGAATAAGAGAAAAAAAAACCTAAAATAACTCTATTGCTTCCAACATGATCTTACTATATCCAAGAAAGTTTACAAACCATAATCATTCCTGAGCATTCCCATAACATTGAGATTACCCTCCATAGTTTATCTGTTCTTATTAGATTATCATTCCCCCTCCACTAATTGGTATCTCTAGGTCCCCTACATTCTACAGTATAAAACATTGTACATTTTTCACAGAATTCACATTAGTGGTAACATACAATATCTCTCTTTTTGTGCCTGGCTTATTTTGCTCAGCATTATGTCTTTTTTTTTTTTTTTTTTTTATCTTCATTTTATTGAGATATATTCATATACCACGCAGTCATACAAAACAAATCATACTTTCGATTGTTCACAGTACCATTACATAGTTGTACATTCATCACCCAAATCAATCCCTGACACCTTCATTAGCACACACACAAGAATAACAAGAATAATAATTAGAGTGAAAAGGAGCAATTGAAGTAAAAAAGAACACTGGGTACCTTTGTCTGTTTGTTTCCTTCCCCTATTTTTCTACTCATCCATCCATAAACTAGACAAAGTGGATTGTGGTCCTTATGGCTTTCCCAATCCCCTTGTCACCCCTCATAAGCTACATTTTTATACAACTGTCTTCGAGATTCATGGGTTCTGGGTTGTAGTTTAATAGTTTCAGGTATCCACCACCAGCTACCCCAATTCTTTAGAACCTAAAAAGGGTTGTCTAAAGTGTGCGTAAGAGTGCCCACCAGAGTGACCTCTCGGCTCCTTTTGGAATGTCTCTGCCACTGAAGCTTATTTCATTTCCTTTCACATCCCCCTTTTGGTCAAGAAGATGTTCTCCGTCCCACGATGCCAGGTCTACATTCCTCCCCGGGAGTCATATTCCACGTTGCCAGGGAGATTCACTCCCCTGGGTGTCTGATCCCACGTACGGGGGAGGGCAGTGATTTCACCTTTCAAGTTGGCTTAGCTAGAGAGACAGGGCCACATCTGAGCAACAAAGAGGCATTCGGGAGGAGCTCTTAGGCACAACCATAGGGAGGCCTAGCCTCTCCTTTGCAGCAACCGTCTTCCCAAGTGTAAAACCTGTGGTAGAGGGCTCAACCCATCAAGCCACCAGTCCCCTATGTCTGTGGTCATGTTAGCAACCATGGAGGTGGGGTAGGCGAACACCCCTGCATTCTCCACAGGCTCCTCAAGGGGGCACTGCATCTTATTTTTTTCCTTGTTTTTTTTTTTTTTTAACTTTCCCTTCTTTTTTAAATCAACTGTATGAAAAAAAAGTTAAAAAGAAAACAAACATACAATAAAAGAACATTTCAAAGAGACCATAACAAGGGAGTAAGAAAAACACAACTAACCTAAGATAACTGCTTAACTTCCAACATGTTCCTACTTTACCCCAAGAAAGTTACCTAATATAGCAACATTTCTGTGAACTTGCTCCTACTATATCCATCAGAAATTAACAGACCATAGTCATTCCTGGGCATCCCCAGAACGTTAAATAGCTTATCTGTTCTTGGATTATTGTTCCCCCTTCCTTAATTGCTCTCTATTGCTAGTTCCCCTACATTCTACATTATAAGCCATTTGTTTTACATTTTTCAAAGTTCACATTAGTGGTAGCATATAATATTCCTCTTTTTGTGCCTGGCTTATTTCGCTCAGCATTATGTCTTCAAGGTTCATCCATGTTGTCATATGTTTCACCAGATCGTTCCTTCTTACTGCCGCATAGTATTCCATCGTGTGTATATACCACATTTTATTTATCCACTCATCTGTTGAAGGACATTTGGGTTGTTTCCATCTTTTGGCAATTGTGAATAATGCTGCTATGAACATTGGCGTGCAGATATCTGTTCGTGTCACTGCTTTCCGATCTTCCGGGTATATACCGAGAAGTGCAATCGCTGGATCGAATGGTAACTCTATATCTTGTTTTCTAAGGAACTGCCAGACTGACTTCCAGAGTGGCTGAACCATTATACAGTCCCACCAACAGTGAATAAGAGTTCCAATTTCTCCACATCCCCTCCAGCATTTGTAGTTTCCTGTTTGTTTAATGGCAGCCATTCTAATCGGTGTTAGATGGTATCTCATTGTGGTCTTAATTTGCATCTCTCTAATAGCTAGTGAAGCTGAACATTTTTTCATGTGTTTCTTGGCCATTTGTATTTCCTCTTCAGAGAACTGTCTTTTCATATCTTTTGCCCATTTTATAATTGGGCCGACTGTACTATTGTCATTGAGTTGTAGGATTTCTTTATATATGCAAGATATCAGTCTTTTGTCAGATACATGGTTTCCAAAAATTTTTTCCCATTGAGTTGGCTGCCTCTTTACCTTTTTGAGAAATTCCTTTGAGGTGCAGAAGCTTCTAAGCTTGAGGAGTTCCCATTTATCTATTTTCTCTTTTGTTGCTTGTGCTTTGGGTGTAAAGTCTAGGAAGTGGCCGCCTAATACAAGGTCTTGAAGATGTTTTCCTACATTATCTTCTAGGAGTTTTATGGTACTTTCTTTTATATTGAGATCTTTGGTCCATTTTGAGTTAATTTTTGTGTAGGGTGTCAGGTAGGGGTCCTCTTTCATTCTTTTGAATATGGATATCCAACTCTCCCAGCCCCATTTGTTGAAAAGACCATTATGGCTCAGTTCAGTGACTTTGGGGGCCTTATCAAAGATCAGTCAGCCATAGATCTGAGGGTCTATCTCCGAATTCTCAATTCGATTCCATTGATCTATATGTCTATCTTTGTGCCAGTACCATGCTGTTTTGGCAACTGTGGCTTTATAATAAGCTTCAAAGTCAGGCAGTGTAAGTCCTCCCACTTCATTTTTCTTTTTTTTAGAGTGTCTTTAGCAATTCGAGGCATCTTCCCTTTCCAAATAAATTTGATAACTAGCTTTTCCAAGTCTGCAAAGTAGGTTGTTGGAATTTTGATTGGGATTGCATAGAATCTGTAGATGAGTTTGGGTAGAATTGACATCTCAATGACATTTAGCCCTCCTATCCATGAACATGGAATATTTTTCCATCTTTTAAGGTCCCCTTCTATTTCTTTTAGTAGAGTTATGTAGTTTTCTTTGTATAGGTCTTTTACATCTTTGGTTAAATTTATTCCTAGGTACTTGATTTTTTTAGTTGCTATTGAAAATGGTATCTTTTTCTTGAGTGTCTCTTCAGTTTGTTCATTTCTAGCATATAGAAACATTACTGACTTATGTGCATTAACCTTGTATCCCGCTACTTTGCTAAATTTCTTTATTAGCTCTAGTAGCTGTATCGTCGATTTCTCAGGGTTTTCTAGATATAAGATCATATCATCTGCAAACAATGACAGTTTTACTTCTTTTCCAATTTGGATGCCTTTTATTTCTTTGTCTTGCCGGATTGCCCTGGCTAGCACTTCCAGCACAATGTTGAATAACAGTGGTGACAGCAGGCATCCTTGTCTTGTTCCTGATCTTAGAGGGAAGGTTTTCAGTCTCTCACCATTGAGTACTATGCTGGCTGTGGGTTTTTCATATATGCTCTTTATGATGTTGAGGAAGTTTCCTTCAATTCCTACCTTTTGAAATGTTTCTATCAAAAAGGGATGTTGGATTTTGTCAAATGCTTTTTCAGCATCTATTGAGATGATCAATTGATTTTTCCCTTTTGACTTGTTAATGTGTTGTAATACATTGATTGATTTTCTTATGTTGAACCATCTTTGCATGCCCGGAATGAACCCCACTTGGTCATGGTGTATGATTTTTTTAATGTGTCTTTGGATTCGATTTGCAAGTATTTTGTTGAGGATTTTTGCATCTATATTCATTAGGGAGATTGGCCGGTAGTTTTCCTTTTTTGTAACATCTTTGCCTGGTTTTGGTATTAGATTGATGTTAGCTTCATAAAATGAGTTAGGTAGTGTTCCATTTTCTTCAATGTTTTGAAAGAGTTTGAGTAAGGTTGGTGTCAGTTCTTTCTGGAAAGTTTGGTAGAATTCCCCGTGAAGCCATCTGGTCCTGGGCATTTATTTGTGGGAAGATTTTTGATGACTGATTGGATCTCTTTGCTTGTGATGGGTTGGTTGAGGTCTTCTATTTCTTCTCTGGTCAGTCTAGGTTGTTCATATGTTTCCAGGAAATTGTCCATTTCCTCTACATTATCCAGTTTGTTGCCATACAGTTGTTCATAGTATCCTCTTATAATTTTTTTAATTTCTTCAGGATCTGCAGTTATGTCACCTTTTTCATTCATTATTTTGTTTATATGGGTCTTCTCTCTTTTTGATTTTGTCAGTCTAGCTAGGGGCTTGTCAATCTTGTTGATCTTCTCAAGGAACCAACTTTTGGTGATATTTATCCTGTCTATTGTTTTTTTGTTCTCTATGTCATTTATTTCTGCTTTAATCCTTGTTATTTCTTTTCTTGTACTTGGTTTAGGATTGGTTTGCTGTTCATTTTCTAGCTTCTTCAGTTGATCCATTAGTTCTTTGATTTTGTCTCTTTCTTCCTTTTTAATATATGTGTTTAGTGCTATAAATTTCCCCCTTAACACTGCTTTTGCTGCATCCCATAGGTTTTGGTATGTTGTGTTCTCATTTTCATTCGTCTCTATATATTTAGCAATTTCTCTTGCTATTTCTTCTTTAACCCACTGATTGTTTAGGAGTGTGTTGTTTAACCTCCAGGTATTTGTGAATTTTCTAAGTCTCTGATGGTTATTGACTTCTAATTGTATTCCATTGTGGTCAGAGAATGTGCTTTGAATAATTTCAATCTTTTTAAATTTATTGAGGCTTGTTTTATGTCCCAGCATATGATCTATTCTGGAGAAAGTTCCATGAGCACTAGAAAAATATGTGTATCCTGGTGATTTGGGATGTAATGTCCTGTAGATGTCTGTTAAATCTAATTCATTTATCAGATTGTTTAGGTTTTCAATTTCCTTATTGGTCTTCCGTCTGGTTGATCTATCTATAGGAGAGAGTGATGTGTTGAAGTCTCCCACAATTATTGTGGAAACATGAATTGCTTCCTTTAGTTTTGCCAGTGTTTCTCTCATGTATTTTGTGGCACCTTGGTTGGGTGCATAGATATTTATGATTGTTATTTCTTCTTGCTGAATTGCCCCTTTTATTAGTATGTAGTGGCCTTCTTTGTCTCTCAAAACATCCCTGCATTTGAAGTCTATTTTATCTGAGATTAATATTGCTACACCTGCTTTCTTTTGGCTGTAGCTTGCATGAAATATTTTTTTCCATCCTTTCACTTTCAGTTTCTTTGTGTCCCTGTGTCTAAGATGAGTCTCTTGTATGCAACATATTGATGGTTCATTTTTTTTGATCCATTCTGCGAATCTATATCTTTTAATTGGGGAGTTTAATCCATTTACATTCAACGTTATAACCGTGAAGGCATTTCTTGAATCAGCCATCTTATCCTTTGGTTTATGTTTGTCATATTTTTCCCCTCTTTCTATTAATATCCTTTATTGTACCCAAACCGAATCTCTTTAGTACTGAACCTTTCTCCAAGTCTCTCTGTCCTTTCTTTGTTTCTCTGTCTGTAGGGCTCCCTTTAGTATCTCCAGTAGGGCAGGTCTCTTGTTAGCAAATTCTCTCAGCATTTCTTTGTCTGTGAAAAATTTAAGCTCTCCCTCAAATTTGAAGGAGAGCTTTGCTGGATAAAGTATTCTTGGCTGGAAATTTTTCTCACTCAGAATTTTAAATATGTCGTGCCACTGCCTTCTTGCCTCCATGGTGGCTGCTGAGTAGTCACTACTTAGTCTTATGCTGTTTCCTTTGTATGTGGTGAATTGCTTTTCTCTTGCTGCTTTCAGAACTTGCTCCTTCTCTTCTGTGTTTGATAGTGTGATCAGTATATGTCTCAGAGTGGGTTTTTTTGGATTTATTCTATTTGGAGTTCGCTGAGCATTTATGATTTGTGTATTTATGTTGTTTAGAAGATTTGGGAAGTTTTCCCCAACAATTTCTTTGAATACTCTTCCTAGACCTTTACCCTTTTCTTCCCCTTCTGGGACACCAATGAGTCTTATATTTGGACATTTCATATTATCTATCATATCCCTGAGTTCCATTTCGATTTTTTTCAATTTTTTTCCCCATTCTTTCTTTTATGTTTTCATTTTCCTTTCTGTCATCTTCGAGGTCACTGATTCGTTGTTCAACTTCCTCTGGTCTTGTACTATGAGTGTCCAGAATCTTTTTAATTTGGTCAACAGTTTCTTTAATTTCCATAAGATCATCCATTTTTTTATTTAGTCTTGCAATGTCTTCTTTATGCTCTTCTAGGGTCTTCTTGATTTCCTTTATCTCCCGTACTATGGTCTCATTGTTCATCTTTAGTTCTTTGTGTAGCTGCTCTAGGTGCTGTGTCTCTTCTGTCTTTTGATTTGGGTGCTTGGGCTTGGGTTATCCATATCGTCTGGTTTTTTAATATGCTTTATAATTTTCTGTTGTTTTTGGCCTCGTGGCATTTGCTGAACTTGATAGGGTTCTTTTAGGATTTGTAGACCAGTTGAAGTCCTTATCTCTAATTTCTCAGATCTACAGCTTCGTGGAGTACACTTTCTCTAACTAACCAGCAGGTGGCGTCCACGAGCCACCTGTTCTCCACAAGCCATTTCTCCCCTGCTTAGCCTTTTTGGTGAGTGGGGGAGTGAGTCTTGTGGGGTCCAGTTGGTGTACCAAGCTTGCGTGTGTAGTTGGTGTTGCCTGCCCTGTATATGGGGCGTGTTTCTGGGCAGTCAGGGAGGGGAGGTGGCCCTAACAATCAAATCTCCCTGGTGATCCTAGAGTTTTAAAGCTGCTGCAATAGTCTAATCCTTCAGTTCAGTCCTGCCACAGTTTGTCTCTGCCACTGACCCACAAGTCCTTGGTATTGGCATATGGCTCCTGAGACTTGCAAGTGGGCCCCTCTTCCAGGCCGTGCACCCCGGGTCCTCTGTTGAGGGATGACTGTGCTATGTCACAGGTGAGTGCCGTCCCCCCTGGGCAGTTCTGGGCTGCTGGGCTGTGTAGGGAGGCTCCCAGTCTGCTGAAATGATGGCTGAATGGGGCTTTGTTAATTCACACTGCTCTACCTTCCCAACTCTGGGACAATCAGCTGAGGTTGCAGGGAAGGCTAATGTCCCTGCCCAGTTTTGTGGTGTGTGCCTGTTATTTGAAGCACTTCCGTCACACTGGGTTGTCTGGGGCAGTTCTGGGCTATGGGGCTGGCGATGGGCAGGAGTGTTTCCTGTCCACCAGGATGATGGCTGTGAGCGGATGCCCCCGTTTTCTAGGGAAGTTGTGGTGTTTAGTGTATTTTCTCAGCCACTGGATTATTGAGTTTTGTCTCAGAGCTCTCCTAGTTCTGCTCTTGACTTGACCTGCCCAAATAGTAAGTCTTTGAAGCTTTCTGTATTGGGCTTCTTAGAGTAATTGTTTTAGAAAAAGAAAAAAGGATTAAAAAAAAAAAAAAAAAGGGGGCCCTCCTCAGAGATCTAATGGGTTATTGAAATGCTAAGAGACAAAGCAACAAGGGCCATTAAGGAAAGGTCCACAGGGCAGAGAGATCAGCTTTTCTTCGGGATTTGCATATGCGCCTCAGGGCCCTTCCCCTTTCTATGTTCACCAGAACTCCAAAAATCCTCCGCTTTTATTTTGGAGTTTTTTGTGTTTTTTTTTTTTCTATGCCTGTCTCCTCTCTGCTGGGCTGGCTGCTCTCAGATTCTCTGGTGTCTGGTCTCAGTCTATCTATGGTTGGAGTTTGAATCAGTAGAATGAGTTTCTGATAAGGGCTGCCACTGCAGTTCTCCCTTCTCCTTCCCGGAGCTGACAGCCCCTGCTCCCCCGGGACTGAGCCTGGGAGGGAGGGGCGCGGCTCCCCTGGCCGCAAAAACTTACAGATTTCGCTGATCTCAGCAGTTCCACGTGTTCATGAGTGTTGTATGAAGTATGCCCAAAGTCAGATTGCTCTGTGGTGTCCAGTCCACGCAGTTCCTGGCTTTCTACCTACTTTCCTGGAGGAGTAACTAAAACATACAGCTCACCAGTCTGCCATCTTGCCCCGCCTCCTCTAGTCTTATTAAAAACAAGTTTTCAAAGATAAATTACAGACAAATTATGCATGCTTATGGTTTCAGGTTTCTATTGACACATTTTAGAGACCGATACTAATGTAAGATTAATTTCTTATGTATCAAACTTAGTCTCAAACCAGGAGGGGAAAATTTTCTCATAGTGTATTTTGAAATCTGAAAACACATTTTCCCCAAATGTACACTGGCAATGAGAGAGTGATTATCCAGCCTCAAAGGAGCTGGATGTTCTAAGCATAGTCCAAGGAATTCTGAGTGACTTTTTGAAACTCATATATTCCCATTACATAACTCTCTCTACACTTGGAAGTTTGGAGATGAAATTGTCTTGGAGATAACCTAGTTCTATCTTCTAGAATTGATTATACAGCTAGTAGGCAGAAAAATGTTATCCATTTCCACTAGTTCTTTCCTACCTTAATTATTAAGAAGAAAATGAAACATGATGGTTAGCCTGGTCTATTCCACTTGCATTATGAAATCCTGAGAAGTTAGTTTGTGGAGATTTTTTGGGTATTTCCTATATTTTGAAAAATGAAGACTGTCAAATCCTATCATTCATTAGGTATTGGAAAGAGAGAATTAAGAGGGAATTTGGGTATTTTCAGAAAATACTCCTTTTTCAAAGACAAGACTGATGCAGTAACTTTATCTAGCCTGATATTAAACCTCATGCTTTCTTCTCTCTCCCTCCCTTTCTCTCTCCTTCCCTCTCTCTTTCTCTCACTCTCTCGACAACACCCCTCTCTTCCCTGCCAACCTGTTCTGTCTCAGCCACTGTACATACATCATCACTTGTAATCTTTCCAGTGTCCATGAAATGTAGTAAGTAATATCATCATTTCATATTTTAGGAAATAAGTTGAAAGAAGTTAAGAAACTTCTTAAATAATTCCATTACAAAATGGGGAAGTTGAGATGTGAACCTAATATTTCCAGTTTCAGAGCCTCAGTGCTCTGTTCTGATCTAACTTTCATTGTTTGTCTAAAGTGTCTCCCAGTCCACTGTAGGAGTAATTACTATAAGTAAACAACTTATTAGTTGTATAAACTTGGGCAGTTCTCTGTCTTGCAATCACTCTTATCATTTCTGTGTCTCAGTTTTCACATCTGTAAAATGGCTATGTGAGTAGTTAGTGCTACCTTGATGGGTAATTGTGAGAATTAGGTGAGTTAATGCATGGGATGCATTTAGGAGAGTGCCTGGTATATAAAAAACAGCATAAAATTATTATTACTGCTATTATTATTATATAAAGCATATTTTCTAACATTTTGCTATGATAGAAGTATGCACCAGATGTGTGATTCATTTAAGTGGCAAATGCCATTACAAAATAAAAGTGAACTTCTGCTCTAGATTCTTTCTTACTGTGACTCTACTGGTTTCTATTGGTGCTGTTATCATCCACTGATGTATTTGCATGCTCTGCTACAAGAATAATGCTTTGTTCACTAGCCTCAGAGGTCTCCAAGTTTCCTCCCCTACAATATTTCCCCATTAAATTACCATAACATTTAGCAGATTTTATACAGTGGATTGGTTCTAGGGAGAAGTCCCTGACAGTGTCAGATTTTATCTTTTTAAATTAAAAATTATAGCTCTTCAGGTCCTGTTTTTTTGATCTTCAAAGTGAACACATCCTTCTTCTCCATTGTTTGCTTGCCTCCTCCTTCCCCTTGCTCATGTGAACACATGACAGCCTTGACTCAGATCTTCACAATAAGGTGAGTATCCCATGTTTGAAGCTACTTGAGTAAATTATGTTTCTGAATTCATCTTACACTAGAAATCATAACTCAAACACAAAGATGGTAACCTCTGAAAGGGTAAGATTTAGCACTTCAACAACCAGATTAAAATTACATAACAAAAGCTTCAAAACAGTTTGATCTCTTTTATCTTGCTAATATTTATTGCATTATTATATTAATGTATCACTCATTTTATAGTTGCCTATTTCTGATTTTATATTATTGCTTTTTAATATGTGTATCTTATCTTTATAATTATAATCAGAGCCATAGCCAATCCTCTTTGTTTCATACTTCTTCCACTTCACATTTCAGTTTTAGGTGCTAAATATTAGTCAACTGCTTATTTATCTAAATTTCATTAAATTGACTCAGTTGAAAGTTTATCATATGTCTTTTGTAACCTAGATATATTATACTGCCAGTAATTTTGATATTTCCCTATTTTACTTTTATTTAGGTGACTGTAGATTGCCTACATGGCTCGTACAAATGAATCAGTGGTACGTGAGTTTGTGTTGCTGGGCCTCACTAGTTCTTATGAACTGCAGCTTTTCTTCTTTGTGATCTTCTCTATCATGTATGTGGCATCTGTGCTGGGCAACATCATGATTATTGCTATCATTTCCTCTGACTCCCATTTGAACTCTCCCATGAACTTCCTGCTCAGAAACCTTTCCTTCATCGACATCTGCCAGTCCAACTTTGCCACCCCCAAGATGCTTGTGGACTTCTTTGTTGAGCACAAAACAATCTCCTTTGAGGGGTGCATAACCCAGATATTCCTTCTTCACAGTTTTGTTGGGAGTGAGATGATGTTGCTTGTAGCTATGGCATATGACAGATTTATAGCCATACGTAAGCCCCTGCACTATAGCACCATTATGAATCAGAGACTCTGTATGATTTTTGTGTTTATTTCCTGGGCTGTGGGTATTCTTCATTCTGTGAGTCACTTGGCTTTTATTGTGGCTCTGCCATTCTGTGGCCCCAATGAGGTAGACAGCTTCTTTTGTGACCTTCCGCTGGTCATAGAGCTGACTTGCATAGATAGGTATGAAATGGAAATCATGACACTAATTAACAGTGGCCTGATTTCACTGAGCTGTTTTCTGGCTTTAATTATATCTTATACCATCATTTTGATCACTGTTCGGCACCGGTCCTCCAGTGGCTCATCCAAGGCACTTCTCACATTAACTGCCCACATCACAGTGGTGATTCTTTTCTTTGGGCCTTGCATTTACTTCTATATATGGCCTTTTAGTAGATTTTCTGTGGATAAGTTCCTTTCTGTGTTCTACATTGTGTGTACACCCTTGTTGAACCCCATCATCTATTCCCTGAGGAATGAAGATGTTAAGTCAGCTATGAGAAAATTAAGAAAACATTATGTGAACTCCTGGAAAAACTAGGGAACTGCCATGAGGGAGCATGATCCTACATGGAAATGAAAACTTTCAGTGAATCACAGCATTATGCTAATGATTTCTACTATCGACAGGGGTTATTTAGTTATAAAGTTATTATTTTGCTCTAAATGCAAGGGACTTGCTCCTGGTTTATTATTTAAAAGAATTTTAACTAACAGTTCATTCTTTATACTTCTAAATTACAAAATCTTGAAATTATTTAGTCATACTTTTAAATACTTTATACAGAACATAGATTCTAGAGTGCATAAAATGTTATTAGTATTACTAAAATTGTGGTTCCCTTCAATTTAGCACATAGAATCTTTACATGTTGCAATCAACATGTACAGGCAAATTAAGATTCTGATGCCTTTGTTCCACTTATTCATAGCAGTATTCCATATATTGACATAGTAGAAAAATCATATTTTACCACATCAATTTCACCTCATTGATGTACACTTATTAGCTTATCTTTTCATTGTGTATTGAATATTTTGGTTGTTTATAATTTTCCTTACATACCATGAATAACACACAAATATTCCTGTAAAATTTCTGTGTTTTTTTTTGGATTATTTGGTATCCATTTCTACTCATTACAAGACTTTTTCTAGATAAATGGTGCCATCAGTAATACATTATAAAAATAGGATAATTTGGTTACAATGAATTCCATAACATTCCCAGAAAATTACAAATGTCTTCAAAATTATTTGCAAACCTGGTGGGTGTTGAATATTTTAATACAAATCAAAATAATTCCACATGTATCTAAAAATGAGAACTTCACAGTGGCAAAAATTATTGGTGATTGAGGACCAAATTTGTAATATATTCTTTCATAATTTTTGAAAACAGAAGAAAGAAGGTAAAATTCATGTACATCTAATATAAAAATTGAGTCCATTAAATATTGTTTCATTTCCTATCCATAATTTTCATGTGTACTTTCCAGCTCTCATTGATTTATGAAAAAGTTCTTGTAACTGAAAGATTAAATGTATTCAAAAAATTGAAAGAAATATTGCTTGACACAAAATAGAATGTCTGCAATTGTCATCAGTCTGGATTCAGTATTTTAATTGTACAATAAGACAAATCAGTGGCTTTGTGCATATATTTTAACTCTGTAGCTGCATCCTAGTTTAAGCTAAATTTTAGATATAAACACACAGTATTATTGAACCATCATATTTTTTAGCTAATATTTCTAAGAACTTCAGATTTTTACACAGTGTCATTTGTACAATGTCAAACATGAATAATAATCTTTTAACTTGGAATATCTTTTATATATTTTTATACAGTGCCAAAAAACATTGCCGATGTACAATAAACAGATCACTCATGACATTGTTGGTGGTGTTGTTTTTCCTTTTGACTCTGCCCTGATTGTGAAAATGGAAAGGCTTGAATCATACCCTTGAAAAAGCAGGTCATTTGACTGCTCTGATCCTCAGTATTCTAATACATAAAATGGGATTGTTAATAATAGCCATTTCACAGGAAAGATGTGAGTCAAGAGAATATAATGGAAATAAAAACATTTTATGAATACTTAAACATTAAAGAAATAGCATTATTGTTATTACTTTTGAACAGATACTTTTGTAGGCACCAAGGTAGGGGAATGAAGTTCAGGGAATAAGTAATAGTAGACTGGATTTCAAAAACTGAGTGCATATAAATTAGTAGTGGGACATTGGACTCAAAATGACAAGAGACATAAGATTACAGGGAGTTTTAAAGAGATAAACACAAACTAAAATCTGTTTGGCATGATAGCTATTGTAGTGCTAACTTTTGCAAATAAAATAATCACCCAACATGGATTTTATCTTCATTAATGAAGAAGAAGAAGAAGAGGAATTGAAAGAAGAGGAAGAAGGAGAAGAAGAAGAAATAGCAGCAGTCAGTGGAAGATGAGCAGAAGGAGGAGAAGAGCCTTGCCAAAGCCACTGTCAAACAGGTTGACTGTGGCCATACCAAAGACTTGTCCACCCCAGGAAGAGCAACATCAGAGACTTAGCAATGCTGGTGGGGAAAGAAGAGAGCCTGAGCATAATAGACTCCAGTAAAATAATCTAACCACTCACTAAACCAATAAGCAAATAATAGTAACAAGCCCTGAAGGAGACAAGAGATGGGGGTGGGGGAACCAGTACACAGTGTTGTTACAATATATTATCTAAAATATTCAATTTCCAACAAAAAGTTATAAGACATGAAAAGAAACAGAAAAGTATGACTCATACACTAGGGAAAAAAGCAGACAACAAAAACTGCCTCTGTTGTTACCAGATGTCAGATTTAATAAAGCCTTCAAAGTAGAAAGTGTAAATTTGTTCAAAGAACAGAACAAATCATGATTAAAGAAGTAACAAAAAGTATGATAACATCAGATCAAATAGAGAATATCATAAAGAGAGAAAAATTATTTATAAGTACCAAAATAAAATTATGGAGTTGAAAATTACAATTGATGAAATGAAAAATTCACCAGACAGACTCATCAGTAGGTTTGAGCTGGTAGAAGAAAGAATTAGTGAACTTGAAGACAGATTGATAGAGATGAGGCAGTCCTAAGAACAGAGAACAAAGAATGGGTAAAATGAACAAAGCATTAGAGATATCAAAGATACAAAGGGCACTAATAAGCCCACTAACATGTATGTGACAATGTGATAGGAGTGCCAGAAGGAGAAGAGAAAGAGAGAAAGGAGCAGAAGAGCTATTCAAAGAAGTAAAGGATGAAAACTTGAATTTTCTTACATTAGACTTTAGTTTACATACAGCTTTTCAGGAGCACATGCATAAAAATAAAATGATTGGAAATGGAGCAAAGAGAAAAAATAGAGCAAAAGATGTGGAGGGGGTGAGGAGGTGAGGACAGTGATGCAATTATCTCTTTTAAGAAGTTTGGGTATAAATGAGGAGGAATTTAGTTTATAGTTGGAGAAGAAAAGTTAAGAACTCAGTGTTCTTAAAATGAAGAAAGTGTATGAACCCAGTTTGGGTAGTGTGATTGATACCATTTCTATGACATTCTCAAAAGACAAATTATTTTGACAAATGAAAAAGTAATCACCTCACAGCCACTTATTCATGCATTCACTGAACCAATATATTATTGGAGCACCTACCATTTAGTAGTTTCTTTACCAAGAAACATGGATTCAATAGTGATCCAGAAAGACTGTTTTTTCCCATGTGAAGTTCACAGTCTTGAGGTGAAAAGGGGGGAGGAAGGAACAAACACAAGTAAACAAACAAATATAAAAACAAATGAAAATTGTGATGATCGTTGTGAAGGAAAAAATGTCTTGATATAAAAAAAAATAGGAGCAAATGGAGAGGGAAATGTGCTCAGGAAAACTTCTCTGTCCAATGACCCTTCAGCTAATCCTGAAAGATAAGGACATATCCATGTGAAGAACCAGAAGAAGAAATATTCAGGTAGAGGAAAAAGAAAGTGAAAATCCTTGATGGGAAAAAGTGTGGTCTATTCCAGGAACTGAAAGCAGGAGCTTAGTGAGTGAGCCAAAGGATGACAAGAGATGAATTTGCAGGGTAAAATGTGAAATTGGAAATTATAAGGACTTGGTAGGGCAATTAAATTTTATTCCAAGGGCAGTGTGAAGATACTTGCCATATAAAAGGTGAGTGACATGTTCTTAATTCTCTAAGGTCTATCTGATCACTCTTGGAGGAATTGATTGGAGAAAGTCAATGGGAGAGGTAGGAGACCATTAGAAGGATTTGACATATTTAAGGAAAAAGATAAGGAATGTTTGGACAGGGTGGATGCATTTTGGAGATAGGTACAGCTGGACTTGCTGATGGATTGGATATGAGGTGAAGGGTAAGAGAAAGAAAATAACAAAGTTTCTGGCTGAAACCAGTGGGTCAAGGAAAATGCCATTACCTGGGATGAGGCAGACTAAAGGAGGAATAGATTTGGAAACAGAAGAATCAAAATGTCAGTGAAACATTAAAGAGAAGATGTTGAGATGGAATTTGGTCTATCAGTTAGCAGCTCAGAGAAGCCTTGGCTCCTCTATTAGGCTCATTAAATTTCCTGGGTACTCTTTCTGTGTGTCAACATAACCATTTTTTCTGTCATCCTCTCTTCTTTATAGACCTTCTCAGCCCTGCTGTAGTCTCATGGGATATCTTTCCACAATAGCCAAAAGCAAGATATGTGAAGTCTAAGCAACTTCACCTACTTATGCTCAACCAAGCTTTCTTTCTGATTCTGTTGTATGGTCAAGTATTAAGCAGTGAAAATTAAAATGTGATATGATTTTTTTTTAGAATATTATCTAGGGTGGAATTTTACACACTTCTTTATCATAAATATCACTATGAAAAGGAAGAAGTAAAGAAGAGTTCCAATTTTGTTAGGTCTACTGCTAGGTTTATATTTCTTCTAATCTGATTTCCTTCAGGCTAATGCTTACTGGCATGGTTTAGACAAATGGAAAAAGGAACATGGAGAGAGACAGATTACTAAATGAGAGTAAATATAGATGTTGCAAGACTCCGAGTCACTACTTTTCCTCTTGTGACATTTGTCATCACTTGCAGTTGCAGACCAACAATTTAAAAGTCCTCAACATCATGATTTTGGGAAAGGTGACCAAAATTGCATTAACAACTCCCACAGCAAGATGACTGCACTTCATAAAGGAAATTCTTTATTTGGTTCTTGCAATTCATAGGATTGGTTTTCTGGGATTTTGAGGGGTGTGATTTATTTAAATATTTGTTTTGTGAGTAGTTGGACTCAATTTTTTTTGTTTTCTTGTTTGTTTTTGTTTTTGAATTGGGTTTTGGAGGATTCTCTTTTCCAAGCTGTTCTCTCCTGGGATTTTTCATAAATGCCATGTGGATTTTACTCACATCAAGCAAAATATTTAAAATGGATGTTATCTTCAGTGTTAAAGGAATTCTGGACTAAAATTATTACCAGAGTTAACATGACCTTGGTGCTTAAACTTGGAAATTGTGTGTGAGTTTCTAAAAACTGCAACAAAATGTCAAGCTGTCTCTAGTTATTGTCCCCGCCAGCACGAGGGATTGATTGAGCCACCAAGAAAAAGGTGAGCCTGTTGATATTTTAGTCCAGAAATAGGTACGATGATGTTAGAAAATACATGGGACACAAAATTGTCAATTTAATGAGTAGGTGGATTTTCTCAGTTAAGAGATACGTTCTCAGTTATTAAGTCTTTCTTAATTAAAAGACTATAGTGAAGTATGTGTTTACACATACAAACTTCCACACTAGCAGTGTGGCCTTGTGAAGGTGACTTTACAACTAAGACTTAGATTCTTTTACTGTAAAGTTAAGATAATAATACTTCCTTTGTAACATTTTAAAGATAAATGAGATAATACATGAAGTGTTTAGCACAGGCTTTGCTTAATATTGACTAAGAAAATACTGGCCATTATAATTACAAGTAACAGAACCTTTTCCTTCCAGCATTTTGCAAATATTGAATGATGTAATTTCACCTTTTTTACCCTTGAGGACTTTCATAGCTTTTATTCTTTTACATTCTTTTGCATCAGAGTGATATATATATATGTATATATGTATATATATATATATATATATATATATATATATATGCAATGATTAATCACACATGAATGTAAGGCAACTAAAGTCCTTCATATCCAAAAGCCTTTACCCGGATTGATTAATTATGCAGAGAAAAAGAGTGAATTTCCTCATATAAATATAGTTACCTTCATTGCCAAATCTTCCTTCTTTTCCATATCTTTTATTGATTCTTTTCTTGTCTCACATCTCCGTCACCAGCAGGAAGAACTTTGCATTATTGTTTGTTGATCTATTTTGAACAACCTAGAGTTTGACCCAAAGAAAATCTGCTACAACTTACCCTCCCGATTTGTTAATTTCACTTCTCTCTTTTGCTTGCCTGGAATGCATTCTACAGTGCTCCTAGTTGAAACTCCTAACTGAGTCAAATGAATTTCCAAGTCTGGAAACTACTACATACGAATACCACTTTATTCTTTAACTGAAAGACTGGTTCGTGTTCAGTGTTATCTTTGGCTTAGGTAGAGACATGAAGTTATTTTCCAAATGTGTCCAACTCAGGTCACTAACTATCCATTTACCTCTGTATTTGAAATCTGACGTGGATTTCATTATGAAACATCAAAGAACGCTCTCCTCTCTCACACATTGAAAACTTCTAGGGCCAAAATTCTGGCTCTGGTTTAATCTCACTTTCCTTCTTTTACAGATAAGAGTGAAAGAACTCTCAAGACTGAAGTAATTACAGGTGAGCACAGAGTGAATTGTAAGCAATCCTATTACTCAGCTTCTCTTTAGACTCTTACTTCATTTTTGTCTGATTTCTACCTCATTATTCCAACAAATTATAAGTTTATTATAGAAAAAAATGATTTCATTTAGTATTATTTCTTTTTAATATTATTTTTGGTCTTTTAAGATCTCCCAGATTATGAATCTAAATTAGAAGCATATATTTTTCCAATTTGATTGACTTTAGCTGGGTGGTGGTCAAACTTTATTACGTTATTTTCATTTTAAATAGTATGCTAACACAACAAAAATTTATATAGCCCTTTATTGTTTTCAAAGCTTGTTCAACTATATGCTAACACAGATAAGGAGTCAAAAGATCAGAAAGTCATGATGAATTTCACAAGGACATAAATACCATCAAGTTTGGTCACTGTTATATCCCCAGGCCTGCAAAGTGCTTGGCAGAAAGTCATAATAGGTGCTCAGAAAGTTGAATGAATGAATGAATGATTGAATGAATGAAAAACAGTATCATAAAAAGTAGTGAAGCCAAGAATTAAACGCAGCTCTTCTGATCTCAAATTACATACTGTACATCATAGCATGCTGTGAAAATTTTCAATTATTGTCTTTTTGTGAGACTGGCAAATCACACAACTTTGAATAAGGATGATGATTTGTCCTTAATAAGGAAAATATACCTTTGAATTGTTTTAGAGAAATTCTGCCTGTAGTTGTCCAGCTGAACAAAGTCAATTCAATGGAGAATAATTAGAGACAAAGTAGAATAGCTTAGAATAGAAAACTTGGGGTTTAACTACAAAGTTATAACTACAGTATAGAAAAGCATAAGATTCTATGAGGACTTACCATAAAAAGTAATGAACAATTTTTTTGTTTTTTAGTATCTTCAATATTTAAAAATTATGACATGAATAAATAATACATCTCAACTAATTGTCATGAAATGTCATTACAAACACATAGAGGGATCCTCTCAGCTTGGGAGAGCTGGCCGTAGAACTTCATTTTAAAGGGCTCTTCATGGAAATTGTAGATCATTAAACTTTATTTTAAATTATCAAAGTAAAACCATGCATTTTTATGGAAATACAGAATGTTCACAGCAATTGTATATGCATATTTCATTCCAGAAAATAAAATGGTTAGTTCTCTCTGAGTCCTTATTTAAAGACTAAGTTTATAGTTTCCTAACATTATAAACACATTTAAGCCCACGACGCAGAATAATGTTCAGAATAGCCAATTATGCATCTATCAAGGCTGTAATAAAAATTAAAGCTAGATTTCTATTCATTTAATCTCTGATAACCTCCAAATTTTCCAGATATTTTCCAAGAGAACATTTATTTCACATAAATAAGCTACAGGGCTACTGCACTTGCTTGATATTCCCTTTGTCTGCAACAGATTTCCTCATGCTTGCTCTTCATTTTCCTCAGTTTTTGTTAAAATATACCTGCTTAGTGAAGCTTTTAATGACCACCCAGGTATAGTCTGTACCCTTTTGCTCTGCGTTATTTTTTCCATCTTACTACTAACAAAATATGTATATTTACTTATTTATATGTTAATTCCCTCCAACAGCCCACTTGTCTTCCTTAGGCTGTAAGCTACATGAGAGTGGGGAAGTTTTCCACTTTTGTTTATTGATTTGTCTCTAGAGTCTATAATAGTGCTGGGTACAGCATAGGTGTTCCATTATCTGTAGGATGAATTAGTTACATCAGAGATCATTTTCAATAGGCTTTGGAAAACACTTTTGCTATTATGACTCTATTAACAAAGAGGTTATAAAAACCTCAGCAAAGATAAATAGTTCAAATATAAATTCAATTAGAAAATATATGACGTTAATTAAAATTGCATACAGTTTCATCTTTGAAGACTAGGTAGCTGGACAGATCGAACAGTATTATATACAACTGCTGTTAAAGGGAAATCATATTGAGAAAGGTAGAAAGTGCAACTGTGAAACTATAAGAACCATTTTTTTTTAATTAAAAAGAATGTATATTTCCAAGGTTCTAGGAAGCTATTTCTTTCACTGATATCCTTCCTAACTCTTTAATGTAAAATCTATATTGTTTTAATAAAGAAAAAATGAGAGCAATCTCTTGCTCATGCTAGCTTAACTTGTTTCAAATTAATTTCTTTCTATTATTATCACTGCAGGTATATTAAATATATTGTGTGATGGTTAGGTTCATGTGTCAACTTGGCCAGGTGATAGTACCCAGCTGTCTGGTCAAGCAAGCACTGGCCTAACAATTGCTGTGAGGACATTTGTGGCTGGTTAAGAAACCAACAGGCTGGTTTATTAAATCATCAGTCAATTGACTGCAGCTGTGACTGATGACTCACCAAAAGGCATGTCATCCACAATGAGACAATGCAATTGGATGAATTTAATCCAGTTAATCAGTTGAAGACTTATAAGCGAGACAGACAGAGGACCTTCACTTCTTCTTCGGCTGCCCAGCAAAGCATTTCCTGAGGAGTTCATCGAATTTGCCAGTTCATTTCCTGAGGAGTTCATCGGACACCTTCCTTGGAGTTGACAGTTTGCTGACTGCTCTACAGAATTTGGACTTGTGCATACCCACAGTTGCATGAGTCACTTTTATAAATTTTATAGTCATAGATACCTCTCATTGATTCTGTTTCCCTAGAGAACCCTAACTAGTACATATGGCCACATCCCCACTCCTTCATCATATCTTTTACTAAAGTAACTATGCTGATTTCCATGGCTTTTCACTTGGCCTACATTTCCTCTCCCTCCAAGATTTTGTAGAAGTCTCTAGAATCATTTTCTACTATTCACAATATGAATGTATAAGTACAGAATGTGTGACTTTCAAAATACTATGGAGAATTTGCACAATTCTGCAAAAAATTTTTAGAATATGATGGCAAATATTACTTTCTCTCAAGTTCTTTCCTCTTTCTAGGTTGTCTTATTTTTTAAATAGATAAACGTATTCTCTCTCATATATTTTTTCTATTATCTATCTATCTATCTATCTATCTATCTATCTATCATCTATCCATCTATCTATCATCTATCCAGTTTGAGAAGACATAAACCCCAAAGTAAAGAATAATTCATCCTGGGAAAGGGGAATATTTGTTAAAAAAAAAAAAAATCAGGGGACACAGCAGGGCAGGGGGACTTGCTTTTAACCTATTGCATCAATCCATGTTGATGGTGGCAGCAAGGGAGGAAATAAAGGAAGAGACCAACAGTGAGAGATAAATGAGACGGAATCCACAAGGCTTGGTGACTGTGTGGCTGTGAAAGAAAAGAATCTAGAATGAACTCTCAGCTTTCTGGTTTGTGTAACAGAATGCATGTAATATTCTTCAAACAGGTAATAGAGGAAAGGATGCCGTGTTAAAGAAAAAAAGAATAACTCATAATTATTCAAATAATCACAGAGAAATATCTATTTCTTAACAATAATGTGAATAAACACCACCTTACAACCTCACAATAATATTTTTATAGTTTTTGTAATTGTAGCATCTGTTTCATTTGCATGAAAGATGAAGGGCTTATCCTTATCCATTTCAATTATTTTTCTTCCCTCTAGATAACTTCAGCAGTCCAGATTCAGTTAATGGATGGAGAAATAAGTCAGTAGTTACTGAATTCATTTTGTTGGGATTGTCTAGCTCTCAGGAGCTCCAGCTGTTCCTTCTCTTTATCTTGCCTTTGTTTTGTGGAGCTGCTGTGCCGAGAAACATCCTTATCATCCTCACAGTAATTACTGACTCTCACTTGCTTTCCCCAGTGTACTTTCTCCTTAGTAATCTCTCCTTCATTGATGTGTGCCAGGCTACATTTGAGACTCCCCAGATCATTTCAGACTTCCTCAATGAACACAAGACCATCACCTTCCAGGGATGCATGTCACAAATCTTCTTCTTGCATGTCTTTGGTGATACTGAGATGGTGCTTCTTGTTGTCAACGCCTATGACAGATACATTGCTATTTGCAAACCTCTGCACTATACGACCATCATGAGTCTAAGGGTGTGCACCATTCTGGTGGGGGTGTCCTGGGCCATTGGCCTTGTACACTCAGGCAGCCACCTGGCATTCACAGTTGATCTGCCTTTTTGTGGACCCAACAAAGCAGACAATTTTTTTGTGACCTCCCTCAAGTGATCAAGCTTGCCTGCTTAGACACCTATGTTTTGGAGATCCTGGTGCTCACCAACAGTGGCCTGCTCTCACTTATCTGTTTCCTTCTTCTGCTCATTTCTTACACTATCATCCTTGCTACTGTCCATCGCCAAGCCTCTGGTGGGATGTCCAAGGCACTCTCCACCCTGTGTGCTCACAGCACTGTTGTGGTTCTGTTCTTTGGCCCATTGATTTTCATATATATTTGGCCCTTTGAGAGCTTCCCAATTGATAAATTTATCTCTGTGTTTTTACTGTCTTCACTCCTCTCCTTAACCCCATCATTTACACACTGAGGAATAAAGATGTGAAGGAAGATATGAAGAAGCTAAGGAACCAACATATGGAATCCAAGCAGTTCTTTTAAACAACTGTGAAGAAGTAACACAAATCTTTACTTCTCAGTCTTTTGTGGAGATGATGTATGATTGTTACCAATGTGTTTCTATCACAATTAGTCTTTTGCTATGAGAAGACTTGAAACTGGTTATCTAAATTTCATAACTACCATGCAGAATCTCATGTTATGAATACCAATTCTTATGTTCTCTGACTTGCCTTATCTTCCCTGAAAATAGCAAATACATATATTAAAACTCCTATGTAGTCTTATATAGGCATTATTTTAAAAATATCTCTTGTAGCATTTTTAAATGAGCTCCACATTAAAGCAGAGTTACTAACTCATATGACCCAACTGGAGAAACAGAGAAACATTTAGCATTATTTGAATTAAAAACAGAATCTGTGTTACCATGTTAGACTGTATGAAGCCTTTAAGAATTAATACTCCTCTGCTTTTATCACTTACAGCTCATAAGCTCATAATTATTCTAGCTAATAACTTGGGTCTCATAAATAACTGAAAAAATTCTACATTCAGAAATAAGACATTATGTTGTATAAAACTGCACATTTATTACATTTATCATTTGTGCTGAATTTTAAAGACAGAGTACACTTGCAGCAATTAAGGGGCTGAGTTTTGCTGTTCTGGCTTTGAAACAAAGAACAATACATCTGAAAATATAACTAAATCCTTAGTAAAATTACAACAGAACTCTTAAGTCCTCTAGGAGAAATGTCATAGCACTTATATGCAAATTCTTTTTATACTTTATAATAAATCTCCCATTAGTTGAACATCACTAAAATACATCTGAATACTTTTTGTCTGCTTAATTTTGCTTGCGAGGGCAAATTTTAAAATAGTTACAAAAGCACATATGTTAGTAATCAGAACATACATTCCATTTTACTTGTTTCTCAAATGTTAAGTGAAACTTCAGAAGCATCTCTCACCAAATCATGGGAAGAATAAGAGAAGGAGGGCAAGCACATGATTGATTGATTCCCTTTTCAGCCACAGAATCTATCATTGTCATCACTGGATGACTCAGTTAATGCAGAGTGGAATTGATTCTGTTTGTGCCACTTTCAATTCAAATATATAGTTTTTGAAATGAAGATGTGATTGTGTGTTTTGTTTTTACTGCTTAGAATATAAGTTCCTAAGGCAAATATTGATCTATTTTTTTATTACACTTGTCAATGTTCCAAAAGTTTAACATGCAAGTACATCCAGTAAGTGCCATAAGGGTGATATAATACATAAAACATTGATTTTCAGGTAGGTTAAATTGTCTTTTCATGCAAATGCAGCATTTGGAGTTATGGGTTAGAAATCCAATGGAAAATTAGATTGCCCTTCTCTGATTCTCAGAATTTCATGTGGTTCATTGAGTCCAATAGGACTTGGATTTTGTTTTCACATTTAGGTATCCATATGTAAGATTACTTACTTGGATGATACTTTAATATACTGTCATTGATTAAAAATGGGCTGTACAAATATCACTGTACTATGCAATGATGGGTTTTAAAAAAAGAGGAAAAAGTCATGGTCCCTTATTACAAAAGCTTTCAGATTAATCAGCTGAGAAATAAACGAGTTCATAAATAATTAGGTAATAGAGGCAAGTGAAGGGTATCATATTTATTATTAAACATATATGTTGAGTTAATCTTATTGTGGTAAAATTCAGTCTGTTCAACTCAATGCAACTCAATGCATTTCAGCATTTTTTTTCCTTTCTTAATTTATGCCAGACACTATGAATTCATAAAAAAGAATAAGGAAGATTCCTGGCTTTGTGGAAGTTACTTCATATCACGGAGGCAGGGAATCACGTTGATTTTGAATGAAGAGGGGTTTCCTCTGTATAAGGGTTCCAGAAAGGTATTGCCAGGAGAGAACACTTCTATAGCAACCACCAGGAAACCTCATAACTTGACATTTACTGAATGAATTTGCCACAGTTCAAATGTTAGCCCACAAAATCACAGACTCAGAAACCCCAAGTTGTTGATAATCACAAGAAACCTGAAAAGGAAACATGTCAAATTACATTGAAAATTATAATTGTCAAGCAAAACAAACAATCATAATGTTGTGATGGGAACATAAGCCATATTATTAATACATGGTTTTGGTAAATCTATGTGAAATTAAAAGTTTTGGCTACATAATTGGTGTTACGGTGCTCGTGAGTTAAAGTACGAGACAGCCAAACACAATTTAAAGAGCCTTTATTAGCTGGCCAGCGACTGCTCAGCTTGACCCCCTCCGCACAGGGAATTTAGTGAGCAGCAGGGACCTGTGGGCGCTGGTGCCTCATATAGACAGAAGCCGTATCCTAGAAATGCAAGCAAGCTATTCTAACAGAAGCAGAGTTGGCAGTTAGCTCTTGATCACAAAAAACAATTTCACAAAGAGTTTTACTTGGACCTGGAGCAGTTACAAAGAGTTTCACTTGGACCTGGAGTAGTTATTGGTTATTAAAAGGGTTACAAAGAGTTTTACTTGGACCTGGAGCAGTTATTGTTAAAAGGGTTATGCTTGGCTGATGCGTGCAACTGCAGCTTCACCTCCTCTAAACGGTAAAGTTTTGCTTCCTTTAACTGGTACAGGTACAGTCTTACTCCCCCCTCCTCATGGCCTAATGCTGTTTACACAACACTGTTGCTTTGCAGAAGTTTTAGGATTAAGGGAAAGGGGTCCCACTTCATTCCCCACTGGTTTTTAGGGAGAATTAAATCATTGTTTCTTCTGAGGGGAGGTGTTGATATTGAGACTGCAAAACCATGAGTTTACTAAGGATTTTAAAGTTTTGGTTTTCTGTGACAAGTGCTGCGGTTTTTACTGCGGCTGCTCCAGCTACTTTAAGCCCAAGGGGTACTGGCATTAATACTGGTCCTCCTTGCTTGACTCATTGGAGGCTAGTTAGCCCGAGGTGCTTTTTACCTCTCTTGCCAGAGTAGCACAGAGGCACAAGAATTAGCGTAAGGAGAAGTAGATAGGGGGAATTGAGGGGAATGGAAACATGTTTTTTGTTCTTGAAAGTTACCTAAAGTTCTGATACATATAGGCACAATTTTCACGTTTTTTTTCCCCAATCACTGGGAATTCTTTTAAAACTGCTGTGGTTTAAAAGTAACAGGGTTACAGCTTTTAATTGCACAATTTTTAGTAGGAGCTTTTGGCCTTTTATTCCCTGTGACTCTTAACAGAAGGTTTACATTTTTTTATGGGGCTATAGTTTTACAGCCCTAACTGTAACAGAAACAATTATTTTTTCCCCCACATGCTGCTGAGGTACTTTCTTGTGGACAGATATAGTGCTGACTATCCCACAGTCCCTGTTCCAAGTTTAGGTTCCTACAGCCAAAGCCTTGCAATTCTGCACGTTCCCCACCTAGGTACGTATTGACCACTTTTTGGTAAGTTCCAGTTTATTTTAAAGAGTCAGCCGTAGGGGTCCCTGTTCTTGCGGCATCACATTTTAGGTGGTGGGTGCGGATGGTGCAGTGGTTGTTTCTGGAGTTGTAGTGCAAGGCCTGTAAGGACTTGAGAAGTTTAGAGTTAGACAGGGAAGTGAGCTGCTCTTCTCCTAACTTGGGGAGGAGTGGGGGTGGACTGCCAAACATGGCTTTATATTGAGTAATACCTTTTACATAAGGGGTGCAACTAGCTTTGAGTAAGGTAAATGGAAGGAGACTTACCCTGTTTTTGCCAGTCTCTAGTCCAAGTTTGGTGAGGGTTTCTTTAAGTGTCCAATTTATTTTTTTTACCTGCCCTGAGCTTTGCGGTCTGTAAATGCAGTGTAGCTTTCATTCAATTTTTAATGCTCTCGCCAAATTTTGAGTAATTTGGGCTATAAAAGCCGGACCATTGTCAGACCCCATTGCTATCAGTAGGCCAAACCGAGGGATAATTTTGGCTAATACTGTCTTAGCTACTACCTGAGCTGACTTTGACCGAGTTGGGTAGGTTTTAACCCATTCTGAGAAGGTGTTCACCAGCACAAGTAAGTACTTATATTTCCCTGGTCCAGGAGGCAGTTCCATGAAGTTTATTTCCCATTGCTCTCCTGGGATTTGACCTCTTAGGTGGTGACCAGGGGCAGCAGGGGTACTTACATGACTTGAGTTTTCTTGAGCGCAGATGTGACATTTTTTGCTTACCTTCTTTGCTACGTGAAAAAGCTTAGGTATGTAAAAGTCAGTTCTTAGCAGTTTAGCTAATTTTGTCCTTTCCAAGTGTGTACTTTGATGTGTTTGGAAAATTAAGTCTTTTCCCAGTACTTTTGGTAGGAGGATTCTGGAGTAGCCGAATATTAGACTTTGAATAAGTTGGGGTAGCTTTTAGTACTCGGGGCAGTAGGAGGGGCAAAACTTGAAGAGGCTTCACTGGTTTTAGGGCTGCTTTTTTGGCCGTCTGGTTGGTGAAAGCATTTTCCTTTGCTTTGGGCATATTTTTTTTTTTCTAGAGGTTAGGAGACCACGTTCCTGGTAGATGGCTCCATGCACGTGTGCTGCGGCAAACGCATACCGGCTGTCTGTGTAGACAGTTAGGCCAGCCTGCCGCAACCAGATTGAGGCACTTTAAAAGATAGGCTACGACCCATCTTCATGGCCCCAAGTGCTGTGTTAACACTCCTTTTGCTGCCCTTTGTGCCTCGGCTACATGCAGCTGGAATGGCTTTTTGAGATTTGGGAGTGCTAAGGCTGGGGCCTGAGTGAGTGCCTTTTTTAGAGTCTGAAAGTCTCCCTCCTCCTTACAGAACACGCATTGGTTTTGGCCTAGAGGGGGCCCTCTTCGTCCTCCTTTCCCACTGGACAGTCTATTACCTCCTCCCGACTCTTCTTTGAATTTTTGGTTTCTTCCTTGGTTTTTATTTCGCGTCTGGTCTTTACTTATGGCAAGTAGGACCTTTGCCATTTTTGTTTAAGTTTTTGGAACTTTCCTTATTATTGAAGACTCGTTGAGCAACCCCCACCAACTCGCTTAGTACTTTTCCCTTAAAGCCTTTTAACTTTTGTAACTTTTTCCTTATATCTGGGGCTGACTGGGTGACAAAAGCAATATTAATTGCTCGCCTGTTTTCTGGCGCCTCTAGATCTATAGGGGTGTATAATTGGTAAACCTCCTGGAGGCATTTTAGAAAAGCGGCAGGGGACTCTGGTCCTCTGAATTACCTTAGTTACTTTGGACATATTTGTAGGCCTCCATGCTGCTGCACGGGGAGCCCCCATTAGAGTCTGGCAGTACTGTTTGAGAGCCTCCTTACCTTGATTAGTGCTAGAGTCCCACCGGGGTCAGGTGAAGGGAAAAACAGCCTTGAGGTGGTCTACCTTCATGGTTGGCAGACCGTCTGGCCCCACGACTAGTTTCCGTTCTTGGGCACAGGTTTTCTCTCTCTTCTGATGTGAAAAGGGTTTGCAGAAGTTGCTGACAGTTGTCCCATGTGAGCTGATGGGTAAAGAAAATGGACTCTAACAAAGAGATTCGTTTTGGGGGGTTTGACCCTCAGCTGGAGCAGGGTTGGATGGAGAGACCAGAAACTAAATTCTGGGTCCCTCCTTGAGGAGGGGGTTAGCAGCAGGGACCGCTGCCCAGCCCGGTGAGGTAGAGCAGCTGGGCCCCAGCATTAGGGGCCTGAACAAATAAAGGACTGAGTCTCTTCCCGAGGGGCATGGCACCTCAGGCCTGGCTTCAGGTGGGCCGCGGTGCCGGGAGTTCGAAGGGGGGCACATGTAAAATACAGTAAGAACACTGGCTTAGAGTCTCATTTAATGAACTTTTGTGATAATTCTTCACTGGAAGGAGAGTACTTTTTTTATAAAGTAGATGGCAACTTAACATTTTAGTGTATTTTACATTCACTTTGTTAAACAAAAGCCTTTAAACAGGTCACAAAACACTGCAACAACACATTTACTTCCTAATAAAACAAACCTTTTTAATAACGTTGAAGTAAAATGGTTTTATTTTTGCATTAAATGACATGCCATAAACTTTTGCAATATAAAACTACTTTAAAAATGAATATTAAAAGATATCTACAAACTTCAGAGTGGGAACAAGGGGTCCTCCTGAACTTAGGGTAGGGGGGGAACCTGAACTATTTCCAGAAAGGGCCTCGCGCTAGGGGCAGAGGGTCCTATGGAATAAGGTGGGGGCCGTGATAAGGGGGTCTATCCTGTGGGGGATCGAGGACTGGGGGCCTTTTGGGTGGCCCTTTAGAATGAGCACATCTTGCTTTTTGGATGGTTTAGGTGTTGAACAATTTTAGTCCCAGGGAGCAGAGTGGCAGCCTGTGCCTCCCTGCCCTCAGGTGGCCTGCCTTGCCCCCTGCCCAGGGAAGTGGCCTCTGGCCCCCAGCAGGGTTCCCATGAGGACATGCAGCACTCATACCACCATGGTGCCTCAGACATAGACAGGTGGGCTCCAGCGGGACAGCTGCCACCTGGTGGGTCAGCTTCAGCACAGCTCAGTCACAGGGAAGAACATGAGGCTTACCATGTCCCATGGGGAGCCTTTGCTCCCACCCCCACCTCTTGGCTGAACGCAGAGAAGCCACTTGTTTTTACTAACCTCCCCTCGCCCTGACCTTGGCTTTTCCATGTGGCTGTTTCTGACGCCCAAATACGCTGTTTAGTGGGGCTCTGGCTGACACTCCCCAACAGTGTTCTGCCATTTCTAGAAAGTACAAAAGGATTCTCTGAAGTCAGAGGCTGCAAGATGAAAAGCAAGTGGTGTTACTAAGAAAACATGAGCCACTTTTTAAGCACCAGGCCAGCAGTTAACACCACCTCCCAGGGGGATGGCATGTCTCCAGGATCTGGGAACACACTGGCTCCTGGACACCCCTGGATGTACAAGCAGACAGATGTCCTGTGACCCATGACAGAACAGAAATACCAAAAACAAAGGATGCTGGGGACCACTCCCTGGCTTGCATACTTGGGGACCCGTCTCTGCTCTCTTCAGTCAGTGTCCAGCTGGTGACTGCTGATCATTGACAAATAATTCACTGGCGGCCCGTTTTACAGGGGAAAGCCTTTGCCCTGGCCAGAGGCAGGTCCTGGCACCTGCTCACCACTTTAGCGCTTGTTTACCAGTGCTCAAACCATGGGGATAGGCTTGCCCACCTGGTCCCACAGCAGGAAGGCAACACCCGAGTCTGTAGCCACACGCCGCTGCCTCCAAAGGGCCTGTTCACCCCCACCCCAGCCCTCCTGGAGCCTGTGGACAGCAATATGCAGAAAAATGATTAAGCCATTTGGGGCGGTCAGTGAAGATGCCGATTCAAGTTTCAATATAGGGAATCTGATCCAAGTGTCCTGCACTCCCGTAAATGACTCTTTGAACCTGAAAGGTAATTAGCAAATTTAGAGTGCCCTTGGGGGTGGGGGCAATTAGAATCTGGAAAGGTTGGCCATTTGAATTTGTAAAGGGTCCGGAGAGTTCCTGGGTTAACAGTGGCTCCCAACCCTGCAGCTTGTTGCCAGATGTCCTGGAAATTTTTCAAGAAACACTGCAATGGAGAGCAAGCGGAAACAGATGGAAACTGACCCATTGCAGGACTGACAGCTGACAAAACAGAAACAGAACAGAACAAAGACACTAACAATAAAACACAAAACAGAGACTAACCAGAACCTGAACCTGAGGCCACCGGCCACCATCGTGGTCCAAGACCAGGTCTCGGACTTATGGCTGCGTCCAGCCTTCCTAAAGACCCTAAAGGGGTACCCCACCAGACCAGATTAGAGATCTCTTACCATTGTGGGCCCATGTCCAGATGGCTCCAGAGGCGGATTTTTGAATTTCGAGGCTTGACCACCTGATTCTCCGCCGGGGCTGAGGGACGTCTCTCAGCGTGTGGCCCCTGGGGGAGGGCTGGTAGTCAGACCTTTGTCTCAACTGATGAGCCTCAGCAAACATTGAGGACATCTCGCTGGGGCCTCCAAATGTTACGGTGCCTGCGAGTTAAAGTACGAGAAAGCCAAACAGAATTTAAAGAGCCTTTATTAGCTGGCCAGCGACTGCTCAGCTTGACCCCCTCTGCACAGGGAATTTAGTGAGCAGCAGGGACCTGTGTGTGCTGGTGCCTTATATAGACAGAAGTCGTATCCTAGAAATGCAAGCAAGCTATTCTAACAGAAGCAGAGTTGGCAGTTAGCTCTTGATCACAAAAAACAATTTCACAGAGTTTTACTTGGACCTGGAGCAGTTACAAAGAGTTTCACTTGGACCTGGAGTAGTTATTGGTTATTAAAAGGGTTACAAAGAGTTTTACTTGGACCTGGAGCAGTTATTGTTAAAAGGGTTATGCTTGGCTGATGCGTGCAACTGCAGCTTCACCTCCTCTAAACGGTAAAGTTTTGCTTCCTTTAACTGGTACAGGTACAGTCTTACTCCCCTCCTCCTCATGGCCTAATGCCGTTTACACAACACTGTTGCTTTGCAGAAGTTTTAGGATTAAGAGAAAGGGGTCCCAATTCATTGGCAAGTGTAAGATCATCAGACTGATAGCCTGACAGGAAATCCCCACCTGAACAATGTTGGGATGAGCTCTGTTATTGGTATTAGTGACATTTTCTCTTATTTTTCCATATGTGCAGGACAGGGTCTAATCTTTCTATCCCTCATCAGGATAAATCAATTCTCACTGACCTTGAAATCAATCTCATTCAGAGCTGAAATTTGTTCTCCTATATGCTTATAGAATTTAAGCTCCAAATGACAACCTTATTCATCATTTCTAATGTCTAAGGTCAAATACTATGAGAAGTAAAATCAAAGGAAAAATATACAAATAGTAATCAAAGTAAAAATATATTCAAGCTAACAGAGACAGCATCAAGTATAACAACATATGCATTATGGGACTCCCAGAATATAAGGAAAGAGAAATAAAGAGGCACAAATAATATTCAAAGAAATAATGGCCACAAATTTCCCAACTTTGATGAAAAGCATTAATCTGCATATCAAAGGAGCTCAATAACTTCAAGTAGGAAAAATAACCTCAAAGAGATCCATATCAAGAAACGTCATACTGGAGAGGGCGGGGCAAGATGGTGGAGTGGTGAGGAGCAGAATTTTGTCTTGCCCCTGGAGCACCTGGCAATTATCCAAGAACTATATGAAACAGTGTTTTCGGGGTCTCCAGTAACCAGTCACACATTGGACACAAGTTTGGAATTGGAGGAAAAGCTGAGATTGCAGTGAACATTGTAAGTTCCCCAGACCAGGGGTCTGGCACCCCTCCACACCCGGACCTCACAGACTGTCTTGCTGCTGGCTCCCTGAAAGGGGGGGAAAAAAACCCCAAAACAGCAATCTTCTGAGAGCAAGAAGAGAGGCTCAACCCAGCCTCAACTGTAGAATTAATTAACAAATTAATTAACTAATTTTGGGAGCTGGGGTGCTAAAGAAGGGCTGGGATCCTAGAAGTGGGGGCATGTAAAAGCAGGCACCCATTCCCAGACTCCAAAAAAGCCATTTTTCCCCTACATTTTGTCCCTTCTGGCTTCTCACTGATCCCTTAACTTTTTGCATTTCAATAGCCCCCAGCAGGGGTGGAACTGAAGCTGTTGGAGAGTAATTATCAGACAATAGCCCAAAGCATATCTTTAAATGCTCTATTCTGACACTGACAAAACTTCCAGGCTGGGGAAAGACTTTTAAAACAGACTTTTTTTTCTTTTTTTTTCTTGTTTTATTTTTCTATTTTCTTTTTTAATCTAAAAGTAATATATGTGGTTATTTTCAATTGGAAAGCCCAGGTTGAGGGACTATGCTGGGCTTGGGGAGAGACAGAGTACCCAGAGTGTCTTTGAGTTCTGTATTCACTACCGAAGGTCTCCACCCCTGTCTTTAATTGACAACTCAGGCTGACCAAGGAATCTACCTGGAGAGGCCCCAAAGTGGAGAGGGGAGACAGGAATAGTGCTCCTGAGAGACAACTGGAGTTCTGAGGATTGGGAGAGTGGAGGGATGTCCAGCTCAACTGGCAGTCCTCCTTCTGGGAACTCAGACCCCAGGGGCTGGAATTCAGATTCTGGCATCAGTCAGCCACACCCCCAATAGGATCAGACTCACCAGGAGAACTAAAGTCTACATACCTCCTTACACTGGTGGGAGAGCTGCAGGCTGGCAATCGCTACTGCTGGACAGGAGAGGAAAAGCACCAATTCTAAAGGCCTCATAGGAGGATCTCATTCTCAGGAAAACTCCATACCCTCCCAATGAGACCTGGGCCTCTCTAGACTGGGAAATCTGACTAGGTCTACCATATCTGAGGAGACCCACTCACAAAAAGGTTACATAGAGGCAGAGCAAGAAACAGAAAAAACAAGAGGGGAAAATTTCTGATCAACTAAATAGAACCTAAGTAAGAGGTCTAGAATAAGTTGAACTGAATAACAGAAGCCAGGGAACAAAGCCAACTAACAAGAAAACCACTGGGTAAAAGAAAACAAGCTCCAAAATGAACTAATCAAGAAAATCAGATGCCTAGACAACTTAAAATAACAAGCCATACCAGGAAACATGAAAACATGAACCAGCCAATGGAACAAACTGATAGCTCAGCTGAGACACAGGAGTGGAGGCAACTAATGCTAAATAAATTCGATGAAATGAAGGAAGATATAGCAAAAGAGCTGAAGGATATAAAGAAGACACTGGATGACCATAAAGAAGAATTCATAAACTTTAAAAACAAATGGCAGAACTCATGGGAATGAAGGCCACAATGGAGATGAAAAACACAATGGAGGGACACAGCAGTAGATTTGAACAGACAGAAGAAAGGATCAGTGTACTGAAAGACAGGTCATTCTAATTCCTACACACAAAAGAACAGACGGTGAAAAAGATGGAAAAATATGAGTAGGGTCTTAAGGAGCTGAGTGACAACATGAAACTCACAAATATACATGTTATGGGTATCACAGAAGGAGAAGAGAGGGGAAAAGGGGCAGAAAGAGTAATAGAAGACATATTCATTGAAAATTTCCCAACTCTTATAAAAGACAGAAAATTAGAGATTCAAGAAGTACAACGTACCCCAACTAGAATAGATCCCAATAGACCTACTCCAAGACACTTACTGGTCAGATTGCCCAATGTCAAAGACAAAGGATTCTGAAAGCAGCAAGAGAAAAGCAATCCATCACATACAAGGGAAAGTCGATAAGACTAAGTACAGATTTCTCTGCAGAAACCATGGAGGCAAGAAGAGAGTGGCATGATATATTTAAGATACTGAAAGAGAAAAACTGCCAACCAAGAATTCTATATCCAGCAAAACTTTCCTTCAAAAATGAGGGAGAGATTAAAACATTTTCAGACAAACAGACAGTGAGAGAGTTTGTGAATAAGAGACCGGCACTACAAGAAATACTAAAGGGAGTGCTACAGGCTGATAGGAAAAGACAGGAGAGAGAGAGAGTTGGAGAAGAGTGCAGAAATGAAGATTATCGGGAAAGGTAAAAGGAGAGGAAAAAATAAGGTATGACATAAATTCCAAAAAACAAAATGGTAGTAGAAACTACTGCCCTTACAGTAATAACACTAAATGCAAATGGATTAAACGCCCCAATAAAAAGACACAGACTGGCAGAATGGATTAAAAAACAGGACCCATCTATATGCTGTCTACAAGAAACTCACTTTAGACACAAGGACAAACATAGACTGAAAGTGAAAGGTTGGAAAAAGATATTTCATGCAAACAACAACCAGAAAAAAGTGGGAGTAGCTATATTAATATCAGACAAGTTAGACTTCAAAAGTGAAACAATTAAAAGAGACAAAGAAGGACACTATATATTAATAAAAGGGTCAATTCATCAAGAAAACATAACAATCATAAATATTTATGCACCAAGCCGGAATGTCCCCAAATTCATGAGGCAAACAGTGCTATCACTGAAAGGAGAGATAGATACCTCTACAATAATAGTTGGAGATTTCAATACACCACTCTCATCAATGGATAGAACATCTAGACAGAGGATCACTAAAGAGACAGAGATGTTGAATTGTATGATAAATGAACTAGACTTGACAGGCATTTATAGAACACTACATCCAACAACAGCACGATACACTTTTTTCTCAAGTGCTCATGGAACATTCTCTAGGATAGACCACATGTTGGGTCACAAAGCAAGTCTCAACAAATTTAAAAATATTGGTATTATACAAAGCACTTTCTCAGACCACAATAGAATGAAGTTGGAAATAAATAAAAGGCAGAAGGTCATAAAATTCACAAACATATGGAGGCTAAACAACACCCTCTTAGAAAACCAGTGGGTAAAGGAAGAAATTACAAGAGAAATTAGTAAATACCTCAAGGCAAATGACAATGAAAACACAACTTATCAAAACTTATGGGATGCAGCAAAGGCGGTGATGAGAGGGAAATTTATTGCCCTAAATGCCTATATTAAAAGAGAAAAGAGAGCAAAAACTGAAGAGTTAACTGCTCATCTGGAGGAATAAGAGAAAGAACAGCAAACTAACCCCAAAGCAAGCAGAAGGGAAGAAATAACAAAGATTAGAGCAGAAATAAATGCAATTGAGAACAGGAAAACAATAGAGAGATTCAACAAAACCAGAAGTTGGTTCTTTGAGAAAATCAATAAAATCGATGGACCACTGGCTAGGCTAACAAAAAAAAAAAAGAGAGAGAGAGCAGATGCAAATAAATGCAATCAGAAATGGGAAAGGAAATATAACTACTGACCCTGCAGAAATTAAGGAGATAATGAGAAGATACTATGAGCAACTATATGCTAATAAACTAGACAACTTAGATGAAATGGACAACTTCCTAGAAAAGCATAAACAACCAACATTAACTCAAGAAGAAATAGATGACCTCAACAAACCAATCGCAAGTAAAGAGATTGAGTTAGTCATCAAAATGCTCCCAAAAAGGAAAAGCCCAGGACCAGATGGTTTCACATGTGAATTCTACCAAGCATTCAAGAACGAATTAGTACCAATCCTGCTCAAACTCTTCAAAAAAATTGAAGAAGAGGGAAAGCTACCTAATTCTTTCTATGAAGCCAAAATCACCCTAATACCAAAACCAGACAAAGATGCTACAAAAAAAGAAAATTATAAACCAATTTCTTTAATGCATATAGATGTAAAAATCCTCAACAAAATACTTGCAAATCGAATCCAGCAGCACATTAAAAGAATTATACACCATGACCAGGTGGGATTTATTCCAGGTATGCAAGACTGGTTCAACACCAGAAAATCAATTAATGTAATACACCACATCAATAAATCAAAGCAGAAGAACCATATGATCATCTCTATTGATGCAGAAAAGGCATTTGACAAAATTCAACATCCTTTCCTGATGAAAACACTTCAAAGGATAGGAATAGAAGGGAACTTTTTCAATATGATAAAGGCAATATATGAAAAACCCACAGCTAAGATCACACTCAATGGGGAGAGACTGAAAGCTTTTCCTCTAAGATCAGGAACAAGACAGGGATGCCCACTATCACCATTGTTATTCAACATTGTGCTGGAAGATCCAGCTAGAGCAATTAGGGAAGAAATAGATATAAAAGGCATCCACATTGGAGAGGAAGAAGTAAAACTTTCACTATTTGCAGATGACATGATTCTATATGTAGGAAATCCAGAAAAATCCACAGCAAACCTACTAGAACTATTCAATGAATACAGCAAAGTAGCAGGCTACAAGATCAACATGCAAAAATCTATAGTGTTCCTATACACAAGTAATGTGCAACAAGAGGAGGAAATCAAGAAAAAAATCCCATTTACAATAGCAACCAAAAGAATCAAGTATTTAGGAATAAACTTAACCAAGGACACAAAAGACCTTTACATAGAAAACTATAAGAAACTGCTAAAAGAAATTGAACAAGACCTGAAAAAATGGAAGAACATACCACATTCATGGATTGGAAGACTAAATATAGTTAAGATGGCAATTTTACCTAAACTGATTTACAGATTCAATGCAATATCAATTCAAATCCCAACAATTTACTTTACAGAACTAGAAAAACAAATAACTAAATTTACTTGGAAGGATAAGGTGCCCTGAATAGCCAAAAATATATTGAGAAAGAGGAATGAAGTGGGAGGTCTCACACTACCTGACTTTGAAGCATATTACAAAGCTACAGTGCTCAAAACAGCATGGTACTGGCATAAGGACAGATATACTGATCAATGGAATTGAATTGAGTGTTCAGAAGTAGACCCTTGCATCTACGGACAACTGATCTTTGATAAGGCAGTGAAGCCGAAGCAACTGGGAAAGAGCAGCCTGTTCAATAAATGGTGTTTGGAGAACTGGATATCCATTTCCAAAAGAATGAAAGAGGATGTCCATCTCACACCTTATACGAAAATTAACTCAAAGTGGATCAAAGACCTAAACATTAGCACCAAGACCATAAAAACCTTAGAAGAAAATGTAGGGCAATATCTTAAAGACCTTGTGATAGGAGGTGGTTTCTTAGACCTCACACCCAAGGCATGAGCAACCAAAGAACAAGTAGACAAATGGGATCTCCTCAAAATTAAACACTTTTGTACAACAAAGGATATTGTCAGAAAAGTAAAAAGGCAACTTACACAATGGGAGATGATATTTGGAAACCACATATCAGATAAGGGTTTAATATCCCAAATATATAAAGGAATCCTGCATCTCAATAACAGAAAGGCAAACAATCCAATTAAAAAATGGGCAAAAGAAATGAACAGACATTTTTCTGAAGAGGAAATACAAATGGCTCAAAAGCATATGAAAAAATGCTCAACTTCACTGGCTATTAAGGAAATGCAAATCAAATCCACAATGAGATATCATCTCACACCTACCAGAATGGCCATTATTCAAAAAACAGAAAATGGCATGTGCTGGAGAGGATGTGGAGAAAGAGGCACACTTATTCATTGTTGGTGGGAATGTAGAATGGTGCAACCACTCTGGAAGACAGTATGGAGGTTCTTCAGGAAGCTAAATATAGATTTGCCATATGACCCAGCTACTCCATTGCTAGGTATATACTCAGAGGAACTGAAAGTTAAGACACAAACAGACATTTGTAAACCGATGTTTATTGCAGCATTATTCACAATTGCCAAGAGATGGAAACAGCCCAAATGTCCATCAAAGGACGAGTGGATAAACAAACTGTGGTATATACACATGATGGAATATTATGCAGCTCTAAGACAGAAGAAAGACATGGATCATGTAATAATCTGGATGAAGCTTGAGGACATTATGTTGAGTGAAGTTAGCCAGAAGCAAAAGGACAGATTCTTTATGGTCTCACTAATATGAACAGACATTAATGAACAAAGCTGACAACACAGGTGACCAGGAGATAGAAAGAGGGCAGAGACCAGCCATTTGATGCTGAAGGACTACAGAATGTTTAGGATTGATTGCATAGATCCAGGAATAGATAGCATAATACTGTGTGATAGTAGCACTGTATTGTAAGTACACTGAACAAAGATGTCTGTGAGTAAAGCTGAAAGACGTGGGATAGGAGAATGTATGACACCAGAGGTAAAGATAGATGATAAAGAATGGGACTGTATAACTTGGCAAAAACTGGAGTGGCCAGTGACTGTTACTAAATGTACAAATATAAAAATGTTTTTGCATGTGGGAAAGCAAATGAATGTCAACCATGTAGAAATTTGAAAAGGGGATGGTATTCAGGAAAAAACATAATCAAAGCAAACTGGAGTCTATGGTCAACAGTAACATTGCAATATACCTCCATTAAATGTAAAAAAGGCAATATGCCAATGCTAAATTTATATGAGACGGGGATATAGGGAAGGAATATGGGATTCTTGGTAGTGGTGTTATTTGCTGTCCTTACTAGTATATTGTATTGTATGACATGTTATTTTTCTTTTTATCATTTTTTTCTTATTGCTAAAAAAACAAACAAACAATTTTTCTTGTAGTAATCAGTATGTTCAAGTGCTGATTGTGGTGATAAATGTACAACTTTATGATGATACCATGAACAACTGATTGTACACTGTGGATAAATGTATGGTATTTGAATATAACTCTATAAAATTGTATGAAAATATATATATAGGAGTAAAAGTGTTGGAGAAAACATGGTGAGAGGGATGATGCCTCACCAATATGGACTAACTACAATGTGTAAACTCAGAATTGAATCTTAGAGCATAGCCTAACGTGGACATAATAATTGTAATTGTCCCTAGATTGTAAGCTCTTATAGCAGTTAACTCTATCCCTGAATTGTAATGCCTATCTCTAAACTTTGAGATGCTGATCCCCTAGTGTATAACCTGATTGGTCTCTGGAACAATGCATATCTTTGAGACACCTGAAACTCAGAGCTAGAGCTCGGCAGATATGAATGTCAGTATTAGTGCATACAGCCACTGTCAAAAAAAAAAAAAAGAGCTGAAAAAGAGCCCAGACTTCAATTAGTGATATGAATGAAGCAGGTCTGGTTAAGACCAGGGCAAGCCAGGCCAAAGGGTAAAGGTTGAAACTGATTGTGTTTTAAAACTTCAACTTCCATATGAGACCAAGTGAAAAGATATCTATTTGGTACAGGATCTAAGTTTTCTAAATGGTACAACTCTGCAGTCGATTTGTTCAAACACCACAATTGCATGGAACTTTGAATAGGAAGTGAGATATGGTAGGTTAGCATAGGCTGGAGTGAAATAGTGACACATCCCAGAGTAATTTGGGCAGATAATAAAAAATATATTTACAGCCTCCCCCTCCCTAGCTCCGAGGGTCTGGGGGAAGGTGTGGATGTGTTGGACATCCTCACCTGGACTGGTGTGGATGTCACAAACATTGGGACTGGTGGTTTGATGTGCTGAGCCCTCGAGCATGGGACTTGCCCTTATGAAGCTCATTACCACAAAGGAGAGTCTAAACTTGCATGTAATGGTGCCTAAGTGTCTCCCCCTGAGTACCTCTGTGTTGCTCAGATGTGGCCCTCTCTCTCTCTATCTGAGCCATCTCAACAGGTGAACTCGCTGCCCTCCCCGCTACATGGGACCCGACTCCCAGGGGTGTAAATCTCCCTGGCAACGCAGAGTATGACTCCCAGGGATGAATGTGGACCCGGCATCGTGGGACTGAGAGTATCTTCTTGACCAAAAGGGGGATGCAAAATGAGATGAAATAGTTTCAGTGGCTGAGAGATTTCAAATGGAGTTGAGAGGTCACTCTGGTGGACATTCTTATGCACTATATAGATAACACCTCTTAGGCTTTAATGTATTGGAATAGCTAGAAGTAAATACCTGAAACTACCAAACTTCAACCCAGGAGTCTGGACTCCTGAAGACAATTATATAATAATGTAGATTACAAGGGGTGGCAGTGTGATTGTGACGACCTTGTGTATGGATGAGTAGAAAAATGGGGATGAAAACTAAAGGACAAATGGGGTGGGATGGGGGGATGATTTTGGTGTTCTTTTTTCACTTTTATTTTTTATTCTTGTTCTGGTTCTTTCTGATGTAAGGAAAATGTTCAGAGATAGATTGTGGTGATGAACACATAACTATGTCATCATACTGTGGACAGTGGATTGTATACCATGGATGGTTGTATGGTGTGTGAATGTATTTCAATAAAACTGAATTTAATAAAAAAAATAAAATAAAATGAAACTAAAAAAAAAAGAAACATCATATTCAAACCATTGAATGCAAAAGACAAGTAATGACTCTTGAAACCAGCAAGAAAAAAAATGACATTATTTACAAGACACATTCAATAAGATTAACACTTGTCATATCATAAAAAAAATTATTTAAAAAGACAGTGAGTTGACATGTTCAAAGTGCTGGGGGAAAAACGTTTGTCAACAAAGTATTGAAATTAATGTGTTTAGTCCAAACTAAGTTGTGATAATTGAAAGCCCTAATACAACAACTAAGAAAATAGCTCAAAATAAACAGTAAAATTAACATGGGAATTAAAATGGTACACTAGAACATATGTATTTAACACAAAAGCAGGAAGTAACAGAGAAATAGAAAAACATGAAAACATAAAACATATAGAAAACAAATAACAAATGACAGGCATACATCCTCCCTTTCCAGTATTAAATTTATTAAATATAAATCAATTAAACACCCCAAGTAAAAGACAGAGATTTGCAAAATGGAGTGAAGGAAACATGATTCATCTATCTTCTGTCTATAAGAGAACTACTTTACATTCAAAGAAACACATAGTTTGATGAGAAATAGATGGAGAAAAGACATGCCATGCCACCAGTAACCAAAAGCGTTGCTATCCTAATATAAGAAAAATATTGGAAAAAATTGTCACTGGAAAAGAATATACATTTCATAATGATATAAGAACCAACCCATCAAGATGATGCAACAAATATTTACATATATGTGTGTGTGTGTGTACATCTATCAAGAGAACTGTGAAATACATGAAGTAAAAACTTACATGATTCTATAAGATTTGGAGATTTCAATGCTGCATATTCAATAATAGAATGAGACAGAGGATCATGAAGAAAATAGAAGCCTTGAACAACTCTGTTAACCAACTAGACTTAACATACATTTATTGAACACTCCACTCAAAAACAGCAGTATGAACATTCTTCTCAAGTGCACATGGAGCCTTCTCCAGGGTAGACCATATGATAAGCCAAACAAATCTCGGTAAACTTGAAAGGACTGAAATCATATAAAGATGTTTAACAATGGAATGAAATTAGAAATAAAGAATGGATAAAACTTGAGAATCACAAATATAAAGAAATGAAACAAAACATCCCTCATGATTTGTCAAATAATTCTTCACAAGGGAAATTAGAAAATACTTTGGGATAAATAAAAATAAAAACACAACACACCCAAACCTAGGTGTAAATCTTTGTGACCTTGTATTAGGCAGTGGTTTCTTAGATATCTAAAACAAAAGCAACCAAAGAAAAGTAGCTAAAATAATTTCATCAAAATCACACACACACACACACACACACACACACACACACAAATTTATGGTTCAAATGACACTGTCTAGAAGTGTAAAATACAACCCACAGATTAGGAGAAAACACTTGTAAAAAATATTTGATAAGCATCTAGTAAACAGAATATGTTTAAAAAACTCTTACAAATCTAAAATCAAAAGACAATCCAAGGTGGGGCAAGATGGCAGAGTAATGAGATGTGGAATTTAGTCAGGAACTCTATGAAACAGCATTCTCGGGGTCTCCAGTGACCAGTCACTCATTGTGCACTAGGCTGGAGTGAGTGAAACAGTGAGATCACAACAAAATTTGTAAGTTGCCCCAAGCAGGGGTCTGGCATCCCTCCCTGTCCAGACCCCACAGACTGTCTCATAGCTGACTCTCTGAAGGAAAAAATACCAATCCACTGGATACAAGAAGGAGGGCTCAACCCAGCCTCAACTGCAGAATTAATTAACAAAATACTTAATTAACTTTTGGATTTGGGGGTGTCTGCGGTGTTAGAAAAGAGCTAGACTCTGGGAAGGGGGGACACATAGAAGTGGGCACCAATTCTGTGGCTCCAAAAAGCCTTGGGATTTATTCCTTTTCTTTTTCTTTTTTTCTACATTTTGTCCCCTTTCATGTATTTCTATCTGACTCCTTGTCTTTTTTACACTTCAATAGCCTCTGGCAAGGGAATAATTAAAGCTGTTGGAGTAAACTACAGCTGGCTCTTTTAGGGGAAGAAAAAATCTGCAGGGAGCTAGAAGGAGGTCTTAACCCAGCCTCAACTGCAGAACCAATTAATAAATTAAATAACTTTTGGAGTTAGGGGTGTCTGGGGTGTTAGAGAAGGGCTAGGCTCTAGGAAGGGGGGGCACAAAGAATGGAAGCAGACACCCATTCTGCGGTTCCAAAAAAAGCTTTTTTTTTTTTTTTTTTTTTTTTTACATTTTGTGACTTTTATTGCTCTGTGACTACTTATGTTTTTAGACTTCAATAGCCCCCGGCAAGGGAAGAATTAAAGCTGTTGCAGAGTAACAATCAAGGTGAAAGAGAAAGAGATAATACCCTAAAGTGCACATTTAAAAATAATCCATACTGACACTGGGGAAAGACCTCAAAAAAGGATTTTTTTATTTTTCTTTTTTTCCTTCTTTCTTTTTAAAATAAGTATTCTAAGTAGCTCTCTACAGAAAGCCTCAGATATTTGAAACTAGACCCTGAACACAGGCAATAGAGAGCTGAAATAGATCTGGCAACAAAAGCTATCAACCTAGTGGGGGAGACAATTCCCCAAAGAGCATAATTCCCCCAAGTAAATGGGGGCATGGCCCAGCTCAATTGGTAGTCCTCCTTCAAAGAATTCATATCCCAGGTTCTGGAATTCAGAAACCAGCTCCAGTCAGCCACACCCCTAACAGTCTTAGAGTCTGCAGAGAACTAAAGACACTGCACCTCCTTACACTGGTGAGGGAGCTACAGAAAAAAAGCAGCTGGAAAGTGCCACCTGCTGTATAGGATAGGAAAAGCATAGAATCTAAAGGCCTCAAAGGAGGGTCTCATTCTCAGGGAAACACCATACCCTCCTCCTGAGACCTGAGCCTCTCTGGATAGGGAAAAGCTGAATGGGGTTGACCATATCTGAGGAGACTCTCTCATTAAAAAGGCCACACAGAGACAGGGCAAGAAACAGAAAAAAAGGGTGTAAAACTTATCAACTAAATAGAACCTAAGTTAGAGGTCTAGAATAGTGGAACTGAACATCAAAAGTTAGAGGACAAAGCCAATTGACAAGAAAACCCTAGGTAAAAGAGTGAAAATGAGCTCCAGAATAAACCAATCAAGAAAATCAGATGCCAAGAGAGCTTAAGATAATGAGTCATACTAGGAAACATGAAAATATAGACAAGCCAAAGGAACAAACTTATAGTTCAACTGAGATACAGGAGTTGAGACAACTAATGCTAAAGCAATTCAATGAACTGAGGAAAGAACTAATTAAAGATGTTCAAACAAATCTCCTAAATCAATGCAAAAATCAACTCAATGAACTGAGGGAAGATATGGCAAAAGAGATGAAGGAAATAAGGAAGACAGGATGACCATAAAGAAGAATTCATAAACTCAATAAAACAAATGGCAGAACCTATGGGAATGAAGAGCATAATGGAGGAGATGAAAAACACAATGGAGGGATACAACACTACGTTTGAACAGGCAGAAGAAAGGATCAGTGAATTGGAAGACAAGACATTTGAATTCATACACACAAAAGAACAGATGGAGAAAAGAATGGAAAAATATGAGCAGGGTCTTAGGGAGATGAGTGACAACATGAAGAACATAAATATACACATTATGGGTGTCCAAAAAGAAGAGCTGGGAAAAGGGTCAGAAAGAACAATAGAAGAAATATTCATTGATAATTTCCCAACTCTTATGAAAGACAAAAAACTAGAGATTCAGGAAATACATATACTCCAAAGAGAATGGATACTACTAGACCTATTCCAAGACAGTTACAGATCAGATTGTCCAATTTCAAAGACAAAGAGACAATTCTGGAAAGACCAAGAGAAAAGCAATCCATCACATACATGGGTAACTCAATAAGGCTATGTATAGATTTCTCTGCAGAAACCATGGAGAAGAGAAGGCAGTGGTGTGATATATTTAAGATACTGAAAGAGAAAAACTGCCAACCAAGAATTCTATATATGGCAAAACTGTTCTTCAGAAATTAGGGAGAGAACAAAATATACTGAGAGAGTTTGTGAATAAGAAACCAGTGATACAAGAAATATTAAAGGGAGTGTTACAGGCTGATAGGAAAAGACAGGAGAGTGAGGTTTGGAAAGGATTGTAAAAAGGAATATTATCAGGAAGAGTAAAAGGAATGAGAGAAAAAAATAAGATGACATATAAAATCCAAAAGACAAAATGGTAAAAGTATTGCTTTATAGTAATAACACTAAATGTTAATAGATTAAGCTCACCAATAAAAAAAAAACAAAAAACACTGGCAGAATGGATTAAAAAACAGGACCCATCTATATGCTGTCTACAAGAAACTCACTTTAGACACAAAGACAAAAATAGGCTGTAAGTGAAAGGTTGGAAAAAGATATTTCAGGCAAACAGCAACCAGAAAAAAGTGGGAGTAGCTATATTAATATCAGACAAATTAGGCTTCAAAAGTAAAATAATTACAAGAGACAAAAAGGACACCATATACTAATAAAAGGGTCAATTCAGCAAAAAAAAAAAACAACCATAAATATGTATGCACTAAGCCAGAGCACCAAAATTCATGAGGCAAACAATGAGAACACTGAAAATAGAGATAGATAACTCTACAATAATATTTGAAGATGTCAATACACCTCTGTCATCAATAGACAGAAAATCAAGACAGAGGATCAATAAGGAAACAGAGATGTTGAATTTTATGATAAATGAACTAGGCTTGACAGACATTTATAGAACACTACACCCCACAACAGCAGGATACACAATTTTCTCAAGTGTTCATGGAACATTCTCTAGGATAGACCACAGGTTGGGTGACAAAGCAAGTCTCAACAAATTTAAAAATATTGATATTATACAAAACACTTTCTATGATCATAATGGAATGAAGTTGGAAATAAATAACAGGAAGAAGATTGTAAAATTCAAAACATTTGGAAGCTAAACAACACACTCTTAGAAAACCAGTGGGTAAATAAGAAATTAAAAGAGAAATTAGTAAATACCATGAGGCAAATGACAATGAAAATACAACATATCAAAACTTATGGGATGCAGCAAAGGTGGTTCTGAGAGGGAAATTTATTGCCCTAAATGCCTATATTAAAAGACAAGAGAGAGCAAAAATTGAGGAATTAACTGTTCACCTGGAGGAACTAAAGAAAGCACAGCAAACTAACCCCAAAGCAAAGAGAAGAAAGGAAATAACAAAGATTAGAGCAGAAATAAATGAAATTAAGAACAGGGAAACAATAGAGAGACTCAACAAAACCAGAAGTGGTTCTTTGAGAAAATTAATAAAACTGATGGACCCCTAGCTAGGCTAACAGAGAGAGAGAGAGAGAGAGAGAGAGAGAGAGAGAGAGAGAGAGAGAGAGAGAGAGAGAGCTGATGCAAATGAATGCAATCAGAAACGGGAAAGGAAACAAAACTACTGACCCTGCAGCAATAAAGGAGATAATGAGATGATATTATAAGCACCTATATGCTAATAAACTAGACAACTTAGATACAATGGACAACCTCTTAGAAAAACAGAAACAGCCAACATTGACTTGAGAAGAAATAGACAACCTCAAAACCAATCAGAAGTAAAGAGGTTGAGTCAGTCATCAAAAAGCTCCCAAAAAAGAAAAGCCCAGTACCAGATGGCTTCACATGTGAATTCTGCCAAGTATTCAAGAAAGAGTTAGTACAAATCCTGCTCAAACTCTTCAAAAAAAGTGAAGAGGAGGGAAAACTACCCAACTCATTCTATGAAGCCAACATCCCCCAATACTAAAATCAGAAAAGTATACTACAAAAAAAAAAAAAAAAATTACAGACCAATCCCTTTAATGAATACAGATGCAAAAATCCTAAACAAAATACTCGCAAATTGAATCCAGCAGCACATTAAAAGAGTTATACACCATGACCAGTTGGGGTTTATTCCATGTATGCAAGGCTGTGATGTACTACACCACATCAATAAATCAAAGCAGAGGAACCATATGATCATCTTGATCGAAGGAAAAAAGGCATTTGACAAAATTCAACATCCTTTCTTGTTGAAAACAGTTCAAAGGATAGGGATAGAAGGGAACTTTCTCAATATGATAAAGGCAATATATGAAAAACCCACAGCTAACATCATACTCAATGGGAAAAGACTGAAAGCTTTCCCTCCAAGATCAGGAACAATACAAGATTTCACACTGTCACTGTTGTTTTCAACATTGTACTGGAAGTTCTAGCTAGAGCAATTAGGCAAGAAAAAGAATTAAAGGCATCCAAATTGGAAAGGAAGAGCTAAAACTTTCTCTCTTTGCAGATGACATGATTCTATATGTAGAAAACCCAAAAAACCTACAGCAAAGCTACTAGAGCTAGTCAATTAATACAATGAAGTGCCAGGCTACAAGATCAACATGCAAAAGTCTGTAGTGTTCTGATACACAAGTAAAGTGCAACAAGAGGAAGAAATCAAGAAAAAATTTCCATTTACAACAGCAACCAAAAGAATCATGTATTTAGGAATAAACTTAACGAAGACCACAAAAGACCTATAAAGAGACAACTACAAGTAACAGCTAAAAGAAATCAAACAGGACCTAAAAAAAATGGAAGAACATCAGTGTTCATTGATTAGAAGACTAAATAAAATTAAGACGTCAATACTACCTAAACTGATTTATAGATTCAATGCAATACCAATTAAAATCTCGACAACTTACTCTGCAGAAATAGAAAAACCAATATCCAAATTTATGTGAAGGGCAAGGTGCCCCATATAGTCAAAAATACCTTGAGAGAGAGGAATGCAGTGGGATGTCTCACACTAACTGGCTTTGCAGCATATTACAAAGCTAACATGCTAAAAACAGCATGGTACTGGCATAAGGACAGATATACTGACCAGTGGAATTGAATTGAGTGTTCAGAAATAGACTCACATCTATGGACAATTGATCTTTGATAAGGCAGTCAGGACAAAGCAACTGGGACAGAGCAGCCTCTTCAATAAATAAATAATGTTTGAAGAACTGGATATCCATTTCAAAAAGAATGAAAGAGGATTCCTAAGTCACACCTTATACAAAAATTAAGTTGAAATGGTTCAAAGACTTAAACATTAGTGCTAAGACCATAAGACTCTTAGAAGAAAATGCAGGGCAGTATCTTAAAGATCTTGTGATAGGAGGTGGTTTCCTAGACCATACACCCAAAGCACAAGCAACCAAATAACAAACAGACAAATAGGATCTCCTCAAAATCAAACACTTTTGTACATCAAAGGAGTTTGTCAGAAAGGTAAAAAGGCAGCCTATGCCATGGGAGACAATATTAGGAAACCTCATATCAGATAAGGGTTTAATATCCTGAATATATATAGTGATCCTATGATTCAACAACAGAAAGACAAACAACCCAATTTAAAAATGGCAAAAGACATGGACAGACACTTTTCTGAAGAGGAAATACAAATGACTCAAAAACATATGAAAAAATGCTCAACTACACTGGCTATTAGGGAAATGCAAATGACAACCACAATAAGATATCATCTTACACCTACCAGAATGTCCATTATCCAAAAAACAGAAAATTACAAGTGCTGGAGAGGATGTGGAGAAAGAGGCACACTTATTTACTGTTGGTGGGAATGTAGAACGGTGCAACCACTCTGGAAGACAGTTTGGTGGTTCCTCAGGAATCTAAGTATAGATTTTCCTTATGACCCAACTATTCCATTACTAGGTATATACTCAGAGGAACTGAAAGTTAGGACATGAATGGACATTAGTAAACCGATGTTTACTGAGGCATTTTTCATGATAGCCAAGAGATGAAACAGCCCAAATATCCATCCATGGATGTCCCGGCCGGCGGGACGTTCAACGGAAGCTCCAAATCCTGTGAGGGAGGAATGGTATGGGACAAGAGACGCGAGGAATGACAGCAAGACAGGTTTCTGATCAAGCTGCAAAACTTTATTGAAGAGGCAGGGTATATATACTCTAAGGTAGAGGGAGTGGCTAGTACGAACGGGTGGCGGCCTAGGATTGGCTGCTGCTGTTGCTAGGGCGGATGGCAGATGTAAGGCTAGCACAGGATTGGTAGATGCTGTTGCCGGGTAGAAGGCAGGTAGTAAAGCTAGCACCCTAGATGTGAATCTTAGGCGCAAACGGCTATCACTTCCATAGAAGGCTGAGGGCAACTTAAACTGTTGTTACATCAGCCCCAGCTGTCATGTTGCATATCTCCGGCATCGCTGAGGGTGGATTTTATACATGCTACCTTAATCGTCCCCAACACATGGATGAGTGGATAAACAAACTGTGGTACATAAACATGATGGAAAATTATGCAGCTGTAAGGCAGAACAAAGACATAGAGCACAATCATGTGGATGAAACTTTAGGACATTATGTTGAGTGAAGTTAGCCAGAAACAAAGGACAAATACTGTGTGGTCTCACTAATATGAACTAACATTAATGAGCAAACTTGGAGAGTTAAAAGCTGATAATACAGTCTATCAGGACATAGAAAAAGGACACCCTTCTGAGGGATGGTGTATGAAAAAATGTAGAGATTGGGCATTTGATGCTGAAGGACTACAGAGTGCTCAGTAGAATTGACTGTATAGATCCAGAAATAGATAGCATAATACTGTGTGATGGCAACACAATATTGTAAGCACACTGAACAAAGATGTCCATGTGTAAAGCTGAAAGAGGTGGGCTAGGGGAATGTATGACACCTGAAGTAAAGATAGAAGATAAAGACTAGGACTGTTTAATTTAGGAAAAACTGGAGTGGTCAATGATTGTGACTAAATGTACACATATAAAAATTTTCTTGCATGTGGGAGAACAAATGAATGCCAACCATGCAGAGTGTTGAAAAGGGAAAGGCATGGGAAAAAAATATAAGTAAAGCCATCTGGAGTCTATGGTCAACAGCAACACTGTAATATGCTTCCAGTAAATATAGCACAGGCAATATACCAAAGCTAAATGTGTATGACAGTGGGATATAAGGAAGGGATATGGGATTTTTGGTAGCGGTGGTGTTGTCTGACTCTACTATAATATTGTATGTCATTTCATTTTTATTTTTATTATATTTTTTATTATTCATTTAAAAACTTTTTCATGATAATAAATATGTTCAAGTGCTGAAGGTGGTGATCAATGCACAATTATATGATGATACCATGAACAATTTTTCATACACTGTTGATAATTGTATGCTATGTCAATATAGTGCTATAAAATTGTAAGAAAAATATAAATAGGGATAAAATGCTGCAGAAAACATGGAGACAGGGATGTACGTATTTACTGTTGGTTAGAAGGTGAAGTGGTATAACCCTTCTGGGGGACAGTGTGGTATTTCCACGGGAAGCAAAGTATGTGGGTGCCATGAGGTCCTGCAACTTCATTAGGGGGCATATATTTGGTAGATCTGAGAGCAGCGACATGAATGGACAATTGCATGATGGTGTTTACGGAGGCAGTATGCATGATTTAGGGTGGGTGGTGGTGGCCTAAGGGAACATCAGCTGAGGAACAGAATGGTAAACTGTGGTGTGTACATACAATGGAATACTGAGCAACTACCAGGGGGAGTGAAGCTGTGAGAATGCAACACAATGAGGTGAATGGTTTCTGTAGACAGCATTTTGAGTGAACTACGCCAGAAACAAAGGCAAACACTACAATGCATCACCAATATGGACTAACTACAATGTGTAAACTCATAATTGAATCTTAGAGTTTATCAGGGGAATGCTTGCTGTGGTGGTCCCTTGATTGTGGGCTCTTGCAGCAGTCATATTTAATCCTGAATTGTAATGGCTATCTCTGGATTCTGGGATCCCAATCCCTTTGTGTATAACCTGATAGATCCCTGGAAATTTCGTGTCTGTGTGACACCTAAGACTGAGAGCTAGAGCTTGGCATATATGAATGTCAGTGTTAGTGCATGCAGCAAATGTTGGAAAAGCTGAAAGAGAATCCAGACTTTAACTACAGATATAAATGAAGCAGATCTAGTTAGGGCTAGTGCAAATCAGGCCAAAGGGTGAAGGATGATACTATGTTTTGAAACTTCAACTTCTATGTGGGACCAAGGGTAGATATGTTTATTTGGTGCAGGATCTATATTACCTAATCAATTTAACTCATACAGTATGTTCAAATAACATAATTGCATGGAACTTTGTATAAGAAGTGAGACCTGGTAGGTTTGTACAGGTTAGTGTGAAATCATGACAAATCCTAAAGTAAATGGGGCAGAGAATAAAAATATATGTGCAGAGCCCCCTGAGGAGCTCGGGGAAAATGCAGAAGTGTTGGACTTCCTCACCTGGATTGTGGCTGATGTTCCCACAGTGAGGACTGGCGGTTTGGTATGCCGAGCCCTCTATCTTGGCGCTTCCCCTTGTGGAATGCATTACTTTAAAGGAGAGGCTAAAACTGCTCATAGTTGTCTCTAAGAGTCTCCCCCTAAGTACCACTTTGTTGCTCAGATGTGGCCCTCTCTCTCTACCTAACCCTACTCTCAGGTGAACTCACTGCCTTCCCCCTTACATGGGACCTGACTTCAAGGGGTGTAAATCTACATGGCAATACAGGATATGACTCTTGAGGATGAATCTGGACCTGACATTGTGGGATTGAGAACAGCTTCTCGACCAAAAGGGGGATGCAAAATGAAACAAAATAAAGTTTCAGTGGCTGAGAGATTCCAAATGGAGTTGAGAGGTCACTCTGGTGGGCAGTCTTATGCACTGTATAGGTAACCCTTTTTAGGTTTTAAGGTACTGGAATAGCTAGAAGTAAATACCTGAAACTATCAAACTGCAACCCAGTAGCCTTGACTCTTGAAGACAACCATATAACAATGTAGCTTACAAGTGGTGACAGTATGATTATGAAAGCTTTGTGGATTACACACCCTTTATCCAGTGTATGGATATGGATGAGTAGAAACATGGGGACAAAAACTAAATGAAAAATAGGGTTGGGGGGAATAATCTGGATGTCCTTTTTTCACTTTTATTTTTTATTCTTATTTTTACTATTTCTGGTGTAAGGGAAATATTCAAAAAATAGATTGGGATGAACAATTGTGAACAGTTGATTGTACACCACAGATGATTGCATGATATGTGAATATATCTCAATAAATCTTAATTAAAAATAAAAGACAATCCAAGTTTTTTTTTTTTAATGAGCAAAATGCTTGAACAAGCAGCTCTTTTCCTGTCTCTCTCTCCCTCTCTCTGTCTCTCTCTCTTCCTTGGAGAATTAAATTTACACACACACACACACACACACACACACACACACAAATATACTTAAGAACATGAAAAGATGCTCCACAGAATTAGCCAATAGGGAAATGCAAATGAAAACCATAATGACATACCACTGTGTACTCACTAATATGGCTATAATAAAAGAGTGGAAAATAACATGTTGGTGAGGATATAGAGAAAATGAAACTTCCTACATTCGTGGTAGGAATGCAAAATGATGTAGCATCTGTAGAAAAGTTTTATTTTCAATTCCTCAAAAAGTTAAACACAGAATTACCATATGACCCACGAATTCCATTCTTAGGTATATACCCAAGAGAAATGACAACATTTGTTCACTCATGAAAACACTTCTACATAGCATAGCAGCATTATTCACAATAGCCAAAAAATAGACACAACTCAAATAACTATCAAACTTATAAGTTGATAAAATGTGGTATGTCTATACAATGGGGTATTCAGCCTTAAGAAGAAATAAAGTACTGATACATATTATAGTGTGAATGAACCTTGAAAACATTATCTTAAGTGAAAGAAGCCAGACACAGAAGGCCACATATTGTATGATTTCATTTATATCAAATGTCCAGGATAGGCAAATTCATAGAGAAAAAAGTTTATTAATAGTAACCGGGGTTTGTGAGGCAGGAGGAATGGTTAGTGACTACTAATGGGTATAGGGTTTCTTTTTGAGGTGGAAAAATATTCTGGAATTAGATAATGGTGGTGATTGCATAACACTGTAAATATACTACAACCCATTGAATTGTATGCTTTAAAAGAGGGAATTTCATCCATGTGTAGTATATAATTTTTTCAAAGTAAGCAATATTCATGATAAAATAAAAAATAAAGTAAGATCTCCCATTTCTATCCATGATGCAATAATTAGTACTGGACTTAATCTCCCCTTGAAATAAACTAGAAAATCGATAAAATATATGAAATTACTGTATATAAACACTGGACTATAAGTAACACAGGACTATGAACCTGAAAGGAGGGAAAGTAAGGTGAACAACATTAACACCATTCATTTTCTTCTTAGAGGTACTTCCTTCACCTCAATGCAGGGAAGATAAACCAAATCAAGTCACAGTTGGCTTGATATATTAAGAATAAAGAAAACAGAGTCCAGGTAGTGAGAAGCAGGTGAAATCTGCATCTACAACCCCCAAAAAATGGAAGCTTTACAGAGAAAATCTCCAAAAATATGTGTTGGGTATATTGAGTTTTATTGAATAGTCAAATGGATAAACAAAGGCTAAAGCTCCAAAACCCTGGGCAAAAGAAAATCTTTAAAGTTGAAAGCAGAACTGCAAGAGCTCACTCTGGGATGTGACACATATGATTTCTGACCAGCCAGAGAGAACAGTCCTTCTTGAATAACCAGGAAATAATCTTTAAAAAGATAATTCCTTAGGACTTGGAATAAAGTAGCCTAAAAAGCCTCCTGAACCCACCCTATAATATCTGAAAACAAACCTTAAATAATTCAGTAGATCCACAAGTAAGTTAATTGATGGACTGAACAAAGACTAACAACATTTGAAGAATGAAAAAACAACTGGCACTCAGAAATGTAAAATTTATAATGTCCACCATTCAGTCAAAGATTATTAGACATGTGAAGCATGAAAATACGAATCATAATCAAGAGAAATTGAAATCAATAGAAATGGGCTCAGAAATGACAAAGAAGATAGAATTAGAAGAAAATAACTTTAAAAGAGCTATTATAAGTATGATCAAGGAAGTAAAGAAAAATATGAACACAATGAGAAGAGAAACAGAAAATACTAAAAATAACAATAAAATTTATACAGATGAAAAAGATACAATTTAAAATGAAAAATTCACTAGATTTAATTAGCAGCAGATTCAGTACTATGAAAGAAATGATCAGCAAATTTGAATACAGAAAAATAGAAAATATCTAAACAGACACACAGAGTCAAAAATAGAAAAGGAAAACCTGAACAGAGTCAGAGGGATACGCAGAACATTACCAACTGGTCTATATGTGTAATCAGAGTCCCAGAAGGAGAGGAGAGAAGGGAGGTATGGAAAAATTATTTTAAGAAAGAATGACCACTTTTTTTCCAAATTTGATGAAAATGTTTAACACAGTGATTCAAGAATCCTTATGAAACCCTTGAAGGATAAACCAAAAGAAAATCACACCAAGACATATCACAACCCATTGCTGGAAAATTGAGAAAAAGACAAATGCTTGCAGCTATCACAGAAAAAAGAAAGGCCATGTACAGAGGAACCAAGATAAGAATAATTGAAAAGTTCTTACCAGAAGACAGAGGAATAACATTGATAAAAAGCTGGAAGGAAACAAAGTTGCCAACAAAGATTAGATTGATTTAGAGAAACATCTCTCAAAATTGAAGGTGATATGAGTTAAGTCAAACAAAAGCTGAGAAAAATCATGGTTGGCAAACTTCACTACAAAAAACAGCAAATTAAAGGAAGTTCTTAAGACTTAAGGAAGAAATACCAGATGGAAATGGACTAAAAGTGAGTAATGTCTACTGGAAATGGTAAACTATGCAAGAGGATAAAAATGACTATTTTCTCATTTTAATTTTTTAAAAAGAAATATGGACTTCAACTTCTAGACAAGTACCAGATCTACTATCATTCCTGAAACAACTAAACAAAACACAACATATATGAAAGAAGAATTTCTATGTATTTCCAGGCAATGCAGGAAAGTAATTCCTGAGCAAGGGGTAAGCTGCTATGATTGCCTTTGTTTTAATTTTATGTGGAAGTTCTTTGGGTGATGCACAAACACACAGATAGCCAGCCAACTGAGAATGCATGAAAGGACAGCTTTGTCAGATCTGTCCTGGAGGGGGAAAGGGGAGAATGAAGGTGACAGAGGGCCTGGGGTTTACATTACCTAGGCTCACTTGAGGGTCCATAATGTGGAAGGGAAGAGGACCACATGAGGGTGTTAGGTTCTTGCCTTTATTGTGACCCAGAGGGGATGGGTAAGGCTGCCCTGCAGATAGTTGGGTTGGCAATTTCAAACTATAGACACAAAAATCAGGAGTAGAAAAGACACACACAAAAAAGAGACGCTGAAGGCAGCTTCTTAATATCCAAGCCACATTGGGATACAGATCTTGCTAGTAAGTTATGCATCATGAAAAAACAGAAGCAGCAAGGGGCTTTTCATAGAAGTGGCAATGTCCATTCAGAGAAGTGGCAGGGAATATTTGGAGAAGTTAAGGGCAGCTCTTATCCAAACCATATGGAGACACATGCTGTACTAGTTGCTGTTTCACCCAGGGCAGGGAAAGCTGGGGTGATCACTCAAAAATGGAATTTATGATGAGGCAAATTCTGAGGCACCAAATCTAGTTTATTTTATGCCACTTCAATCCACCTCATGGTGTCTTGGCATCATTTTCTAAAATGGATACAGCTTGACTAGTCACAATATTTAAGGACATATTTAAGTTGGTCATTATGGTTCAAATGTTCAGCTTAATAAGGTCACCATATTCATAATTAGAACTAGTCCTATGACTAGTAATTGGAAGGCTGGAAGAACCAGTTTCTCAGATAGTAATGTTTAGCCATGATAAAAAGTCCCAGGCAGACTTGAAGAAAGTAAGTGTTTGGGAGGAATTAAACATTTTAATAAAGGTGTTAGAGATATTATTAATAACGTGCATCTTGCATTGCAATTTTCCTAAATTATATTGAACTTGGCCTGAATTGTTGATGCACATGGCAGTCATAGCAAAGACTCCCCACTCCTTAGCCAACAGATAAACCCTTGCTAGTCTATTGTTAAAGACCTTTTGAGGTAGGGAGCTATGTTTATTTGCTTGAGGCCCAGAGTCCGGGGAAACAGCGGCACCTGCTGGGCTACTGTGGCTGAGGACTATTGATTGGCCTGCAGGATATTTGTCTCTTGTTGTAGGGATGTGGCTTACAGGTTTGTCATCTTAAAGTACCACATGGGCTCACTGGGAAGGAAGTGGGCAGTCTCTGTAAAGTATGATTCTAAATCTGAGTCCCACGGCTGCACGCAGTGATGTATATGGTTTACGCCAACCCCTGAGGTGGATTCAACCAGAGGTGAAGTTCTCTTCAGCAAAGATATAATGGGTTAGGGTGATGTCGAAGTGATGATCACCAGGGGCCAACCAGGGATAGGTATTCCTCCCAAGTAGCAATCCATAAAAGATGGGGAATTTTGTCATGTTTTTAAATGATTAGTTCATACCAGTGAGATCATACAATATTTGTTCTTTTGTGTCTGGCTGATTTCATTCAACATGATGTCTTCAAGGTTTATCCATATTGTTGCATGCACCAGGACTTCATTCTTTTTTTACAGCTGAATAATATTCCATAATATGTGTGTACCACATATTATTTACTCAGTCATTGGTGACACTTGGATTGTTTCCAACTTTTGGCAATTGTGAATAATGCCACTATGAAAATTGGTGAGCAAATATCTGTTCAAATCCCTGATTTCAATTCTTTTGGGAATAGACCTTGTAGTGGGATGGCCAGGTCATATGGCAGTTCTGTACTTTAGCTTTCTGAGGAACCAACAAACTTTCTTCCACAGTGGCTGCACCATTTTACATTGCCACCACAGTAACTGAGTGCACCTATTTCTCCACATCCTCTCCATATGACTTGTTGTTTTCTGTGTGTATGTTTCTTTAATAGCAGCCATTCTAAAGGGTGTGAAATGGTATCTTATTGTAGTTTTGATTTGCATTTCCTTCGTGGCTAATGAAGTTGAGCATCTTTTCATGTGGTTTCTGGCCACTTGTTTATCTTTGGCGAGATGCCTATTCAAGTCTTTTGCTTATTTCTTATTTTCTTTTCATTGTTGATTTGTAGGATTTGTTTATAAATTATAGATATTCAGATATGTGGTTTCTAAATATGTTCTCCCATTATTTAGGATTGTTTTTTTACTTTTGTGATAAAGTCCTTCAAGGTGCAAAAGTTTTTAATTTTGTTGAGGTCACCATTATCTATTTTTTCTTTTGTTGCTTGTGCTTTGGGTATAAAGTCTAAGAAAGCCCTAATAAAAAGTCCTGATCATGCTTCCTTATGCTTTCTTCTAGGAGTTTGATAGCTCTGACTCTAATATTTAGGCTGTTGATCCATTTTGAGTTGATTTTTTTTAATAAGGTAAAAAGTAGTTTTTTTTTTGTTTTTTTTGTTTTTTTTCAAATGGTGATCGAGTTTTCCCGGCACTATTTGTGGATAGTGTCTCCTTTCCCAGTTGACTGGTCTCTTTTTCCCCTTGTCAAAAATCAGTTGGCCATAAATGTGAGGGTTGGTTTCTCAGCTCTCAATTTGATTCTATTGGTCTATAGTCTGTCCTTGTGCCAGTACCATGCCATTTTGATTAGTGTGTTTTTGAAATGAATTTTTAGCTTGGGAAATGTGAGTTCTCTGACTTCATTCTATTCAGTATGGCTATAGCTACTCAGGGCCTTTTATCCATCCATATAAATTTGATGATTGGCCTTTCTCTCTCTGTGAAGACAGTTTTTGGAATTTTGAATGAGATTGTGTTGTATTTATAAATTGCTTTGGGTTGGACTGACATCTTAATGATACTTAGTTTTTCCATTCATGAATATGGAATGCTCTTCCATTTATGTAGGTCTTCCTAGATTTCTTTTAGCAATGTTTTGTAGTTTTCTTGTGTGTACAAGTCCTTTGTACCTTTGGCTAGATTTATTTCTGTATATTTGACTTTTTATTTGCCATTGTGAATGGAATTTTTTCCTTGATTTCTCCTTTTGATTGTTCATTGCTATGTATATATAAATACTACTGATTTTGGGGTATTAATCTTGTACACTATCACTTTGATGAGTTCATTAATTTAGGAGCTTTGTTGGGGATTTCCCAGGGTTTTCTGTATACAGGATCATATCATCTGCAAATAGTGAAAGTTTTACTTCTTCCCCTCCAATTTGGATGCCTTTTATTTCTTTTTCTTGTCTAAGTGCTCTGGCAAGAACTTCTAGTACAATGTTGAATAAACTGGGGACAGTGGGCATCTTGGTCTTGTTCCTGATCTTTTTTCTTTTTAAATCAACTTTTCATGAAATCCCTAAGGCCTTTTACCAGAGTCTTCCCTGTAGGATGCCTTGTCTCTATAGTAAAATAAGTCTGGTTGCCCTAACCTAGAATCCTGGCATGGGAAATCAAGCATGTGACTCTTCTTAAGCTGTTTAAAATACCAGGGTGTTTGCCCTGATGCAAAGTCTGCAAGGACACATAATTGCTCCAAATCAATTGCATGTGTGTGTGTGGGTGTGTGTGCTAGAAATATAAATTAATTATCTTCAAAAATCCATCTTAATTTATGACTTCTATTCCCTTATCCCCACCTCCAGCCTCCATCCCCTGCCTATTCTGCCTGATACAGAAAATAGCACTTAGTCATTTCCAGGTGAACATAATCAACTTCAGTGTTTTCTCAAGCACTTCAGTCTTCAAATCTTGACACAGGCAGGATTGTTCCATCTCTGTTTCCCCCTTGCCCCACTGTAGTTGACAGCAAGCCCTGGGGAGCTTATGTAAATGCCCCCTTTGTCGCAGTGGGGCAGGGTCCCTTCTTCTTCTTGTCCATTTATCCTGCTTCAGATAAATCTCTGCCCATATATCAGTCCAAGGCCTGGTTTGGCTCCCATTGCCTTCTTAATGTACTTTATGAAGATGGTGAGTTATCCTCAATGTAACTCCTGTGCAAAGAATCCATGTCATATCTTTCTGTTGCAATTTCTTGTTTTCAATGAGGGATAATTGCGTAGCCATGAAGGTTCTTTTTATCTCTCATCTTACTTTTAAGCCCCATTTGGACTCCAGGGAGTTTTTTTTTTAAACAGTTTTATTCACACACCATACAATCCATCCAAAGTATACAATCAATGGCTCTTGGTATATTCACAGAATTATGAATTTATCACTTCAATCAATTGGAGAACATTCTCACTGCTCTGGAAAAAAAAATCCCATACCACTTACAACCCCCTATTATTGATGCTTAGCTTTGGTATAGTACCTTTGTTAGAACTGATGAAAGAATATTATAATGTTACTGTTAGCTATAATCCTTAGTTTGCATTATTTTTATTTTTCCCATATACCACCCTATTATTAATACTTGGTAATAGAGATGTACATGTGTCCTAGTTCATGTAAGAACTTTCTTATATTTGTACAGTCAACCCACATCAATTTTTGGCAGTCCCAATTATGCTGTTCTGAAGCTCTCCTGAAACAGAAAGTTCTAGCCAACAAAATTACTCATCATTATATCTTTATTTCCACCATGTTACATCTTCCCCAATAGGATAACACATTTCCATAGTCCTGCTGCTTTGTCCATTTGTGAAATCTTCAAGGTAATGCACTATGATTCTCGTGAGCAGCTCCAAACAAACTCACTCACATAATTATCCCTAATGAAGGAAATTTCCACTGTCTCCTTTGGGTCCTCTTGGTCACTACAATTTGGTGATGTCAAATCCCTAATTAGCTTTTAATCATTGTGATGGTTTTTCTTATATCTATGTGCTGAGGACAATGACACTTGAGAGTGCAAAGAGAGAAGACTGAAGTCTGGAAACACATGGGTGTTCTCCGTTTGCATCCACCCAATGGATTCTGAAGATTTTTGTTTCCCCAGGTAAGTGCAGATATTAAAATGGCAGGAAGAGGCAAGGGGCTGCTCTTCTCTGCCCTCCAGATTCAGTCAGACCAGAGGGCAACAAGCAATTATCCTCCATATTCATGTGCCTCATTTTGTCTATTTAACTGTTGTCCAAATAACTTGCTCTGAAAAGTGATTGATGGCTTCATTACTTTGCTATAACCAGATGTTTAATATTTGGTTGAATATTCAAACTCTTCGGTTCAGTGCAGCCCATTGTAATTATTTTTACTCCTGAGTTGATTTGCTTTTCTTGGATCTTGTTTCCAAAAGCCAGAGAAGAATAGAGTATTAAAATTTAAGAAAGAGAATTCTTACTCTTACCTTTTCTTTGGAAGAGAAACTAAGCACCTCAGAAATATGTGATTTGTCTAAAATTTGTAAAGTTATTTAATTAGACATGGAAGTAGAATTGGCATTTTCCATATCCCAGGCTAATACTCTATAATCCATGATATCTTTGGACATGATCATTTGATTTGGACTTATAATTTAGAATTTCCCTTGTTAATTAATGACAAGAAGAGTCATGCAAATTACTTGTGAAGGTCAAATTATCCTACCATTCACCTACTTGTGAACAAAAACACATGTATTCCACATATGGTTTCTATCTTTTAGCATCTTATTAATATTAAGATAAATTCATTATATTATTACTATTCAAAATGTTTGACTCAATTACATGAATTTTTTACACAGCACATCCCCAGGAATCAGGGAAAAATTATCCATATCTTATATTAAGAGATAGTGAGATGAAGGGAGAAAAAAGTGTAAATAATTCCTAAACATGGTTTTGATAAAATGTGCAATATTCTTGATCTGTTGCTGTCTTTACAGACCTCAAATCATATAACAATCAATCACTGTCATTGGTGATATTTCCTAAAAATTATTCTTGCTAATTTTTTTTTCTGATCAGAAAAAGAAGCTTATATGAAAATATTGGAGATGAAGTTGCTGAGGCTTCCCCTTGAAAACAATGTTTTAACTCCCTGATGAATCCCAGTCATATTTTTGTACCTATTGGATGAGGTTAAGTTGGAAGGTAGCAGTTTCCTAGGATATGTGGGTAAATACATTCTACTTGCCACTGGAATGAATGTCAGTAATCAGTCTTCTTCTCATGACCCTTAGTGATGTATGATTGGTTTTTATTTCTAGATGTCTCTGAAAGTTATTTGTCATCATCTAGTTTATAGCTATTGTAAACAGAGGCAATATAGCTACAGTTAGGCTAAATCCTATGCAAAATTTTGAAATAGGAGATTTTGTTTCCAGCATTTCTTCCATTTGATCTGCTTCCTTTCTGTCTTTCAGATTCCTGATGGCTTCCAGTGTTCTCCAGCCACTGGGACCTCCACTGGGACACTGCATCCAACTCTGCCTCACCTCCTTGAAGTCAGCCCATCTTGGCTACAGGATACCCTGTGCCTATTTCCTTCTTTAGAAACAAACCTCTTTATGACACATTTCCTCAGGGTCAGGTCAGTATTTTCTCAGAAGAGGTGGAAACAACAACTAAATGCTTTCTAAAATTTATGACTGTAAACTGCAGAATATCTCCACGTTTTCTATTATATCTTAGGTAAGTGAAAGCATTTTCTCAGTATCCTTCTGAAACCCATTAGCCAGAATTTGTCTCCACAGTGACTGGTATGTTTCTGACCTGGATTTGTTGGGAAGTGGATGGGGCAGTGACTGTGGAAAAGCTTGAGAAAGATGCACTTTCAAACTGATAGGGTTTAGTGGCTTCTGTAATTTATACTCATACTTACTGTATTTCACTTGCCATTCATAATATATATCCCAGATAGAAGTTTTTAGGAAAGATTCATTTTCTAGAATTTCAGAATGGATTGGACTTGAGGGTCACTGAGCACAATCCTATATGCATACATTAATTATAATATTTTAGAATGAAGTAATGTATGCATAATTCATCCTAAAATGTTATAATTATTGAGAAATTGGCCTTTACTTGAGCACTGACAGTCCACACCATTTCTGAGCAGGTATAATTTTCAGAAAAGAACTTACTTATTTGGATGTGAATGTTTACATGTGTGTGTCATAAATATCTATTAAACAGTTCTCACCTGCATAACTTTTAAAAATATTTTCAGAGTCTCTTTTAGGGTAATATTATTCCCAATATTTAATATTTGAGGACAATGAGCTCTGAAAAGCTACATGACCTGGTCAATATCATGCAGCTGCCCAGTGATAAAACTGTGCTTTTAACCTAGACTTATTCCAATGCTTTTATGTTTCCATGTTAGTGCAGTGATTTTATTGCGTTTATAAAGGCAGTCCTTTTATTAAGTGATAAAGCTACTCATGTTTAGTTTAGAAAGGAATGTGCAGGAGAGTGAGGACCGATCACCTTCTCTAAATGAACAGTGGATTGTGAATATTAGTAAATAATCTTTGACAGAGGGGCAGGCAAGTTATGAAGCTAACTGCTCTATCACCAGTTCCTAGCACAGTGTCCTGGGAAAGGACGTATTTAAATACTCATGGAATGAATGAACTAAAAAATAATGGATTTATATTACAAAAAACTTAGATCTTCCATTGCCCAATACTTTCATGTTATATACAAGGAAACCGAGTTTAAAAAAATTTAATTATTTTAATTAGAGAAGTTGTAGGTTTATAGAAAAATCATGTAAAAAATACAGTATTCCCATATGCCCCACCCCTTTATTATTAACATGTTGCATTAGTGTGGAATCTTTGAGAAACTGAGATTTTTATTACATCAATTTGCCTGACATTTTTCCTCCATGGAAAATAGGGTGCTTTCTTTTTCTTGGATCCAAGAAGTCAATACCATAACGAAGGAATACAATTTTGAAGACGACTCAGAAAAGCTATTAGGAGGCTAAGTGAATTAGCCACAGTTTAATTCTAAAGACACCAGAAAGTCTCCTCTGCTCACAAATGCCTCCTGCCTCCTCGTTCTCTAACACCCAAAGTTGTCGTCAAGGCTTTGCTCTTTCTGAGTAGGTACATATGAACCCCTATTGGTTGATTGTATTGGATATTTTTGCCTTTTCTGGCTCTAGGGATTCATCACAGCATTAATGTCTGGTGGTCGAAGAGTGAGTGTGTTTCCCAGGGAGAACAGGTCAGGGTGGGCACCTGGAGCTCAGCTGGTAACTATAGGCCCCTGAGGAATGAGGAGGAGGAGAGATGGGCACTCAAGACAGTGTCGTGGCTTCCCAAGGACATGCTTGCCCCATTGTATAACTTGTTCTGTAGTTTGCTCTGACAGCAAACCCCACTTAATACCCTCTTCTGAATATCCTGGAGTCATAGTTTTGATATAATCTGTGATAATATGTGAATTAGTTCTTTGGTGGATTTTTGGAGGATTAGAGAGTTGAAATTCAGGAGTGACTCCCCAAATTTGTTTTCTTGGATTTAAAATTATTCATCACATGCCCTTTTATTATGCATTAACTCTCCAGCAACACTCAAGAGGAGACTAGGCAATTTGCAGTTATGAGTGAAGAGGGCTTTAATATAAAAACTCGCAAGGGGATAGAAATCATTAAAATAAACGACACATCCTCCCCAAACCTGATCTAGATGTAAAGACAGATTCTTCAAAATCAGGTAATCTGATGCTCACTTACATTTCACTTTTTATTTTCATGTTTCACCACAGAACTTTTCTACTTTCTGCCCAGCTTCAAAAAGTAAAAATAACATAAAAAGTGAAAGTTCTGATAAAGTAGAACATAGAATAATGAGTAGAAAAGAAAGATTATTTTTCTTATGGTCTGAAATCCTCATGCTGAATATTTCTGTTATGTATAATATTATAATAACAAAAAACCTCACCAGAATAAAATATCAATCATAACACAATAAAATGTGTGTGTTTATTAATTTATACAAATTACCATGTGTAAAGAAGATTTGTATCCCAGGGGTTAATTCAAAGGAAATAACACCCTGTGTTTTTTCAAAAAGCGCTTCATGAAGAGATGAGTGACAGGCAGAAGATCCATGAATAGTTCCAGTAAGATCTGGTCCTTTCGGTTTGGACAGTGTTTTGGGTTTCATTTTATACAATCTGTTAACTGAATAGAGGAGAGGATAAGATCTAATCACTCAAGGCAGTGATTCCTCCTATGAGCTCTCTCACAAAGATACAGTGCTGTGTCTCTAACTCATTCTGTTTTACTTTTTATAAATATATAACATAAGTAAACAAGAGTGCAGAAACCAGAAGTGCACATGTCCATAGCTTTCATATGAAACAAACTCTCCTACTTAACAATCAACTATGTCCAGAAATAGAATATTACCAGTATTCCAGACCCACTATGTCCCATTCTTCCTTGTTTTCTCCCAACAAGGATAACTACCATTTTTAACACTACAGATTAGCTTTGCTTTTTTTTGAACTTTGTTTAAATAGATTCATATAATATGTACTCTTTTGTGTCTAATTTTTTGTTCAATATTAAGGTTATGAAATTCTATTCCTTTGTGGTAGCAGTTCACATTTTTTTCTCTTTTAAGACATACCATTTTAGACTATGTTTCTATAGATTCTTAGAATGGATTTCTGTGATTTCAAAACAATTTTTCAGATACTAAATTTTATCTGTAAATTAGTTGATTTCATACCTTAAATTTATATAATTTGATGAACCAATTTGTTGAACATCTCCCTATCAACCCTAACCCATCACAATTTTCCTTTTTTAGTAGAGCTTTATACTGTCTATGCAATTTTTAATGATGCTTGAAAAACCCAGACACATATGTTTTAGTAGGAATTAGAATCTCTAAAGACTGAGGTGGATTGGGAAATAAAACTCATGTTCAAATCATTGATTAATCCATATTTCTCTCCTGTTTAGGTAATTGAAGATAAGTTCCTTCCAAAGTCAATGAATGTGACAAATCATTCTCGGGTGATGGAATTTGTGCTGCTGGGACTCTCTAGTTCCAAGGAACTCCAACCTTTCTTGTTTGTTGTATTTTCACTACTCTACCTAGCTATATTGCTGGGTAACTTTCTCATCATCCTCACTGTGACCTCAGATGCCCACCTTCAAACCCCCATGTACTTTCTGCTTGCAAACCTCTCTTTTATAGATATATGTGTTGCCTCCTTTGCTACCCCCAAAATGATTGCTGACCTTCTTATAGAGCACAAGACTATTTCTTTTGACAACTGCCTGGCTCAGATTTTCTTTGTCCATCTCTTCACTGGCAGTGAAATGGTGATCCTTGTATCCATGGCCTATGATCGTTATGTTGCTATTTGCAAACCTCTCCACTACATGACAATCATGAGCCGCCGTGTGTGTGTTATTCTGGTCCTCATCTCCTGGTGTGTTGGCTTCATCCATACTACTAGCCAGTTGGCTTTTACCGTTAACCTGCCTTTTTGTGGTCCTAATCAGGTAGATAGCTTTTTCTGTGACCTCCCTCTAGTGACCAAGCTGGCCTGCACAGACACTTATGTCATCAGCCTACTAATAGTTGCAGACAGCGGCTTTCTTTCTTTGGGTTCCTTTCTCCTCCTTGTCATCTCCTACACTGTGATACTTATCACAGTTAGGAAACGCTCCTCCACCAGCATGGCAAAGGCCCGCTCCACGTTGACTGCCCACATCACTGTGGTCACATTATTCTTTGGTCCATGCATCTTCATCTATGTGTGGCCCTTCAGTAGTTATTCAATCGACAAGGTCCTTGCAGTGTTCTACACCATCTTTACTCCCATTTTAAACCCAGTTATCTACACTCTAAGAAACAAAGAGATGAAAGCAGCTATGTCAAAACTGAAGAGCAGGTATCTGAAACCTGGCCAGGTTTCTGCAGTCACAAGAAATGTTATTTTCCTGGACACAAAGTAAATTTATAAGACTGTTACTTTAGTCTTGCCTCTAGACTGTTAAAAATCGATCCCTATGATGCTAAATTAAATGGTAATGTTGATAACAAAATACATTTTAGCAATTTTAACCTTCTCTTCCTTCTTCCTTCCATTTTATTTTTTTTTCTTTGACTCCTTTTCCTCCTTTTAAAAAAAGTAAATAGTTTTAAGATCAAGAGTGATTGGCCTTGAAGCAGATGGCATTTATTTATCAAGTTTAAGTACTTTGGGCATTCTATGGGGAGAGAGTGTATTGTTCAGATCTCAACTAACAGAATGATTTTTTTATTCCAATATAAATAGGGAAATACTTATTTTTAGAAGAATTTGTTTTAATGGGAATACCAGTATGTGCATGCACTGTTTTGCTGTGTCTGGTTAACTCTCCTCCTTTCACAATAGAGCACTCTGTGCATACTGTTCTGACTCAGTTTTTGGGTGACTCAAAGCATTGCTAATTTTCAGGGTGTCCCTGTGCTAAGTCCCTTCTCCAACAAAAGTGAGACTTCCACTCAGTCCTTCCACTTATGAACAAGACACCCAAGTAAATTGAGGTAACTGATGAATAAGGGCATTGTTTTTATTCTCTAGCAAGGCCAAGTAGTTGAGTAACAATACTAACTCATATAATTCTGGTGAAAAGCCCTGTATTTTGAAGCAGAGAACTACCTGTTGGTTTAAAAGCAGTTTCCTACTTTGCTACTGGGCTTTAGTAGGGACTGCGTTCCAGGCTATAGGTTGCTAAGTCATTTTGTGACTAGGATTTCCCATCACTTAACAAGTCAGAATTTCAAACATTTAAAGTAACAAGCTATCATATGTTGCAAACTGGTACATCAGGGCTCAGGCTGAAGAAGGTCCAAAGGCACAAGAAATCTACATGGACAGGTGGGTAGACTCACAAGTCACTCACTCTTTTGTATTAACACCTTTCCTTCAGATCAAATTTATTGGCTCGTGGGAGGGTTGCCATAAACAGCTGACAGGGGAAGAAGTGCTCTGTCTTGATTTACAGATGAGTCCTTCCTCTTTCTTGGTGCCTGCCAAAAATATGGGCTACTGCTGCTTTGCAGCCTCACTTAGAGTGACCTGAAATAACATTAGTGAGGGAAAATACACTTCATAGGAAAAGCCTTGTGCCTTTTACTTGGTTGTCAACTTTGGATGGAGAACTGACCTTAAGTACAAATAAACACGAATTCCTAAACAGAGGAAAATGGCTTGGTCAGTTTATTAAGTACTTCAGAGGAACAACATGGGAAAATCAGAGCAAGGATGCCTGGAGAAGAAGAATGAGGGAAGGCCAAAGTGATTGAGCACAAAATTTGTAGATCTTAGTTCTGGAAACAATGCCCAATCTGTACTGTCCTTCACAGAGAAGGCAAGCAAGACATGGGAAACAAGACAATCTTTCAGCCAACCTTTGTTCTCTGTTACCTCAGTGCTTCCATAATGGGCCCATGAATGAAATAGCCATGGATTCTGGATGTAGGCTATCAGTGTGCCCTAAAGCCTGGACTCAATTTCCTTAACGTTCATCTTACTACTGCCCTTGGATGCTTGACCTGTGAGCAGAAGAGACTGATACTGAGAACTTTATATGGTGTCATTGCTCATACCACATACATTCGGCGGCAAGTCAATTACATCAGATCCCATCCTACATGGGGAAGAATAATTTGTCATTATTGGCATTGACTCCTATTCCAGATATATTTTCTTCCCCCCAGCCTTGCAGTCCCTCTTCCATGACTATTTTTCTAATGCTTACAGAGTGTCTGACATATAGATATGGGATTCCACAGTGAGGGCCCTTGTCATGGAATGAGTGTTTTATAATGAAGAGGTTGTGACAACAGACACATGATTTGGGGATGTGCTTTTACTAGAAACATCAAAGAAAAATGAGTAGACTATTAAAGGCTCAGATAAGAGGCTCGTGTTGCAATTACATCCTACCGATATATGATGAACTCCAAGACTTTTCAAGTGTGTTGAACTAATAGCTATATTTGATGCTATGTTATCAATAGCTAAAATACACATATCTGGGAAAAAAGGAATAGAATTAAAATTGCCACCTGTCCCCATGATTTAAGGGATCCATTTGTGCTTCCTCTCAAAGCAATTCTAGGTTTTATTGGATTGAGAGTCCTCATTTCCAGAGGGACAACATTTCCACCCTATTGGCTTCCACTGAACCAAAGATTTGACTACCAGTTGGCCACACTGGACTCCTCATGCTGATGGACTGGAAGACAAAAAAAAAAGAAAAAAAAGAAAACAAAAAAAGAACATGGTTTCGTGAGGAGTTAAAGTTCATTCTAAATAATGTGGACAGAGAAGGATTTGGCTGGATTTTAAGGGATTCACTGGGGTGTTTCTTGGTGGTTTCATTTTCAGAGAAATAGTAAACAATCAGTTGCAAGAGCCTGACCTGACTTTAACTCAGGGACAAAGGTTTGAGTCACCCAAACAGGCATTCAGACAGGACCAGCTGAAGTACTGGCCATGACTGAGGATTATGTAACATGGATGGTGAAAGAGAGAGTGTATGAATATAAATTTGTCCTGAAGATCAGCTGCAATGTTGTACTATAGTTCATTCCAGCAACCCTTTTAAAAATTGTGTGATCAGTCACTTGAAGAGGCAGTGACAGAGTGCACTTATTGTGATGCACTGATATTAACAGTATAAGGGGTATCAAATATTTGTTATGCTTTGTACCACAATCTCTTGGCCCACCTAATCTCAACACTGTGGTGTATAGCCAGTGTTCTACATCAAGCACGTGCCCTAGAATATCTGTCCTTTGTTGAGTCAGAGATAACTCTAGAGCCGTGGAAATCTGCAAAGCCACACAGACACAACCAGAATTGGGAAGGAGTTCATACCCTTGAAAGCAACCCTAAACAACTGGGGGTTGGGATCTGGAAGGAAGGTATCCTAGGTTTCCCTGAGGTACATTTTATATGGTTCATCAGAGGAATCTCCAGGAACACTGTGCCTCAGTTTCTCTAGTGGTAATCAGTCCATTAATAAACTTCATAGATTTTCTTTTCCCATGTTTTACTTTTCCAATGCCTCACTTCTCCTTACTGGGATCACAACTCAAATATATTACCCTCCCTAAGAACTCATCATGGTGGTTCTACTTTTGGAAAAGTCCAAGCTAAGGTATTTGTTTTCTAAATATATGACTGAAAATTTCTTTGGTTTTTACTAGTTCTCAAAATTTTGATAGGTAGTATTTCTATTATTATTTACATTAAAATATTTTGTAATTTCCATTTACAGTTGTTTTTCTTTTGCCTGTAATGTATATTTATTATTTTGTTTACACATAGGGATTTTCAAGGTACATTCTAGATTTCTAGTATGAATAAGTGGTCACAGAACATACTCTGTATCTTTTCAGTCTTTTAAAATAAAGATTGGCTTATCATACAGGCAGTGTTTATAATGTTCCATGTTTACTTGAAAAGAATATATTTTATAGTTTTTCACAGAGTTCTTTAGGTCAAATTTTTAATCATATTATTCAAATCTTTCATCCTACTGCTTTTCATGTATTGTATCTTATTACTAGAGATGTGTTATTGCCACCTGTGTTTATGGATTGTGGATTTTTTCTTTAATTTCATTTTTTCTTTATATATTTTTGAGGCAGTAGTTGGAAGAATAAATAGAATTGCTATATCATCAAGATAAATTGCATATTTTATTTAATGTCCCTCTTTGTAATAATGTTTTCTCCACAATGTCTAATTTGTCTGATACTAATACAGTTACACTAACTTTTTTGTTTCTGTTGGTGGTGGTACTTGTGGTGATGGTGGAATATTTTTCCATACATTTATTTGTAGCATTTCTGTACCCTTAAATTTAAATGTGTCTCTGAAATCAGTATATAGTTGGCTTTCTTAAAAATCCAGACTGATACCTTATGTCTTTTAATTGCAGCTTGTGATTCACTTATATTTTTTGTAATTATGAATGATTTTTGTTTGCTGTCTATTTCTTTCTATCTGATTTCTATTTTCACTGATATTACGTCTCTTTCATCTCCTTTTTTGTCTTTATCTGGATTAAGATTAATTCCACTTTTCCCCTCTAGTATCTGGGTAGTTATGCATTGTTTTTCTATTCTTTATGCTGCTTCATAGTGTGCCAGTTTGAATGTATTATGTCTCCCCAAATGCCATTGTCTTTGATGTAATCTTGCGTGGGCAGACCTATCAGTGTTAATTAGATTTCAATTCTCTGAGTGTTTCTATGGAGACGTGCCCCACTCAACTGTGGGTGATGACTCTGATTGGATAATTTCCTTGGAAGTGTTGGCCCTCCCATTAAGGGTGGGTCTAAATTAAATCATGGAAGCCATATAAATGAGCTGACAAACAGAAGGAACTCAGTGCAGCTGAGAGTGACATTTTGAAGAGGAGCTAAAGCCATGAGGGACACTTTGAAGAATGCACTGGAACTGAGAGAGGAGCTTCAGCTTACAGAGACATTTTGGAGAAGGCCTTTGAAAGCAGACTTTCACTCCAGAGAAGCTGAGAGAACATGCCCCAAGAGCAACTAAGAGTGACATTTTTGAGGAACTGCAGCCTAGAGAGGAACGTCCTGGGAGAAAGCTATTTTGAAACCAGAACTTGGAGCAGGCCCTGGCCACATGCTTTCCCAGCTAACAGAGGTTTTCTGGATGCTATTGGCCATCCTCCAGTGAAGGTACCTGATTGTACTTTGTGGCCTTAAGACTGTAACTGTGTAACCAAATAAACCCCTTTTTATGAAAGCCAATCCATTTCTGGTGTTTTGCATTCTGGCAGCATTAGCAAACTAGAACACATAGAAATTAGAATAACAATACTTGACTCTGAAAATCCAGACTAAATTTGTACTTTATGTCTTTTCCAAAAATGCAGTGGCTTTAAAACACTTGAATTCCAATTATTCCTTCCCCAAGTATGTTCTATTTTTGACATATTTTAAGCATCTTATTTTTGTTTTATATAATCAATATTCATTTACATTTGTTTTCATATTTACCTATTCTGTTGCTTTTCACTTCTTTCTGTTTTCCTATAACTCTACCTGGGGTAATTTAACTCCTTCCTGAAAAACAGTCTGTAATTTTTCCTTTAATACAGGACTCGCCTTGACACAGTCTCAATCTCTTCACTTTTGTTTTTCTGTTTTTGTCTTTATTTCATTTGCAGATCAAAATAAGTATTCCTTGGGTATCAAATTCTGGTTTAGCATTAGGTTTCTTTAGGTCTTTGAAAATTTATGCCAGTGTCATCTTCCTTCTACTATTTCTGCTGATGTCAGCTGACAGTTTTATTTTGTTCCTTTGAAGACAATGTGTCTTTTTCCCCTTTGGAAACATTTTAGATTTCTCTTTCTGCTGATTTTCAAAAGCTTTTATTGTAATATTATGTTTATAGGGGAGTTTCTTAAAACCATATCTTGATGAGTAGCTCAGTTTTGGAAAACTCTCAGCCAGGATCTCTTCAACAATAGCTTCTTTTTCTGTTTTCTTCTTCTGTGACTTCAAGTACTCATTTGTAAGTTTTTTTCACGGTGTCACGTATGTATTTAATGCCCTTTTTAATTAACATGTTTACAATGTTCCCTCAATTTTACTGTTAATAGTGTGCAATGTCTATGCTAATCTCTGTGTCTTTGCAGTTTTCTTAAATGTCCTACCAAAGCAGGTTCTGGGCAGCATGCCTTTTCTTTGGTCACCTTTGCCAATTTAATTGGCAAAAAAGAAAGCTAATTTGTTTCCATTTTCCATTTATTTGAATATAGTGCGAAGTGGTTTTTCATTGGCTATTTTATTTTTGAATTTTTGAATTATGAATATTAATTTTTCTTTCACAAATGCTGTAAGGATATTAACCAAAACCAAAACATGAAACTTGCCCTCTAATAATGCCACTTCTAGTTAGACTGTCAATGACAGTGAATAAAAGTATTTATTCCCCAAATCCTACATATTTTGAAGCTCTGCCAATCTAGGGTAAAGAGATCTCATTATTGTTTCAGTTAATATGTTCACATGTATGAGTGAGTTGTAAAAAGTTTTCATGTTACTGATCATTTGTAAAGTATTTTTGTTTCTGTGAAGTATTACGTATATAATTTGCTTATTTTTAAAAATGTTATTAATATTTCTTCATTTTCATTTGTAATAGCATTTTCAGTTATAAGGAATTAGTTCTTGGTCAGTTACGTGAGTTGCAAATATTTTCAGAGTTTGCTATATTTATTTAACATTGACTATGTTTTTTTAACATACAGAATGTAATAAAGTATATTCAGTCAAAATAGATCAGTATTACCATTATGGTCTTTATTATTTTGCTTAAAAGGAGTGCCCAACATCAAGATTTTAAACAAATATTTCACTGTTTTTTTCTAGTTTTCTTTTTTGTTTTATAAGTTTTGTTTTGTTTTGTTTTTTTAATCTTTTATCCAAATATAATTTATTTTGATTTTAGGACTGCTGTACAGATACAAATTCATCTTTTCTCACCAAATCCATTTATTGAATAGCCTGTATTTCCTTCAGTTATTATAAATGTCTCCATTATTACAAACTACATTTCATAATATTTGGTTCTGTTTCTGGATTCTGTTCTCTTCTATTTATTGGTCTGACTAATCATGTCTTAGTATCAAAATAATTCTGTTTGGCACTTTTCTTATACATTTTAGTATCCATAATACAACTCACTGATTATACTTTGTTTTAAAGTATTCCTGTCTATTCTCAGATATTCATTTTCTAATAAAATTTTTAAATATATGTTTTATTTTATAATTGTTTTAGACTTTTCTATAACAGTTACAAAGAAGCGTAGTGAGTTTTTTTATTCTCCAGCTTTTCTTGGTGTTAACATCTTACATTTCTATGGTACATTTGTCACAATAAATAATTTGATATTGATATAATAACCAAATTCTAGATCTTATTTGTATTTTGTATGCTTTCCCTAAGTATTCATAAGGACTTTTCCTCTTCCAGGATTCCACGTAGGAGTACGTATCACAATTAGTTGTCATGTTTCCTTAGTCTTCTTTGATCTGGGAAAAATTTTCAGTCTGTCATGATTTTCCACGACCTTAACACTTTTGAAAAGTACTGGTCAGATAGCCTACAAAATATCCCTAAATTTGGCTTTGTCAGATGTTTTTCTGATGATTAGACTGAGGTTGTGGCTTTTGGGTAAAATACAACAAAGATGAGCAGATGTGCCTTCTCATCACATCATATCAGATGTACATTCTATTAGCAAAGATTATCACAGATAATTATAACGTGATACCTGACCAAGGTTGTGTTTTTCAGGTTTTTCTCCTGTAAAGATATTGTTTCCCCCTGACTTATATACCATACTCTATTACTGGAAATAAATCATTAAGAGCAGTCCATATTCAAGGTGTTGGGGAATTAAATTCCACCTCCTTGAGGGGGAAGTAACCACATAAATTAATTGAATTTTCTGTAGGAAAGATTTTTCCCTTTCCCCCATTTATTTCATTATCCAGTTATCATTTATATAGCACGGAATTGTGGATGTTTACTTATTCCTTGTAATTAATCCAATGCTGCATTGTTTGTTTTGTTCCAAATTTTCCAGTTTAGGCTATTGAGTGTTTTTCCAAATTGGCTTCTGTGTCACTTTGACATTTTCCATCTTTTAGTTTTTTGTGTGCTTTCTTACTTTTTGGCACTACAAAAAGCTCCAAGCTCATCTTATATTCCCTGCCCCAGCCCTAGAACTAGCCATTTCTCCAAGGATCCCTGGTTTCTTTTACTAGAGAATGGGATTTGGAAACCAAGATCTGGGCACCATGTTTGCTCATTCCTACTTGGGTCACATTGCTTCTAGGCCCTTGTATGACACATAGAGCATCTCCTACCTGACTGAGGTTTGGTCTCACTCCTGCCCTCCTGCTCAGATGTCCCCTCCAATGACATCCTGGAAACATGCTGAACTTTGGCTGCTATAAACTTGAGTGCAGCCTTCCCTGGGCACATCTTGTTCTGAGAAAAGTACACAAAACAAGATGTTTTCCCAATAATTGCAGACAAGCCCCTGGCACTTAGCTACCTTTGCTCTTCAACCATAGATACGGACAGACTTGAGTGAACATTTTGCCATCTCGCTTTCCATCACAAGGTAGTTGCAGCTCTCTGTACTTAAATTCCCCTAATAAATGCTATTGGACTGGACACCGTGGTGTTCAGTGACTCTTTCTTCAGAATCTCAGTCAGTCCCATTGTAGGGTGGTTTGGGGGCAGTCTTGGCTGGGTTTTTCTCTGTTTCTTCTTTCAAGTTGAGCCCTGCTACAAGATCAGTGGAATGTGACAGCTCTCTTGGCAGACAGAGCAAAGCAATATATGTATGGAGACTAATTATGTATACACACATCTTTAATTGATTCCTTGTCTTTATTAAGCTAAACATGAGTTTATACTGATGTCTCTAACTCTAATCCAGTACTTGAAGGTTCATCTTAGCTTTCCTTTCTTATTTATCTGTAACCTCCCTCACCAGTTAGGAAAAGCCTAGCTCCCTTCTTTGACATCTATTTACTTTTGTTTTCAGCCTTAATAAACTTCCAGTCAAAATTGGAATGTTCCAGAGTTCCTTTTCTTTCTACCTGTTCAACAAAGTTATATTATACGCTTGTAAAACAATGGATACTATTTCCAGAGTCATTCCATCCTGGGATATCTCAATAGCCTGGTTGATGTTTTTTCTTCTGTATTTGTTTGTTATTTGGTTATGTTTGCAAAAATTAACCTTAAATCTTTGTGAGTTAACACTTCTATCAGTTTTAGCAAATACATAGAAATAGATATACACAAGCCTTGTGCCATACAAAACTGTAGGAGGTTCAGTTTTAATGCAGAATGTTCAGAACATAAAGAAAAGTACAGAGAAAATTCTTTTAACAATCTACTACATTCCCAAATATAGGAAATATTGGCATTTTACCACAGCTGCTTCAGATCTTTACAAATATATGTAATATTATCAATGCCGGTGAGGTCCCCTTAATACATTTCATGGTCCCTTCCCATGTCTATGTTTCAATATTGTTTTAATTTGGCGTGTATTCCACCCCTGGGATTTTTAAATTTTGATTTCAGAAGCATAGATACATATTTTTAATTCAGTCTTTGAAAATGTGATCACAATAAGTATTATCAGCTCTTTACTTTTCTTCTAGTCATTCAGCTTTTGAAACTCATAAACATTCTCACATAAAATACAATTTATTAATTTTAATCATCCTATAGTCTTACTTTGCATTAAGATATTTTCCTTCATTTCTCCTTTTTCCAATTAATAAACACTGAGGTCCTTTCCACTGTCTTTCTCCTTCAAACAGGGCTGCAAGGAGATCCATTGTGCATGCATTTTGTGTATGTGAACTTCTTACTAGAATATATACAGAGAGCTGAGTTTTCTGACTGGTCCAGAATCTCATCCTCAATTCCTTTAAAGTTGATAATTAACTTACATCAGAACCTCTGAAGATAATCTATCATGTGGTTCCTAGAAAACATATTTTATAAATCTAGTTGAACATATAGCTGGCTTTTTTCCCCAGAGAAACAGAAAGATTTTCATGGAGAAGAAATGAGAGAAACTTCAAATATTTAAAGAAACACCATGTTGAAGAGAATTTAAATTTGTTCTATGAACTACACATAGTAGAAATTTTGGGCACTGTAAGACTGTATGATTGTTTTATTGACAGTAAGTTGGGGACTCAAAAAATTGTTAACTGACTAGGGGTCCAAAAGAAATGAAATAATCTTTTATATTCACATGTACTGACTATTTGGTTAAAAGTTTTTTTGTTTGTTTGTTTTTTTTTGTTTGTTTTGTTTTTGTTTTGTTTTTTCTTTTCTTATCCTGGGAAAAAATATTTTGTGAAACATAATTACTCCCACTGCAGGGTGACTTCACAGATCTCTGAAGGGTGACTTCTCACTTATGTAATGAGGTCAGTTCCCTGGCATTAATATGGGAGGCTTTGGCTTTATATTGTCTTACGTTAGGATATTGCAATTGTATGGTTGAGAGCAAGAGGAACAGAGCCCTCACTACCTCAGGGCAGGAGGTGTGCAGGTTACTTTAGCTCAGTTTAGTTCAGGGGACCAGATTAAAATGCATTATATCAAGAGTATATCGTAAATATTTTCAATATGAAAACTCACAGGTGAATGGGAGTTTAGAAAAGTCAGAAAATGAGGCCTGCAGGAAATTACTACAATGTGTAAGTATTGTAGATGAATTTTGAACACATTTGATTGGGATAGAGAAATAATGAGTAAACTGCCTTCTGGTTGCAAAAGTGATAACTAAAAGGAAGCAAGGGGGAGGTCAGTTTTTGTCTCACTTAAGTTGGAAACTCCATCAGGAAGAGGGAAATGCCTGTTCTGCTCTCCTCTGTTCCTGTGATTCCCCTACTGCCCTGGTTTAGGGGCATCCCTGCGTGCTCTATGTTAAGACTACAATGAGCAGAAGGAAGTATGTTACAAACATTATATGTCCCTTACCTGCTCATTTTTATGCTCTATTCAGTGATTTTTGCCATTGTTGAACAAATATTTCTACTCTGAAAATTTGGCTAGAATGAAAAAAGAAGTAGCTACATGAAGTAGATTAATTATCAGCAGGTTGTCCTTTATTCCTTTTTGCTTCTAGGATTATAGGGAATTGAGTATTAAAATGTTAAAAAGGAAAATTATCTATGCTGACCATTTCAGAATTCTATTGACACACTTTAGAGACGGGCATTAGTAAGATTAAGTTCCCATATATTAAACTTGCTCTTAAATCAGGAGGGAGACATTCTTTTAGGGTGTATTTTGTGATCTGAAAACACTTTTGTCTCTTAGGTTCAGTGGCAATGAGAGAATAAATGATTCATTAACACAAAAAACTGCTGGATGTTCTGAGCACAGTCCAAGGAATTTTGAGTGCAAATTTCCAAACTCTGCAAGTTCCCATTACACATTGCTATTAAACTGAGAATTTTAGCCATGAAAATACACTTGGGGATAATCGAGTTCTGTTTTTGAAGCTGGTAAGTGGAAGGATATTGTTCATTTTTACTAGAATGTACCTACCTTAGTTATTAAAAAGAAAAGAAAATATAACAATTTGGTCTGCAACACATTTTAAGAGGTTGTGGGAAAGTTAGTGTGGGCAGGATTTCCTAGTTATTTCCTTTATTTTGAAAAATGAAAATTGTCAATCTTGTTATTCATTATGTAATCTCATGTTTTCTCGGAGATGAGACAATCTGCACAATGTCTCACATGATATAAAACCTCAGGATTTCCTCTCTCTCCCTCACTTTCTCTGTCTCTCTCCCCCATACCCCCTCTGACTTCCCCTCCTTCTTTCTTTCTCTCCGTAACTCCCCTTGCATTTGAGTGTCTAGTATGTCTACTATGTCCAAGATGTGTAAATATCATCACTTATACTCATCACTACAATTTTTATGCCAAATTTATCATTAGTTTCTAACCATTGTCTTAGTTTTCTCTTTACCTTTGTGATGAGGATGTGACACTCTAGTGAACATAAGTTGCTACACTGAAATCTGAAAAGTCTTGGGTTTTCTAACTTTGACTCTTACTCAATGGATCTGAAAAAATTGTTTTATCCTATAGGTGCAGATGTTATAAGGCATGAGAATGGGAGGGAGCAGAAAGAGGCCATTATCCTCTACTGTTTTCTTAAATCTGTCACATTCTGTGCTCATTTTCTCTATTAACTGTAGTCCAACTACCTGACCCTGAAGAATGAATGATGCCTGAATTTGTTTGCTAAAACTAGGCTTATTTTACTTGCTCAATTGTATACACCATTTCCATCAATGCAAGCAGTTGCATGGTTTTAACATTCAATTCATTTGCTCCTTTAGGATCATGTTTTCAAAAGTAAGAAGGACATAGAATATTACAGTATAGGAGGGAGGGACAATCTCTGTGTTTTTATTTGAAGAGAAACTGACTGCTTAGGAGAGTGTGTGATTTGCCTAAAGTTTATAAAGCTATTTAGTGAGAAGGAGAAATAGAACAAAATTTTGTAAATCCCAGGGTAATGTTCTTTCTATGGGCAATGATGTATTTTGGTATCATTGTTCTCTGTGGACTTCAGGTATTTTAAAGCTTGTAATTTAGAATAATGAAATTAAGAATCACTGTCTTTGCAGCTAATTATGGAAAAAGTGTAGTCTGTATAAAATGCCTACCTTGAGAATCTTGTCACTTCTCTGGTGAAATCCATTATGTTATTATATCACAAAATGTCTGACTCAATTAAAGTGACCATGCGTATTACATACCTGAGGAGGAGGGAAACTTATCAGCACAGAAAGACAATTCTTTTATTACATGATAAGCCTACTCTTGCTTGACCTGGAAAGGTTTGTGAAGGGGATAAAGGTAAATGAGGATACATCATATGCTCTAAATGAGCAAAGGATTATGATATTAATAAATTGTCTTCAAGTGCAAAGTTATAACGTTAATTGCTTTATCAAGAGTGCCTAGCTCATTGTCCAGGATAAAGTAGACAATTAAAATCTTCAGTAGGAATGACAAATAGGAATTTGTTTTTATTGAAAATAACAGAATTAAAGGTTATTTCTGTTGCTCAACACCTTTATCTTACAATGGAGGTCTTGATTTGCTTTCAAACTGCCTGAGTTCCCCAAACTAGTCCCTATCTTTCATTCTTCAGGCAAGATTTTATTTTGAAGGTAAGAAGTGAGCAAAAATACCTCCTGTTAGTTATACCCATAAATCCTTTTGGATAAGGAAAAAACCTCAAAGATGCAATTAAATTTCATCTATTAAGACAATCTCAATTCTTTGGAAAGTAAAATGTAAAATTTTCTATTAATGCTGAGTTCTGGAGAAAATATTTTTTTGAAGATACCAATTCTCAATCTTCCTTATGAGCAATGAGAAAATAACTTCAAGTTTTAGAGCAGGAGGAGGTCTTTAGAACACGAGGGAAGGGGAAAGAAAGTTCCTTCTATTCTGGATACCCCATGAAGCAAATTAAAATCAACTCCATCAAGAACGAGAACATTACTAGCAATCCAGAAGCCCCTCCCAAGTCCCCTTCATGTCCCTTTTCTCCATTCAAAGATAATAATTAAACTGGCTTCTTATATCATAGATTAGTTTTGCTTTACTTTGAACTTTTATTGAAAGAAAGACATAGCATGTACTTTTTTGTATCGAACATCTTTTATTCATCCTTAATTTTGTGATATTTTACTCCTGTCTGGTAGCAGTGTACAATTTTTTCTTTCCTTAACAATTCTTGTTTGACTTAGTAAGCAAAAAATAACAAATTGTGTTTCTGTAGATTCTGAGAATGGATTACTCTGATGTCAAAACAAATTTTCAATATTCAGTTTCATTTTTAAATTAGTTGATTTAACTTCTTCATCTCAGGTCACTGAATGATCAACTAGTTGAAGTTCTCCCCACTAACCCACAACCCACCCCCAAACTTTCTTGAAGTGATTTGAGTCAGGGTCCCCTTCTTGGTCTATTGTTTCATTGTGATTGATTAAGTGTTATCTCTATACCTTAGGAATGCCTGAAAATGTATATATAGATTTGAGTAGAAACTACAATTCCTAAGAACAGGGGTGGAATTGGATTTAAAATATAATTTCAATTCATTGATTCATCTCTGTTGCTGTTCTATGCAGGTAATTGAAGATAAATTCCCTCTAAAGATGATGAAAGAGTCAAATCTTTCTCGGGTGACAGAATTTGTGTTGCTGGGACTCTCTAGTTCAAGGGAGCTCCAACCTTTCTTGTTCTTTATGTTTTTACTCCTTTACATAGGAATCCTGTTGGGCAACTTTCTCATTATCCTCACTGTGACCTCAGACGCCCGCCTTCATACCCCCATGTATTTTCTGCTTGCAAACCTCTCTTTTATAGATATTTGTGTTGCCTCCTTTGCTACCCCAAAAATGATTGCAGACTTTCTGGTAGAGCACAAAACTATTTCCTTTGAAGCCTGCATAGCCCAGATTTTTTTTGTTCACCTCTTTGCTGGTGGTGAAATGGTTTTTCTTGTATCCATGGCCTATGATCGTTACATTGCTATTTGCAAACCTCTCCACTATATGACAATCATGAGCCGCCGTGTATGTGTTATTCTGGTCCTCATCCCGTGGGGTGTTGGCTTCATCCATACTGTTAGCCAATTGGCCTTTACCGTTAATTTGCCTTTTTGTGGTCCTAATCAGGTAGATAGCTTTTTCTGTGACCTCCCTCTAGTGACCAAGCTGGCCTGCACAGACACTTACATTATCAGCCTACTAATAGTTGCAGACAGCGGCTTTCTTTCTATGAGTTCCTTTCTCCTCCTGGTCATCTCCTACACTGTGATACTGATCACAGTTAGGAAAGGCTCCTCCGCCAGCATGGCAAAGGCCCGCTCCACGTTGACTGCCCACATCACTGTGGTCACATTATTCTTTGGACAGTGCATCTTCATCTATGTGTGGCCCTTCAGTAGTTTTTCAGCTGACAAGGTCCTTGCAGTGTTCTACACCATCTTTACTCCCATTTTAAACCCAGTTATCTACACTCTAAGGAACAAAGAGATGAAAGCAGCTATGTCAAAGCTGAAGAGCAGGTACCTGAAGCCTGGCCATGTATCTGCAGCTTTAAGAAATGTTGTTTTCCTGGAAGCAAAGTGAACTTACAGAACTCCTACCACTTTAGTCCAGACTTTTTACACTGTTAGAAATGGAACCACTGTCCTGTTAAAGCAAGACATTTTGACCAGTAGGGAGGCTTGCCTAATCACTTAAGCAAAAGGGTCATGATGACAATAAAAAGCCACAGAATGAACATTCACAATTTTAATATTCTCCTTATCCATTAAGAGCTTTTTCCCTTTTCATTTCTGTTTCCTCTCTGGATTCTTTATTTAGAAACTTTTTAAGAGGTAGGCTTCTTATTGACTTTGAGGACAATAGGAAAGTTCATTTATTTATAAATGCTAAAGAAATTGTACCCCTCCATTTCAAAAAACAACTGCTTACATCCAGAGTCTGTAGTGAAAATATGTATTTGTCTCTATAGTGAAGTAGTAATAGATATATTTTTATATATAATGTAGGATATATTTCATAGGTGACATATAATATATGATGGATCTATATAAGAGTGCAGTGAGCATTGCATTTGTAAGTGAGAACACTTGAAGGTAATTCTGTTTTTAATGGTGTCAGTAAAAGGGAATAATATAATGGTTCTCCAGCAAAAGACATTTACATTCATCATATTCTTTTCATCTATTCTTGTTCAAAGTGGCTACTTAATAAACATTGTTGGTGGATAACAACTTATTGCATAATTCTAATTACCAATGTATTTGTTTTTAGCTATGTTCTTGTCTGTTTCAACATAATAAAATAATCTGAAAGATTGAAATACTGAAAGAATTGAAATGGTGGAACTGTAACCCATAGCATCCTTTGAAATTTGTTCTATAGCTACTTGTTAAATTGTAATTTGAAAGTTTTCACCATTTTGTAGATGTGTTATATTTCACAATAAGGAAATAACTAAAACTATGGCACTGCAACTCATAACATTTTTGGAAATTTCCTATACAACTACTTGTTAAATCATACTTTGAAAGATATTACCTTTTGCATATATGTTATATTTCACAATAAGGAAACAACTGAAACTGTGGAACTGTAACCCATAACATGTTTTGAAATTTGCTCTCTAACTACTTGTTAAATTGCACTTGGAAAGTTATCACTTCTGTGTATATATGCTATACTCCACAATAAAAAAAAGTGATAAAAAATTATCTAAGTTTTTCACAATTGAGATTTTCATGAAAATTGGTGCCTAAACTCTAGTTTAAAACACCCTCTCTCCAGAGTTCCAGATTGACACCTAGTATAAATGATCAGTTTTATATAGGCTTTTATTCAGTTAAAATGCTATTTTAAAATGCCTAATGCAGGCTCAGATGATGACAGAGCCCTACTGCAAGAACTTTTGTCATGGACATGAAATTGCCCCTCCATGATCACTTATGAGACCATGGTTTCTTAGGATTCCTCAGTACAGGTTATTTTAGATGTTTCCTATTTTACTGAATTCATGACTTTTTCTATATTTTTCTACTGCATTTTTGTTTCATAGTGTGGCATAATGCAAACTAGTTCTTTTGTAGACCCTTTAGAGTCTCTGAATGGGATTCTATAATTCTTATATTGAAAATATTTTTTTCTGAGCTAAAGGTAACTGAATCATTCAGCACATAGAAAGAATAAAGTAAAAATAATATGCATAATTATGTAAGTATGTTTACATTCTCAAACTTTTTACAATAATACATATCTCCCAAAATTCAGTATTTTTTGTGCATTTTTACAAAGTGATACATTAATTAAATGTTATATTCTTATGGTACTAGTGTTCATTACACTTTAATTAATAATAAAACACAGGAAGTAATATAGCAGAATATTACATGCATGGTTTCTTTCACATTTTAAAATATCTCCACAACATATTTGTTATACTTATTTTATACATGATATAAGTAAGTTTAAGAAAGATTAAGGACTTGAGCAACTTCATTATATTAAAAAAGGGCACAGTGAATGTCATACCCAGGTTTTTGTTGCTTTGAATTTTAGGTGTCTTTTTTTTGGCTCAGAGAGTCACACTTTTAGAATGAACTACTGTCTAGTGTACAGTAGGTTGTGATTTTTGTAGAAAGCTTGATTCTCTGCTTAACCTCTCACACATTTTCTCCTATCACTAATATGCAAAAGGCTTAGGCCCATTATCAGCAAAAAGTTTAGGATTTGGACTCAAGAGTCTCTTCAAAATCTTTGGAAAATTTTTCATACAGTGCGAGCACACGTGTCAACTATAAAGTATTATTGTACAATCAAATGGCAAGGAAAGTAAGAAAAACAGAAACAAAGGCACAGTATTATGCAGTTGCTAAGAGCACACACACTCACAAAAGAAGCAAGAATTTAAAGACTTGTGAATATTATGAAAATAGGTTAGCCTTGGAATTTTTTTTTGTTCTGTGTGCCTTATTTAATTTAATTATTAATCATGAGCACACTTAATAGCACTGAACATATGTCAGACACCTTTTAATGTTCCATTCTAAAGCCTTTATACACACTAACTCATTTAATCCTCTGAATGATCCTATTACTGTCTCTGAACCTTCTGCCTCCCTTTTAGGAGGACCCTTGTTATTAAATTGTACACCCTGGATAACACAATTTAATATCCCAATCTCAAGATCCGTACGTTACTCAAATTGCAAAGTCTCCTTCACCACATCAAATAATGTATTTGAGGACATGATATTATATTTATGGTGAGGGGCTCTATTTCTATACCATTCCTGGTATTATCAATAATATTGGTTACCTAAATCTGAATCTCTTTATACATCTCCCAAAACAATGCAGATCAATAAAAGAACAATGAGATCAAACTTAATATTTCCCTACAATATAATTAGAAAATACTAGAGTTAATGCTATAAATTCTAACTCACATATACTGGAGAAAATAAATATTTGAGCCAGGAATATCGGATCTATAATCCACTTTGGGGCCAAAAAAACAGGCGGGGGTTGGGTGGAAAGGAGGAAAGTACAGTGAAATCTCAGTGATGATGGAATACTTATAACATCAAGGAATGTGTATTGATAGAATGAGAGACCCCATCCAGGTGGAGAAACACAAGGAGACAGAACTCTGTGACCCTGGTTCAGCAGAGCACTAGCTACAAGAATCAAAATAAAATACCTCTAAGTTTTGTCTGGAAAGAGGAGGCAGCCTTGGAAGGCCTTGTGTTCTATTTAACAAAGAAACTGTACTTCTCTGTACCAACTGAAGATGATGCTTCTGTTAGGTTGAATTATGTAACCCAATTTGGATATATTCTTAATCTTCATCCACCTCCTCATGTGCTTGATGAACCATTGTAAATAAGACTCTTGATGTTATTTTCAGTTAAGATGTGGCCCAAGTGAGTGAGGGTGGGCCTTCATCTGTAACACTGGAGTCTCTTGTTATGTATGAAGAAATTCAGACATAACAAGAGAGAAAATCACAGGTAGGAGCTGGTAGTCAGATGTCAGTTGAGCTGGTAATAGAACGGAGTAAACATTGTTATGACAGAAAAGTCAAAGAAACCAAGAATTGCCTATGAGCCAGAACACTACCGACTCGAGGAAGAAATCCAATTACCCAATGACTTGATTTGGATTCTGGCCTCTCAAATCATAAGCCAGTAAATTCCCATTGTTTAAGGCAATGTATTGTGTCTGTCTGTGTCATAGGAGTCTGTCAACCAAGACAGTGCTCTCAAGTTAAAACATGGCCAACCTTCAAATCTCCTCACTAGTTCATGGAATCAACTTTATTGCCGGTAGGAAAAATACACAAACATTCTAATAAACATTAAAATGCACCCAACATTCCTGCAATGATAGAAAAAGGAGAAATAAAGGCTACATATCTCCCATGAATCCAAGCAAAAAATATCAGCAAACAAAAAATTAAGGATATAAAATCGTTAGGAAACAGTATTTTAAAATCGGTAAGATAATTAGGGAAAAATGGATGTCTATGGAATCAAAGAATATCCAAATAAATATAATTATTCTCTCTGAATAATAAGAAGGGGAATGTGAGGCAACAATTGTATAGAAATAATATTTAAAATTATAAAGAAAGACACTTTGCAGGAATCAAAAGAGAAATATATCTACATTTTGAAATGGCTTAATTTTGAATTGAGAAAGCTTTCCCTGAATAGCCAACTCTAAGATATATCATAATAACAGTATTTGACTTTAAAGAGACAGTTATACAGTCATCTGTCAGAGATGTTACAGGTTTGAGTTCAGAGCACTGCATTAAAATTAATATTGCACTAAAGTGAGTCACAAGAATATTTTGGTTTCCTGGTGCTGGTAAAATTATGTTCACACTATATTATAATCTATTAATTGTGCAATAGCATTATTTCTAAAAGGCAATGTACATACTTTAGTTAAAATGAGACACAGACACTAAGTGAGCACATGCTTTTGGAAAAATGGTGACAATAGACTTGCTTGAACTAAAGCATTGTTGCCACAAACCTGCAACTGTGAAAAACATAATGTCTGTGAAATGCAGTAAAGTGAAGTGCAATAAACAAGAAATAACTGTACAAATATCAGAGCAACAGGCAAAGATACTCTGATGTTTTAAAGAAAAATATGAACCAAGGAGCCATTGGCCAGTGATATGACTGTAATATATAAAACTGTAAAATTAAGTCTAAGGGGAGAGAGTAGTTGAAAGATTCTGTGTAAATTTATCCTGTAATGAAATATGTATAAGAATATTAAAATAAAGGGAAGCATAGGGAGAAAAAAAAATAAAAACAATGAAAGCTGATAAAACTAATTGATTATAACCTATATAATATGTGATAGGAAAAGTCTTCTTGTTAAAATTATAGTAAATTACAGAATCATGAGTAAGACAAAAGTGACTAAACTAGGTAATTGGGAGGAAAAAACATAATATTTCCAAATATCAAGAGAAAGAAAAAGCTGAAGAGCAGAAAACACAGTCCACACAGTGTGAGGAGTAAGAAATGCAGTTTATTAAAAGTACAGTTTTTAGAGTTGACTGTCTTCCAAAAAAGTTGACAGTCTTTCTGGGAAAGTTAATTCTGACTGATATTGCTTTTTTGGTTTGTTTTTCTATTTTTCTTTTTTTGAAATTTTGTGGGGGTGGCATTTGCCAGATGTGTCTTACTCATCCATCTTGTTGATGTCTAGTCACATTTTGTTAAAACTTTTATTCCAACTCATATTCATTTGTTTTTATAACTGCTGTACAAACAGAAATTATTTTCCACACAAATATAAATTATTTTCTCACCAAATCCACTTATTTAATAACCTCTGTTTCCTTAAATTTGTATAAATGCCCCCATTATTACATTATGTTTCATAAATATTTGATTCTGGCTAAGAATGTGTTTGCCAGTTTTATCTATTATAAAGTTAATGTTACTTGCTGTCCCCACTACATAATGCATTGACTGGATGTCATTCATTAGGTGCAGGCCATTCTATACCTGAGGTTGCTGATCTCTCCCTTGAGATCAATGCTTTAATTCCCTGAAGTTTTCCATTCATATTTCTGGAGGTTAAATTGGAAGGTAGCAGCTTACTAATATATACAGTAAGGATGGAGAACAGGAATCAATCCTCTTCATGTGGCCCTCAGTGAGGTATGATGACTTTTAATTTTTGGAGGTCTTTGAAAGTAATCGTAATTGCTAACATTTCCTTAATTTATTTTCCTATTTAAAAAAGCAATTTTGCAGCAATCATGTTAAATTCCAAGCAATCATGTTAAATTCCAAATTTGTTTGCAGTGTTAATTTGCCTCTTTTTTTTAACCAACCCCTTTTCCTCTGTTAGATTCCTGAGAGTTTCCAGTGCTCCCCTAATGTGTGGGGATTCCACTAGAGTTCTGTACCCAGGCCTGTCCCACTTCCTGGAAGGGAGCACATCCTGGCTATGGATATTGTGATCCCATTTCCTTGAAAAAGAATCCTGCTTTATGACTCATCTTCTCAGTGCCAGGTCAGTGTTTTTGCCAGCAAA